>NW_027480494.1:607986-1215972 GCF_051401765.1 Calliopsis andreniformis
GCCATAGCAACCATAGCCATAGCCAGAGCAGTCATAGCCACAGCCATAGCAGTCATGGCCATAGCCATAGCAGCCATAGGCATAGCCATACCCATAGCAGCCATAGCCATAGCCATAGCAGTCATAGATATAGCCATAGCCATAGCAGCCATAGCCATAGCCATAGCCATAGCAGCCATAGCCATAGCCATGCCAGCCAATTGCCATAGCCATACCCATAGCAGCCATAGCCATAGCCATAGCCGTCATAGCCATAGCCACAGCCATAGCAGCCATAGCCATAGCCATAGCCATAGCAGCCATAGCCATAGCCATAGCAGCCATAGCAATAGCCATAGCAGCCATAACCACAGCCATAGCAGCCATAGCCATAGCCATAGCAGCCATAGCCATAGCCATAGCAGCCATAATCATAGCCATAGCCATAGCAGCCAATGCCATAGCCATAGCCATAGCAGCTGTAGCCATTGCCAAAGCGGCCATAGCCATAGCCACAGCAGCCTTAGCCATAGCCATAGCCATAGCAGACATAGCCATAGCCATAGCCATAGCAGCCTTGGCCGTAGCCATAGTCATAGCAGACATAGCCATAGCCATAGCCATAGCAGCCATAGCCGTAGCCATAGCAGCCGTAGCCATAGCAGCCGCAGCCATAGCCATAGCCATAGCAGCCATTGCCATAGCCATTGCAGCCATAACCACAGCCATAGCAGCCATAGCCATAGCCATAGCAGCCATAGGCATATCCATAGCAGCGGGAGCCAGAGCCGCAGCAGCCGTAGACATAGCCATATCCTTAGCAGCCATAGACATAACCATAGCCATAGCAGACATGGCTATAGCCATAGCTGCCATAGCCATGGCCATAGTAGCCAAAGCCATAGCCATAGCAGCCATAGCCATAGACATAGACATAGCCATAGCAGCCATAGCCATAGCCATAGCCATAACCATAGCAGCCATAGCCATAGCCGTAGCAGCCATAGCCATAGCCATAGCAGCCGTAGCAGCCATAGCGATAGCCATAGCAGCCATAGGCATACCCATAGCAGCCGGAGCCAGAGCCACAGCAGCCGTAGACATAGCCATAGCCTTAGCATTCATAGCCATAACAATAGCCATAGCAGCCATAGCCATAGCCATAGCAGCCATAGCGATAGCCATAGCAGCCATAGCCATAGCCATAGCAGTCATAGCCATAGCCATAGCCATAACAGCCATAGCCATAGCAGCCATAGCCATAGCCATAGCCATAGCCGTAGCAGCCATAGCCATAGCCAAAGCAGCCATAGCCATAGCCATAGCAACCATAGCCATAGCCAGAGCAGTCATAGCCACAGCCATAGCAGTCATGGCCATAGCCATAGCAGCCATAGGCATAGCCATACCCATAGCAGCCATAGCCATAGCCATAGCAGTCATAGATATAGCCATAGCCATAGCAGCCATAGCCATAGCCATAGCCATAGCAGCCATAGCCATAGCCATGCCAGCCAATTGCCATAGCCATACCCATAGCAGCCATAGCCATAGCCATAGCCGTCATAGCCATAGCCACAGCCATAGCAGCCATAGCCATAGCCATAGCCATAGCAGCCATAGCCATAGCCATAGCAGCCATAGCAATAGCCATAGCAGCCATAACCACAGCCATAGCAGCCATAGCCATAGCCATAGCAGCCATAGCCATAGCCATAGCAGCCAGAGCCAGAGCCACAGCAGCCGTAGACGTAGCCATAGCCTTGGCAGCCATAGACATAACCATGGCCATAGCAGCCATAGCCATAGCCAGAGCAGTCATAGCCACAGCCATAGCAGTCATGGCCATAGCCATAGCAGCCATAGGCATAGCCATACCCATAGTAGCCAAAGCCGTAGCCATAGCAGCCATAGCCATAGCCATATCCATAGCGACCATAGCCATAGCCATAGCAGTCATAGCCATAGCCATAGCCATAGCAGCCATGGCCATAGCCATACCCATAGCAGCCATAGCCATAGCCATAGCAGCCATAGCCATAGCCATAGCAGACATAGCCACAGCCATAGCAGCCATAGCCATAGCCATAGCTGCCATAGGCATAGCCATACCCATAGCAGCCATTGACATAGCCATAGCAGTCATAGCCATAGCCATAGCCATAACAGCCATAGCCATAGCCATAGCCATAGCAGCCATAGCCATAGCCATAGCAGCCATAGCAATAGCCATAGCAGCCATAACCACAGCCATAGCAGCCATAGCCATAGCCATAGCAGCCATAGCCATAGCCATAGCAGTTATAGCCATAGACATAGCCATAGCAGCCATAGCCATAGCCATAGCCATAGCAGACATAGCCATAGCCATAGCAGCCATAGCCATAGCCAAACCCATAGCAGCCATAGCCATAGCCATAGCAGTCATGGCCATAGCCATAGACAAAGCAGCCATAGCCATAGCCACAGCCACAGCAGCCATAGCCATAGCCATAGCAGACATAACCACAGCCACAGCAGCCATAGCCATAGCCATAGCAGCCATAGCCGTAACCATAGCTATAGTAGCCATAGCCATAGCAGCCATAGCCATATCCATAGCAGCCAGAGCCACAGCCACAGCAGCCGTAGACATAGCCATAGCGGCCATAGCCATAGCCATAGCAGCCATAGCCATAGCCATAGCTGACATAGTCATAAGCATAGCCATAGCAGCAATGGCCATAGCCATAGCAGCCATAGCCGTAGCCATAGCAGCCATAGCCATAGCCATTGCAGCCATAGCCATAGCCATAGCAGCCATAGCGATAGCCGTAGCAGCCGTAGGCATAGCCATAGCAGCCATAGCTATATCCATAGCAGACACACACATAGCCACAGCCATAGCAGCCATAATCATAGCCATAGGCATAGCAGCCATAGCCATGGCCATAGTAGCCAAAGCCATAGCCGTAGCAGCCATATCCGTAGACATAGCCATAGCAGCCATAGCCATAGCCGCAGCCATAGCCATTGCCATAGCAGCCATAGCCATAGCCATAGCAGCCATAGCGATAGGCATAGCAGCCATAGCCATAGCCATAGCAGCCATAGCCATAGCCATAGCAGTCATAGCTATAGCCATAGCCATAGCAGCCATAGCCATAGCCATAGCCATAGCAGCCACAGCCATAGCCATAGCAGCCATAGCCATAGCCATAGCCATAGCAGACATAGCCACAGCCATAGCAGCCATAGCCATAGCCATAACTGCCATAGGCATAGCCATACCCATAGCAGCCATAGACATAGCCATAGGAGTCATAGCCATAGCCATAGCCATAGCAGCCATAGCCATAGCGATAGCGATAGCAGCCATAGCCTTAGCCATAGCAGCCATAGCAATAGCCATAGCAGCCATAACCACAGCCATAGCAGCCATAGCCATAGCCATAGCAGCCATAGCCATAGCCATAGCAGTTATAGCCATAGACATAGCCATAGCAGCCATAGCCATAGCCATAGCCATAGCAGACATAGCCATAGCCATAGCAGCCATAGCCATAGCCAAACCCATAGCAGCCATAGCCATAGCCATAGCAGTCATGGCCATAGCCATAGACAAAGCAGCCATAGCCATAGCCACAGCCATAGCAGCCATAGCCATAACCATAGCAGCCATAGCCATAGCCATAGCAGACATAACCACAGCCACAGCAGCCAGAGCCATAGCCATAGCAGCCATAGCCATAGCCATAGCAGCCAGAGCCAGAGCCACAGCAGCCGTAGACATAGCCATAGCCTTAGGGGCCATAGACATAACCATAGCCATAGCAGCCATAGAAATAGCCATAGCCGCCATAGCCATGGCCATAGTATCCAAAACCATAGCCATAGCAGCCATAGCCAAAGACATAGCCATAGCAGCCATAGCCATAGCCATAGCCATAGCCATAGCAGCCATAGCCATAGCCATAGCAGACATAGCCATAGCCATAGCCATAGCAGCCGTATCCATAGCCATAGTAGCCATAGCCATAGCCATAGCAGCCATAGCCGCCATAGCCATAGCCATAGCAGCCATAGCCATAGCCATTGCAGGCAGAGCCATAGCAGCCAGAGCCAGAGCCACAGCAGCCGTAGACATAGCCATAGCCTTAGCAGCCATAGACATAATCATAGCCATAGCAGCCATAGCCATAGCCATAGCAGACATAGCCACAGCCATAGCAGCCATAGCCATAGCCATAGCTGCCATAGGCATAGCCATACCCATAGCAGCCATAGACATAGCCATAGCAGTCATAGCCATAGCCATAGCCATAGCAGACATAGCCATAGCCATAGCCATAGCAGCCATAGCCATAGCCATAGCAGCCGTAGCCATAGCAGCCGCAGCCATAGCCATAGCCATAGCAGCCATTGCCATAGCCATTGCAGCCATAACCACAGCCATAGCAGCCATTGCCATAGCCATAGCAGCCATAGGCATATCCATAGCAGCGAGAGCCAGAGCCGCAGCAGCCGTAGACATAGCCATATCCTTAGCAGCCATAGACATAACCATAGCCATAGCAGCCATAGCTATAGCCATAGCTGCCATAGCCATGGCCATAGTAGCCAAAGCCATAGCCATAGCAGCCATTGACATAGCCATAGCAGCCAGAGCCAGAGCCACAGCAGCCGTAGACATAGCCATAGCCTTAGCAGCCATACACATAATCATAGCCATAGCAGCCATAGCCATAGCCACAGCAGCCACAGCCATGGCCATAGTAGCCAAAGCCATAGCCATGGCCATAGTAGCCAAAGCCATAGCCATTGCAGCCATAGCCATAGATATAGCCATAGCCGCCAAAACCATAGCCGCAGCCATAGCCATAGCAGCCATAGCCATAGCCATAGCAGCCATACCAATGGCCATAGTAGCCAAAGCCGTAGCCATAGCAGCCATAGCCATAGCCATATCCATAGCGGCCATAGCCATAGCCATAGCAGTCATAGCCATAGCCATAGCCATAGCAGCCATAGCCATAGCCATAGCCATAGCCATAGCAGCCATAGCCATAGCCATAGCAGCCATAGCCATAGCCATAGCAGACATAGCCACAGCCATAGCAGCCATAGCCATAGCCATAGCTGCCATAGGCATAGCCATACCCATAGCAGCCATAGACATAGCCATAGCAGTCATAGCCATAGCCATAGCCATAGCAGCCATAGCCATAGCCATAGCAGCCATAGCCATAGCCATAGCAGCCATAGCAATAGCCATAGCAGTCATAACCACAGCCATAGCAGCCATAGCCATAGCCATAGCAGCCATAGCCATAGCCATAGCAGCCATAGGCATATCCATAGCAGCGAGAGCCAGAGCCGCAGCAGCCATAGGCATATCCATAGCAGCGAGAGCCAGAGCCGCAGCAGCCGTAGACATAGCCATATCCTTAGCAGCCATAGACATAACCATAGCCATAGCAGCCATAGCTATAGCCATAGCCATAGCAGCCGTATCCATAGCCATAGTAGCCATAGCCATAGCAATAGCAGCCATAGTCGCCATAGCCATAACCATAGCAGCCATAGCCATAGCCATAGCAGACATAGCCATAGCCATAGCCATAGCAGCCGTATCCATAGCCATAGTAGCCATAGCCATAGCCATAGCAGCCATAGCCATAGCCATAGCAGCCATAGCCATAGCCATTGCAGCCATAGCCATAGCCATAGCAGCCATAGCCATAGCCATACCCATAGCAGCCATAGCCATAGCCATAGCAGTCATGGCTATAGCCATAGCAGACATAACCACAGCCATAGCAGCCATAGCCATAGCCATAGCAGCCATAGCCATCGCCATAGCCTTAGCAGCAATAGCCATAGTCATAGCCATAGCCATAGCAGCTATAGCCATAGCCATAGCCATAGCAGCCACAGCCGTAGCCATAGCAGCCATAGCCATAGCCATTGCAGCCATAGCCATAGCCATAGCAGCCATAGCCATAGACATAGCAGCCATACCAATGGCCATAGTAGCCAAAGCCGTAGCCATAGCAGCCATAGCCATAGCCATATCCATAGCGGCCATAGCCATAGCCATAGCAGTCATAGCCATAGCCATAGCCATAGCAGCCATGGCCATAGCCATAGCCATAGCAGCCATAGCCATAGCCATAGCAGGCATAGCCATAGCCATAGCAGACATAGCCACAGCCATAGCAGCCATAGCCATAGCCATAACTGCCATAGGCATAGCCATACCCATAGCAGCCATAGACATAGCCATAGCCATAGCCATAGCAGCCATAGCCATAGCCATAGCAGCCATAGCCATAGCCATAGCAGATATAGCCACAGCCATAGCAGCCATAGCCATAGCCATAGCTGCCATAGACATAGCCATACCCATAGCAGCCATAGACATAGCCATAGCAGTCATAGCCATAGCCATAGCCATAGCCATAGCAGCCATAGCCATAGCCATAGCAGCCATAGCCATAGCCATAGCAGCCATAGGCACATCCATAGCAGCGAGAGCCAGAGCCGCAGCAGCCGTAGACATAGCCATATCCTTAGCAGCCATAGACATAACCATAGCCATAGCAGCCATAGCTAGAGCCATAGCCATAGCAGCCGTATCCATAGCCATAGTAGCCATAGCCATAGCAATAGCAGCCATAGTCGCCATAGCCATAACCATAGCAGCCATAGCCATAGCCATAGCAGACATAGCCATAGCCATAGCCATAGCAGCCGTATCCATAGCCATAGTAGCCATAGCCATAGCCATAGCAGCCATAGCCGCCATAGCCATAGCCATAGCAGCCATAGCCATAGCCATTGCAGCCATAGCCATAGCCATAGCAGCCATAGCCATAGCCATACCCATAGCAGCCATAGCCATAGCCATAGCAGTCATGGCTATAGCCATAGCAGACATAACCACAGCCATAGCAGCCATAGCCATAGCCATAGCAGCCATAGCCATCGCCATAGCCTTAGCAGCAATAGTCATAGTCATAGCCATAGCCATAGCAGCTATAGCCATAGCCATAGCCATAGCAGCCACAGCCGTAGCCATAGCAGCCATAGCCATAGCCATTGCAGCCATAGCCATAGCCATAGCAGCCATAGCCATAGACATAGCAGCCATACCAATGGCCATAGTAGCCAAAGCCGTAGCCATAGCAGCCATAGCCATAGCCATATCCATAGCGGCCATAGCCATAGCCATAGCAGTCATAGCCATAGCCATAGCCATAGCAGCCATGGCCATAGCCATAGCCATAGCAGCCATAGCCATAGCCATAGCAGGCATAGCCATAGCCATAGCAGACATAGCCACAGCCATAGCAGCCATAGCCATAGCCATAACTGCCATAGGCATAGCCATACCCATAGCAGCCATAGACATAGCCATAGCAGTCGTAGCCATAGCCATAGCCATAGCAGCCATAGCCATAGCGATAGCCATAGCAGCCATAGCCTTAGCCATAGCAGCCATAGCAATAGCCATAGCAGCCATAACCACAGCCATAGCAGCCATAGCCATAGCCATAGCAGCCATAGCCATAGCCATAGCAGTTATAGCCATAGACATAGCCATAGCAGCCATAGCCATAGCCATAGCCATAGCAGACATAGCCATAGCCATAGCAGCCATAGCCATAGCCAAACCCATAGCAGCCATAGCCATAGCCATAGCAGTCATGGCCATAGCCATAGACAAAGCAGCCATAGCCATAGCCACAGCCATAGCAGCCATAGCCATAACCATAGCAGCCATAGCCATAGCCATAGCAGACATAACCACAGCCACAGCAGCCAGAGCCATAGCCATAGCAGCCATAGCCATAGCCATAGCAGCCAGAGCCAGAGCCACAGCAGCCGTAGACATAGCCATAGCCTTAGGGGCCATAGACATAGCCATAGCAGCCATTGACATAGCCATAGCAGCCAGAGCCAGAGCCACAGCAGCCGTAGACATAGCCATAGCCCTAGGGGCCATAGACATAACCATAGCCATAGCAGCCATAGAAATAGCCATAGCCGCCACAGCCATGGCCATTGTATCCAAAACCATAGCCATAGCAGCCATAGCCAAAGACATAGCCATAGCAGCCATAGCCATAGCCATAGCCATAGCCATTGCAGCCATAGCCATAGCCATAGCAGACATAGCCATAGCCATAGCCATAGCAGCCGTATCCATAGCCATAGTAGCCATAGCCATAGCCATAGCACCCATAGTCGCCATAGCCATAACCATAGCAGCCATAGCCATAGCCATAGCAGACATAGCCATAGCCATAGCCATAGCAGCCGTATCCATAGCCATAGCAGCCATAACCACAGCCATAGCAGCCATAGCCATAGCCATAGCCATAGCAGCCATAGCCATAGCCATAGCAGCTATAGCAATAGCCATAGCAGCCATAACCACAGCCATAGCAGCCATAGCCATAGCCATAGCAGCCATAGCCATAGCCATAGCAGCCAGAGACAGAGCCACAGCAGCCGTAGACGTAGCCATAGCCTTGGCAGCCATAGACATAACCATGGCCATAGCAGCCATAGCCATAGCCATAGCAGCCGTAGCGATAGCCATAGCAGCCATAGGCATACCCATAGTAGCCGGAGCCAGA
Organism: Calliopsis andreniformis; assembly: GCF_051401765.1. NCBI lineage: Eukaryota > Metazoa > Arthropoda > Insecta > Hymenoptera > Andrenidae > Calliopsis > Calliopsis andreniformis. Next base: position 616,590 of record NW_027480494.1, read on the forward strand.
ACCACTGCAGCCGTAGACATAGCCATAGCCTTAGCAGCCATAGCCATAGCCATAGCCATAGCAGCCATAGCCATAGCCATAGCAGCCATACCAATGGCCATAGTAGCCAAAGCCGTAGCCATAGCAGCCATAGCCATAGCCATATCCATAGCGGCCATAGCCATAGCCATAGCAGTCATAGCCATAGCCATAGCCATAGCAGCCATGGCCATAGCCATAGCCATAGCAGCCATAGCCATAGCGATAGCCATAGCAGCCATAGCCATAGCCATAGCAGCCATAGCAATAGCTATAGCAGCCATAACCACAGCCATAGCAGCCATAGCCATAGCCATAGCAGCCATAGCCATAGCCATAGCAGTTATAGCCATTGACATAGCCATAGCAGCCATAGCCATAGCCATAGCCATAGCAGACATAGCCATAGCCATAGCAGCCATAGCCATAGCCAAACCCATAGCAGCCATAGCCATAGCCATAGCAGTCATGGCCATAGCCATAGACAAAGCAGCCATAGCCATATCCACAGCCATAGCAGCCATAGCCATAACCATAGCAGCCATAGCCATAGCCATAGCAGACATAACCACAGCCACAGCAGCCATAGCCATAGCCATAGCAGCCATAGCCATAGCCATAGCAGCCAGAGCCAGAGCCACAGCAGCCGTAGACATAGCCATAGCCTTAGGGGCCATAGACATAACCATAGCCATAGCAGCCATAGAAATAGCCATAGCCGCCATAGCCATGGCCATAGTATCCAAAACCATAGCCATAGCAGCCATAGCCAAAGACATAGCCATAGCAGCCATAGCCATAGCCATAGCCATAGCCATAGCAGCCATAGCCATAGCCATAGCAGACATAGCCATAGCCATAGCTATAGCAGCCGTATCCATAGCCATAGTAGCCATAGTCATAGCCATAGCAGCCACAGTCGCCATAGCCATAACCATAGCAGCCATAGCCATAGCCATAGCAGACATAGCCATAGCCATAGCCATAGCAGCCGTATCCATAGCCATAGTAGCCATAGCCATAGCCATATCAGCCATAGCCATAGCCATTGCAGCCATAGCCATAGCCATAGCCATAGCAGCCATAGCCATAGCCATAGCAGCCATAGCAATAGCCATAGCAGCCATAACCACAGCCATAGCAGCCATAGCCATAGCCATAGCAGCCATAGCCATAGCCATAGCAGTTATAGCCATAGACATAGCCATAGCAGCCATAGCCATAGCCATAGCAGCCATAGCCATAGCCATAGCAGTTATAGCCATAGACATAGCCATAGCAGCCATAGCCATAGCCATAGCCATAGCAGACATATCCATAGCCATAGCAGCCATAGCCATAGCCATACCCATAGCATCCATAGCCATAGCCGTAGCAGTCATGGCCATAGCCATAGACAAAGCAGCCATAGCCATAGCCACAGCCATAGCAGCCATATCCATAACCATAGCAGCCATAGCCATAGCCATAGCAGACATAACCACAGCCACAGCAGCCATAGCCATAGCCATAGCAGCCATTGCCATAGCCGTAGCAGCCAGAGCCAGAGCCACAGCAGCCGTAGACATATCCATAGCCTTAGGGGCCATAGACATAACCATAGCCATAGCAGCCATAGAAATAGCCATAGCCGCCACAGCCATGGCCATTGTATCCAAAACCATAGCCATAGCAGCCATAGCCAAAGACATAGCCATAGCAGCCATAGCCATAGCCATAGCCATAGCCATAGCAGCCATAGCCATAGCCATAGCAGACATAGCCATAGCCATAGCCATAGCAGCCGTATCCATAGCCATAGTAGCCATTGCCATAGCCATAGCAGCCATAGTCGCCATAGCCATAACCATAGCAGCCATAGCCATAGCCATAGCAGACATAGCCATAGCCATAGCCATAGCAGCCGAATCCATAGCCATAGTAGCCATAGCCATAGCCATAGCAGCCACAGCCGCCATAGCCATAGCCATAGCAGCCATAGCCATAGCCATTGCAGCCATAGCCATAGCCATAGCAGCCATAGCCATAGCCATACCCATAGCAGCCATAGCCATAGCCATAGCAATCATGGCCATAGCCATAGACAAAGCAACCATAGCCATAGCCACAGCCATAGCAGCCATAGCCATAACCATAGCAGCCATAGCCATAGCCATAGCAGACATAACCACAGCCATAGCAGCCATAGCCATAGCCATAGCCATAGCAGCCATACCAATGGCCATAGTAGCCAAAGCCGTAGCCATAGCAGCCATAGCCATAGCCATATCCATAGCGGCCATAGCCATAGCCATAGCAGTCATAGCCATAGCCATATCCATAGCAGCCATGGCCATAGCCATAGCCATAGCAGCCATAGCCATAGCCATAGCAGCCATAGCCATAGACATAGCAGACATAGCCACAGCCATAGCAGCCATAGCCATAGCCATAGCAGCCATAGCCATCGCCATAGCCTTAGCAGCAATAGCCATAGTCATAGCCATAGCCATAGCAGCTATAGCCATAGCCATAGCCATAGCAGCCATTGCCATATCCATAGCAGCCATAACCACAGCCATAGCGGCCATAGCCATAGCCATAGCAGCCATTGCCATAGCCGTAGCAGCCAGAGCCATAGCCATAGCCATAGCCATAGCAGCCATAGCCATAGCCATAGCAGACATAGCCATAGCCATAGCCATAGCAGCCGTATCCATAGCCATAGTAGCCATAGCCATAGCCATAGCAGCCATAGTCGCCATAGCCATAACCATAGCAGCCATAGCCATAGCCATAGCAGACATAGCCATAGCCATAGCCATAGCAGCCGAATCCATAGCCATAGTAGCCATAGCCATAGCCATAGCAGCCACAGCCGCCATAGCCATAGCCATAGCAGCCATAGCCATAGCCATTGCAGCCATAGCCATAGCCATAGCAGCCATAGCCATAGCCATACCCATAGCAGCCATAGCCATAGCCATAGCAATCATGGCCATAGCCATAGACAAAGCAACCATAGCCATAGCCACAGCCATAGCAGCCATAGCCATAACCATAGCAGCCATAGCCATAGCCATAGCAGACATAACCACAGCCATAGCAGCCATAGCCATAGCCATAGCCATAGCAGCCATACCAATGGCCATAGTAGCCAAAGCCGTAGCCATAGCAGCCATAGCCATAGCCATATCCATAGCGGCCATAGCCATAGCCATAGCAGTCATAGCCATAGCCATATCCATAGCAGCCATGGCCATAGCCATAGCCATAGCAGCCATAGCCATAGCCATAGCAGCCATAGCCATAGACATAGCAGCCAGAGCCGGAGCCACAGCAGCCGTAGACATAGCCATAGCCTTAGCAGCCATAGCCATAACCATAGCTATAGCAGCCATAGCCATAGCAGCCATAGACATATCCATAGCAGCCAGAGCCAGAGCCACAGCAGCCGTAGACATAGCCATAGCATCCATAGCCATAGCAGCCGTAGCCATAGCCATAGCTGCCATAGTCATAACCTTAGCCATTGCAGCCATAGCCATAGCCATAGCAGCCATAGCCGTAGCCATAGCAGCCATAGCCATAGTCATAGCAGCCATAGCCATAGCCATAGCAGCCATACCGATAGCCGTAGAAGCCGTAGGCATAGCCATAGCAGCCATAGCTATATCCATAGCAGACACACACATAGCCACAGCCATAGCAGCCGTAATCATAGCCATAGCCATAGCAGCCAATGCCATAGCCATAGCCATAGCCATAGCAGCCGATGCCATATCCATAGCCATAGCAGCTGTAGCTATTGCCAAAGCGGCCATAGCCATAGCCACAGCAGCCTTAGCCATAGCCATAGCCATAGCAGACATAGCCATAGCCATAGCCATAGCAGCGTTAGCCATAGCCATAGTCATAGCAGCCATAGCCATAGCCATAGCCATAGCAGCCATAGCCAAAGCCATAGCAGCCATAGCCATAGCAGCCGCAGCCATAGCCATAGCCATAGCAGCCATAGCCATAGCCATAGCCGCCACAGCCATGGCCATAGTATCCAAAACCATAGCCATAGCAGCCATAGCCAAAGACATAGCCATAGCAGCCATAGCCATAGCCATAGCCATAGCAGCCATAGCCATATCCATAGCAGCCATAGCCGTAGCCATAGCAGCCATAGCCATAGCCAATGCAGCCATAACCATAGCCATAGCATCCATAGCGATAGCCATAGCAGCCGTAGGCAGAGCCATAGCAACCATAGCTATATCCATAGCAGACACACACGTAGCCACAGCCATAGCAGCCATAATCATAGCCATAGCCATAGCAGCCAATGCCATAGCCATAGCCATAGCAGCTGTAGCCATTGCCAAAGCGGCCATAGCCATAGCCACAGCAGCCTTAGCCATAGCCATAGCCATAGCAGACATAGCCATAGCCATAGCCATAGCAGCCTTGGCCGTAGCCATAGTCATAGCAGACATAGCCATAGCCATAGCCATAGCAGCCATAGCCATAGCCATAGCAGCCGTAGCCATAGCAGCCGCAGCCATAGCCATAGCCGTAGCAGCCATTGCCATAGCCATTGCAGCCATAACCACAGCCATAGCAGCCATAGCCATAGCCATAGCAGCCATAGGCATATCCATAGCAGCGGGAGCCAGAGCCGCAGCAGCCGTAGACATAGCCATATCCTTAGCAGCCATAGACATAACCATAGCCATAGCAGCCATAGCTATAGCCATAGCTGCCATAGCCATGGCCATAGTAGCCAAAGCCATAGCCATAGCAGCCATAGCCATAGACATAGACATAGCCATAGCAGCCATAGCCATAGCCATAGCCATAACCATAGCAGCCATAGCCATAGCCGTAGCAGCCATAGCCATAGCCATAGCAGCCATAGCAGCCATAGCGATAGCCATAGCAGCCATAGGCATACCCATAGCAGCCGGAGCCGGAGCCACAGCAGCCGTAGACATAGCCATAGCCTTAGCATTCATAGCCATAACCATAGCCATGGCAGCCATAGCCATAGCCATAGCCATAGCAGCCATAGCCATAGCCATAGCAGCTATAGCAATAGCCATAGCAGCCATAGCCATAGCCATAGCAGACATAGCCATAGCCATACCCATAGCAGCCATAGCCATAGCCATAGCCGCCATAGCCATAGCCACAGCCATAGCAGCCATAGCCATAGCCATAGCCATAGCAGCCATAGCCATAGCCATAGCAGCTATAGCAATAGCCATAGCAGCCATAACCACAGCCATAGCAGCCATAGCCATAGCCATAGCAGCCATAGCCATAGCCATAGCAGCCAGAGACAGAGCCACAGCAGCCGTAGACGTAGCCATAGCCTTGGCAGCCATAGACATAACCATGGCCATAGCAGCCATAGCCATAGCCATAGCAGCCGTAGCGATAGCCATAGCAGCCATAGGCATACCCATAGTAGCCGGAGCCAGAACCACTGCAGCCGTAGACATAGCCATAGCCTTAGCAGCCATAGCCATAGCCATAGCCATAGCAGCCATAGCCATAGCCATAGCAGCCATACCAATGGCCATAGTAGCCAAAGCCGTAGCCATAGCAGCCATAGCCATAGCCATATCCATAGCGGCCATAGCCATAGCCATAGCAGTCATAGCCATAGCCATAGCCATAGCCATAGCAGCCATATCCATAGCGATAGCCATAGCAGGCATAGCCATAGCCATAGCAGCCATAGCAATAGCTATAGCAGCCATAACCACAGCCATAGCAGCCATAGCCATAGCCATAGCAGCCATAGCCATAGCCATAGCAGTTATAGCCATAGACATAGCCATAGCAGCCATAGCCATAGCCATAGCCATAGCAGACACAGCCATAGCCATAGCAGCCATAGCCATAGCCAAACCCATAGCAGCCATAGCCATAGCCATAGCAGTCATGGCCATAGCCATAGACAAAGCTGCCATAGCCATATCCACAGCCATAGCAGCCATAGCCATAACCATAGCAGCCATAGCCATAGCCATAGCAGACATAACCACAGCCACAGCAGCCATAGCCATAGCCATAGCAGCCATAGCCATAGCCATAGCAGCCAGAGCCAGAGCCACAGCAGCCGTAGACATAGCCATAGCCTTAGGGGCCATAGACATAACCATAGCCATAGCAGCCATAGAAATAGCCATAGCCGCCATAGCCATGGCCATAGTATCCAAAACCATAGCCATAGCAGCCATAGCCAAAGACATAGCCATAGCAGCCATAGCCATAGCCATAGCCATAGCCATAGCAGCCATAGCCATAGCCATAGCAGACATAGCCATAGCCATAGCTATAGCAGCCGTATCCATAGCCATAGTAGCCATAGTCATAGCCATAGCAGCCACAGTCGCCATAGCCATAACCATAGCAGCCATAGCCATAGCCATAGCAGACATAGCCATAGCCATAGCCATAGCAGCCGTATCCATAGCCATAGTAGCCATAGCCATAGCCATATCAGCCATAGCCATAGCCATTGCAGCCATAGCCATAGCCATAGCAGCCATAGCCATAGCCATACCCATAGCAGCCATAGCCATAGCCATAGCAGTCATGGCCATAGCCATAGACAAAGCAACCATAGCCATAGCCACAGCCATAGCAGCCATAGCCATCGCCATAGCCTTAGCAGCAATAGCCATAGCCATAGCAGCCATAGCCATAGACATAGCAGACATAGCCACAGCCATAGCAGCCATAGCCATAGCCATAGCAGTCATGGCCATAGCCATAGACAAAGCAACCATAGCCATAGCCATAGCCATAGCAGCCATACCAATGGCCATAGTAGCCAAAGCCGTAGCCATAGCAGCCATAGCCATAGCCATATCCATAGCGGCCATAGCCATAGCCATATCCATAGCAGCCATGGCCATAGCCATAGCCATAGCAGCCATAGCCATAGCCATAGCAGCCATAGCCATAGACATAGCAGACATAGCCACAGCCATAGCAGCCATAGCCATAGCCATAGCAGCCATAGCCATCGCCATAGCCTTAGCAGCAATAGCCATAGTCATAGCCATAGCCATAGCAGCTATAGCCATAGCCATAGCCATAGCAGCCATTGCCATAGCCATAGCAGCCATAACCACAGCCATAGCGGCCATAGCCATAGCCATAGCAGCCAGAGCCATAGCAGCCAGAGCCAGAGCCACAGCAGCCGTAGACATAGCCATAGCCTTAGCAGCCATAGACATAATCATAGCCATAGCAGCCATAGCCATAGCCACAGCAGCCACAGCCATGGCCATAGTAGCCAAAGCCATAGCCATGGCCATAGTAGCCAAAGCCATAGCCATTGCAGCCATAGCCATAGACATAGCCATAGCCGCCAAAACCATAGCCGTAGCCATAGCCATAGCAGCCATAGCCATAGCCATAGCAGCCATACCAATGGCCATAGTAGACAAGGCCGTAGCCATAGCAGCCATAGCCATAGCCATATCCATAGCGGCCATAGCCATAGCCATAGCAGTCATAGCCATAGCCATAGCCATAGCAGCCATAGCCATAGCCATAGCCATAGCCATAGCAGCCATAGCCATAGTCATAGCAGCCATAGCCATAGCCATATCCATAGCGGCCATAGCCATAGCCATAGCAGTCATAGCCATAGCCATAGCCATAGCAGCCATGGCAATAGCCATAGCCATAGCAGCCATAGCCATAGCCATAGCAGCCATAGCCATAGCCATAGCAGACATAGCCACAGCCATAGCAGCCATAGCAATAGCCATAGCAGCCATAACCACAGCCATAGCCATAGCCATAGCAATCATGGCCATAGCCATAGACAAAGCAACCATAGCCATAGCCACAGCCATAGCAGCCATAGCCATAACCATAGCAGCCATAGCCATAGCCATAGCAGACATAACCACAGCCATAGCAGCCATAGCCATAGCCATAGCAGCCATTGCAATGGCCATAGTAGCCAAAGCCGTAGCCATAGCAGCCATAGCCATAGCCATAGCAGCCATAGCCATACCCACAGCAGCCATAGCCATAGCCATAGCAGTCATAGCCATAGCCATAGCCATAGCAGCCATACCAATGGCCATAGTAGCCAAAGCCGTAGCCATAGCAGCCATAGCCATAGCCATATCCATAGCGGCCATAGCCATAGCCATAGCAGTCATAGCCATAGCCATATCCATAGCAGCCATGGCCATAGCCATAGCCATAGCAGCCATAGCCATAGCCATAGCAGCCATAGCCATAGACATAGCAGACATAGCCACAGCCATAGCAGCCATAGCCATAGCCATAGCAGCCATAGCCATCGCCATAGCCTTAGCAGCAATAGCCATAGTCATAGCCATAGCCATAGCAGCTATAGCCATAGCCATAGCCATAGCAGCCATTGCCATAGCCATAGCAGCCATAACCACAGCCATAGCGGCCATAGCCATAGCCATAGCAGCCAGAGCCATAGCAGCCAGAGCCAGAGCCACAGCAGCCGTAGACATAGCCATAGCCTTAGCAGCCATAGACATAATCATAGCCATAGCAGCCATAGCCATAGCCACAGCAGCCACAGCCATGGCCATAGTAGCCAAAGCCATACCCATGGCCATAGTAGCCAAAGCCATAGCCATTGCAGCCATAGCCATAGACATAGCCATAGCCGCCAAAACCATAGCCGTAGCCATAGCCATAGCAGCCATAGCCATAGCCATAGCAGCCATACCAATGGCCATAGTAGCCAAGGCCGTAGCCATAGCAGCCATAGCCATAGCCATATCCATAGCGGCCATAGCCATAGCCATAGCAGTCATAGCCATAGCCATAGCCATAGCAGCCATAGCCATAGCCATAGCCATAGCCATAGCAGCCATAGCCATAGTCATAGCAGCCATAGCCATAGCCATATCCATAGCGGCCATAGCCATAGCCATAGCAGTCATAGCCATAGCCATAGCCATAGCAGCCATGGCAATAGCCATAGCCATAGCAGCCATAGCCATAGCCATAGCAGCCATAGCCATAGCCATAGCAGACATAGCCACAGCCATAGCAGCCATAGCAATAACCATAGCAGCCATAACCACAGCCATAGCAGCCATAGCCATAGCCATAGCAGCCATAGGCATATCCATAGCAGCGAGAGCCAGAGCCGCAGCAGCCGTAGACATAGCCATATCCTTAGCAGCCATAGACATAACCATAGCCATAGCAGCCATAGCTATAGCCATAGCCATAGCAGCCGTATCCATAGCCATAGTAGCCATAGCCATAGCAATAGCAGCCATAGTCGCCATAGCCATAACCATAGCAGCCATAGCCATAGCCATAGCAGACATAGCCATAGCCATAGCCATAGCAGCCGTATCCATAGCCATAGTAGCCATAGCCATAGCCATAGCAGCCATAGCCGCCATAGCCATAGCCATAGCAGCCATAGCCATAGCCATTGCAGCCATAGCCATAGCCATAGCAGCCATAGCCATAGCCATACCCATAGCAGCCATAGCCATAGCAGCCATAGCCATAGCCATTGCAGCCATAGCCATAGCCATAGCAGCCATAGCCATAGCCATACCCATAGCAGCCATAGCCATAGCCATAGCAGTCATGGCTATAGCCATAGCAGACATAACCACAGCCATAGCAGCCATAGCCATAGCCATAGCAGCCATAGCCATCGCCATAGCCTTAGCAGCAATAGCCATAGTCATAGCCATAGCCATAGCAGCTATAGCCATAGCCATAGCCATAGCAGCCACAGCCGTAGCCATAGCAGCCATAGCCATAGCCATAGCAGCCATAGTAGACATAGCCATAGCCATAGCAGCCATAGCCATAGCCATAGCAGCCATAGCCATAGCTATAGCAGCCAGAGCCAGAGCCACAGCAGCCGTAGACATAGCCATAGCCTTAGCAGCCATAGCCATAACCATAGCTATAGCAGCCATAGCCATAGCAGCCATAGACATACCCATAGCAGCCAGAGCCAGAGCCACAGCAGCCGTAGACATAGCCATAGCATCCATAGCCATAGCAGCCGTAGCCATAGCCATAGCTGCCATAGTCATAACCTTAGCCATTGCAGCCATAGCCATAGCCATAGCAGCCATAGCGATAGCCGTAGCAGCCGTAGGCATAGCCATAGCAGCCATAGCTATATCCATAGCAGACACACACATAGCCACAGCCATAGCAGCCATAATCATAGCCATAGCCATAGCAGCCAATGCCATAGCCATAGCAGCCATAACCACAGGCCTAGCGGCCATAGCCATAGCCATAGCAGCCAGAGCCATAGCAGCCAGAGCCAGAGCCACAGCAGTCGTAGACATAGCCATAGCCTTAGTAGCCATAGACATAATCATAGCCATAGCAGCCATAGAAATAGCCACAGCAGCCACAGCCATGGCCATTGTAGCCAAAGCCATAGCCATGGCCATAGTAGCCAAAGCCATAGCCATTGCAGCCATAGCCATAGACATAACCATAGCCGCCAAAACCATAGCCGTAGCCATAGCCATAGCAGCCATAGCCATAGCCAAAGCAGCCATAGCCATAGCAGCCATAGCCACAGTCATAGCAGCCATAGCCATAGCCATAGCCATAGCAGCCATAGCCATAGCCATACCCATAGCAGCCATAGCCATAGCCATAGCCATAGCAGCCATAGCCATATCCATAGCAGCCATAGCCATAGCCATAGCAGCCATAACCACAGCCACAGCAGCCATAGCCATAGCCATAGCAGCCATAGACATAGCCCCAGCAGCCAGAGGCAGAGCCACAGCAGCCGTAGACATAGCCATAGCCTTAGCAGCCGTAGACATAACCATAGCCATAGCAGCCATAGCCATAGCCATAGCAGCCATATCCATGGACATAGTAGCCAAAGCAATAGCCATAGCAGCCATAGCCATAGACATAGCCATAGCAGCCATAGCCGTAGCCATAGCCATAGCCATAGCAGTCATAGCCATAGCCATAGCTGCCATAGTCATAACCATAGCCATAGAAGCCATAGCCATAGCCATAGCAGCCATAGCCGTAGCCATAGCAGCAATAGCCATAGCCATAGCAGCCATAGCCATAGTCATAGCAGCCATAGCGATAGCCATAGCAGCCATAGCCACAGCCATGGCGGACATAGCAGCCATAGCCGTAGCCATAGCCATAGTCATAGCAGCCATAGCGATAGCCATAGCAGCCATAGCCATAGTCATAGCAGCCATAGCCATAGCCACAGCCATATCAGCCATATCCATAGCCATAGCAGCCACAGCGATAGCCATAGCAGCCGTAGGCAGAGCCATAGCAGCCATAGCTATATCCATAGTAGACACACACATAGCCACAGCCATAGCAGCCATAATCATAGCCATAGCCATAGCAGCCAATGCCATAGCCATAGCCATAGCAGCTGTAGCCATTGCCAAAGCGGCCATAGCCATAGCCACAGCAGCCTTAGCCATAGCCATAGCCAGAGCAGCCATAGCCATAGCAGCCGCAGCCATAGCCACAGCCATAGCAGCCATAGCCATAACCACAGCAGCCATAGCCATAGCCATAGCAGACATAACCACAGCCATAGCAACCATAGCCATAGCCATAGCAGCCATAGCCATAGCCATAGCAGCCATAGCCATAGCCATAGCAGCCAGAGCCAGAGCCACAGCAGCCGTAGTCATAGCCATAGCCTTAGCAGCCATACACAGAACCATAGCCATAGCAGCCATAGCCATAGCCATTGCAGCCATAGTCACAGCCATAGCAGCCATAGCCACAGCCGTAGCAGCCATAGCCATAGCCATAGCAGCCATAACCATAGCCATAGCAGCCATAGCGATAGCCATAGCAGCCGTAGGCAGAGCCATAGCAGCCATAGCTATATCCATAGTAGACACACACATAGCCACAGGCATAGCAGCCATAATCATAGCCATAGCCATAGCAGCCAATGCCATAGCCATAGCCATAGCAGCTGTAGCCACTGCCAAAGCGGCCATAGCCATAGCCACAGCAGCCTTAGCCATAGCCATAGCCACAGCAGCCATAGCCATAGCAGCCGCAGCCATAGCCACAGCCATAGCAGCCATAGCCATAACCATAGCAGCCATAGCCATAGCAGACATAACCACAGCCATAGCAGCCATAGCCACAGCCATAGCAGCCATAGCCATGGCCATAGTATCCAAAACCATAGCCATAGCAGCCATAGCCAAAGACATAGCCATAGCAGCCATAGTCATAGCCATAGCCATAGCCATAGCAGCCATAGCCATAGCCATAGCAGACATAGCCATAGCCATAGCCATAGCAGCCGTATCCATAGCCATAGTAGCCATAGCAATAGCCATAGCACCGATAGTCGCCATAGCCATAACCATAGCAGCCATAGCCATAGCCATAGCAGACATAGCCATAGCCATAGCCATAGCAGCCGTATCCATAGACATAGTAGCCATAGCCATAGCCATAGCAGCCATAGCCGCCATAGCTATAGCCATAGCAGCCATAGTAGACACAGCCATAGCCATAGCAGCCATAGCCATAGTCATATCAGGCATAGCCGCAGCCATAGCAGCCATAGCCATAGCCATAGCAGCCATAACCACAGCCATAGCAGCCATAGCCATAGCCATAGCAGCCATAGCCATAGCCATAGCAGCCATAGCCATAGGCGTAGCAGCCATAGCAGCCATAGCGATAGCCATAGCAGCCATAGGCATACTCATAGCAGCCGGAGCCAGAGCCACAGCAGCCGTAGGCATAGCCATAGCCTTAGCAGCCATAGCCATAACCATACCCATAGCAGCCATAGCCATAGCCATAGCAGCCATTGCAATGGCCATAGTAGCCAAAGCCGTAGCCATAGCAGCCATAGCCATAGCCATAGCAGCCATAGCCATACCCACAGCAGCCATAGCCATAGCCATAGCAGTCATAGCCATAGCCATAGCCATAGCAGCCATACCAATGGCCATAGTAGCCAAAGCCGTAGCCATAGCAGCCATAGCCATAGCCATATCCATAGCGGCCAGAGCCAGAGCCACAGCAGCCGTAGTCATAGCCATAGCCTTAGCAGCCATACACAGAACCATAGCCATAGCAGCCATAGCCATAGCCATAGCAGCCATAGTCACAGCCATAGCAGCCATAGCCACAGCCGTAGCAGCCATAGCCATAGCCATAGCAGCCATAACCATAGACATAGCAGCCATAGCGATAGCCATAGCAGCCGTAGGCAGAGCCATAGCAGCCATAGCTATATCCATAGTAGACACACACATAGCCAGAGGCATAGCAGCCATAATCATAGCCATAGCCATGGCAGCCAATGCCATAGCCATAGCCATAGCAGCTGTAGCCACTGCCAAAGCGGCCATAGCCATAGCCACAGCAGCCTTAGCCATAGCCATAGCCACAGCAGCCATAGCCATAGCAGCCGCAGCCATAGCCACAGCCATAGCAGCCATAGCCATAACCATAGCAGCCATAGCCATAGCAGACATAACCACAGCCATAGCAGCCATAGCCACAGCCATAGCAGCCATAGCCATAGCCATAGCAGCCAGAGGCAGAGCCACAGCAGCCGTAGACATAGCCATAGCCTTAGGAGCCATAGACATAACCATAGCCATAGCAGCCATAGCCATAGCCATAGCCGCCACAGCCATGGCCATAGTATCCAAAACCATAGCCATAGCAGCCATAGCCAAAGACATAGCCATAACAGCCATAGCCATAGCCATAGCCATAGCCATAGCAGCCATAGCCATAGCCATAGCAGACATAGGCATAGCCATAGCCATAGCAGCCATAGCCATAGCCATAGCAGACATAGCCATAGCCATAGCCATAGCAGCCGTATCCATAGCCATAGTAGCCATAGCCATAGCCATAGCAGCCATAGCCGCCATAGCTATAGCCATAGCAGCCATAGTAGACACAGCCATAGCCATAGCAGCCATAGCCATAGTCATATCAGCCATAGCCGCAGCCATAGCAGCCATAGCCATAGCCATAGCTGCCATAACCACAGCCATAGCAGCCATAGCCATAGCCATAGCAGCCATAGCCATAGCCATAGCAGCCATAGCCATAGGCGTAGCAGCCATAGCAGCCATAGCGATAGCCATAGCAGCCATAGGCATACTCATAGCAGCCGGAGCCAGAGCCACAGCAGCCGTAGGCATAGCCATAGCCTTAGCAGCCATAGCCATAACCATACCCATAGCAGCCATAGCCATAGCCATAGCAGCCATTGCAATGGCCATAGTAGCCAAAGCCGTAGCCATAGCAGCCATAGCCATAGCCATAGCAGCCATAGCCATACCCACAGCAGCCATAGCCATAGCCATAGCAGTCATAGCCACAGCCACAGCAGCCATACCAATGGCCATAGTAGCCAAAGCCGTAGCCATAGCAGCCATAGCCATAGCCATATCCATAGCGGCCATAGCCATAGCCATAGCAGTCATAGCCATAGCCATAGCCATAGCAGCCATGGCCATAGCAATAGCCATAGCAGCCACAGCCATAGCCATAGCAGCCATAGCCATAGCCATAGCAGACATAGCCACAGCCATAGCAGCCATAGCCATAGCCATAGCAGCCATAGCCATCGCCATAGCCTTAGCAGCAATAGCCATAGTCATAGCCATAGCCATAGCAGCTATAGCCATAGCCATAGCCATAGCAGCCATTGCCATTGCCATAGCAGCCATAACCACAGCCATAGCGGCCATAGCCATAGCCATAGCAGCCAGAGCCATAGCAGACAGAGCCAGAGCCACAGCAGCCGTAGACATAGCCATAGCCTTAGCAGCCATAGACATAATCATAGCCATAGCAGCCATAGCCATAGCCATATCCATAGCGGCCATAGCCATAGCCATAGCAGTCATAGCCATAGCCATAGCCATAGCAGCCATAGCCATAGCCATAGCCATAGCCATAGCAGCCATAGCCATAGCCATAGCAGCCATAGCCATAGCCATAGCAGACATAGCCACAGCCATAGCAGCCATAGCCATAGCCATAGCTGCAATAGGCATAGCCATACCCATAGCAGCCATAGACATAGCCATAGCCATAGCAGCCATAGCCATATCCACAGCAGCCATAGCAATAGCCATAGCAGCCATAACCACAGCCATAGCAGCCATAGCCACAGCCATAGCAGCCATAGCCATAGCCATAGCAGTCATAGCCATAGACATAGCCATAGCAGCCATAGCCATAGCCATAGCCATAGCAGACATAGTCATAGCCATAGCAGCCATAGCCATAGCCATACCCATAGCAGCCATAGCCATAGCCATAGCAATCATGGCCATAGCCATAGACAAAGCAGCCATAGCCATAGCCACAGCCATAGCAGCCATAGCCATAACCATAGCAGCCATAGCCATAGCCATAGCAGACATAACCACAGCCATAGCAGCCATAGCCATAGCCATAGCTGCCATAGGCATGGCCATAGTAGCCAAAGCCATGGCCATAGCAGCCATAGCCATAGACATAGCCATAGCATCCATAGCCATAGCCATAGCCATTGCCATAGCAGCCATAGCCATACCCATAGCAGCCATAGCCATAGCCATAGCCATACCCATAGCAGCCATAGCCATAGCCATAGCAGTCATAGCCATAGCCATAGCCATAGCAGCCATAGCCGTAGCCATAGCAGCCATAGCCATAGCCATAGCAGCCATAACCATAGCCATAGCAGCCATAGCGATAGCCATAGCAGCCGTAGGCAGAGCCATCGCAACCATAGCTATATCCATAGCAGACACACACATAGCCACAGCCATAGCAGCTATAATCATAGCCATAGCCATAGCAGCCAATGTCATAGCCATAGCCATAGCAGCTGTAGCCATTGCCAAAGCGGCCATAGCCATAGCCACAGCAGCCTTAGCCATAGCCATAGCCATAGCAGACATAGCCATAGCCATAGCCATGGCAGCCTTGGCCGTAGCCATAGTCATAGCAGACATAGCCATAGCCATAGCCATAGCAGCCATAGCCATAGCCATAGCAGCCGTAGCCATGGCAGCCGCAGCCATAGCCATAGCCATAGCAGCCATTGCCATAGCCGTTGCAGCCATAACCACAGCCATAGCAGCCATAGCCATAGCTATAGCAGCCATAGGCATATCCATAGCAGCCAGAGCCAGAGCCGCAACAGCCGTAGACATAGCCATATCCTTAGCAGCCATAGACATAACCATAGCCATAGCAGCCATAGCCATAGCCATAGCTGCTGTAGCCATGGCCATAGTAGACACAGCCATAGCCATAGCAGCCATAGCCATAGACATAGACATAGCCATAGCAGCCATAGCCATAGCCATAGCCATAGCCATAGCAGCCATAGCCATAGCCGTAGCAGCCATAGCCATAGCCATAGCAGCCATAGCAGCCATAGCGATAGCCATAGCAGCCATAGGCATACCCATAGCAGCCGGAGCCAGAGCCACAGCAGCCGTAGACATAGCCATAGCCTTAGCATTCATAGCCATAACCATAGCCATAGCAGCCATAGCCATAGCCATAGAAGCCATAGCGATAGCCATAGCAGCCATAGCCATAGCCATAGCAGTCATAGCCATAGCCATAGCCATAAGAGCCATAGCCATAGCAGCCATAGCCATAGCCATAGCCATAGCCGTAGCAGCCATAGCCATAGCCATAGCAGCCAGAGCCATAGCCATAGCAGCCATAGCCACAGCCAGAGCAGTCGTAGCCACAGCCATAGCAGTCATGGCCATAGCCATAGCAGCCATAGGCATAGCCATACCCATAGCAGCCATAGCCATAGCCATAGCAGTCATAGATATAGCCATAGCCATAGCAGCCATAGCCATAGCCATAGCCATAGCAGCCATAGCCATAGCAGACATAGCCATAGCCATACCCATAGCAGCCATAGCCATAGCCATAGCCGTCATAGCCATAGCCACAGCCGTAGCAGCCATAGCCATAGCCATAGCCATAGCAGGCATAGCCATAGCCATAGCAGCCATAGCAATAGCCATAGCAGCCATAACCACAGCCATAGCAGCCATAGCCATAGCCATAGCAGCCATAGACATAGCCATAGCAGCCAGAGCCAGAGCCACAGCAGCCGTAGACATAGCCATAGCCTTGGCAGCCATAGACATAACCATGGCCATAGCAGCCATAGCCATAGCCATAGCAGCCATAGCCATAGCCATAGCAGCCGTAGCGATAGCCATAGCAGCCATAGGCATACCCATAGCAGCCGGAGCCAGAGCCACAGCAGCCGTAGACATAGCCATAGCCTTAGCAGCCACAGCCATAGCCATAGCCATAGCAGCCATAGCCATAGCCATAGCAGCCATACCAATGGCCATAGTAGCCAAAGCCGTAGCCATAGCAGCCATAGCCATAGCCATATCCATAGCGGCCATAGTCATAGCCATAGTAGTCATAGCCATAGCCATAGCCATAGCAGCCATGGCCATAGCCATAGCCATAGCAGCCATAGCCATAGCCATAGCAGCCATAGCCATAGCCATAGCAGACATAGCCACAGCCATAGCAGCCATAGCCATAGCCATAGCTGCCATAGGCATAGCCATACCCATAGCAGCCATAGACATAGCCATAGCAGTCATAGCCATAGCCATAGCCATAGCAGCCATAGCCATAGCCATAGCCATAGCAGCCATAGCCATAGGCATAGCAGCCATAGCAATAGCCATAGCAGCCATAACCACAGCCATAGCAGCCATAGCCATAGCCATAGCAGCCATAGCCATAGCCATAGCAGTTATAGCCATAGACATAGCCATAGCAGCCATAGCCATAGCCATAGCCATAGCAGACATAGCCATAGCCATAGCAGCCATAGCCATAGCCATAGCAGTCATGGCCATAGCCATAGACAAAGCAACCATACCCATAGCCACAGCCATAGCAGCCATAGCCATAACCATAGCAGCCATAGCCATAGCCATAGCAGACATAACCACAGCCATAGCAGCCATAGCCATAGCCATAGCAGCCATAGCCATCGCCATAGCCTTAGCAGCAATAGCCATAGTCATAGCCATAGCCATAGGAGCTATATACATAGCCATAGCCATAGCAGCAATTGCCATAGCCATAGCAGCCATAACCACAGCCATAGCGGCCATAGCCATAGCCATAGCAGCCAGAGCCATAGCAGCCAGAGCCAGAGCCACAGCAGCCGTAGACATAGCCATAGCCTTAGCAGCCATAGACATAATCATAGCCATAGCAGCCATAGCCATAGCCACAGCAGCCACAGCCATGGCCATAGTAGCCAAAGCCATAGCCATGGCCATAGTAGCCAAAGCCATAGCCATTGCAGCCATAGCCATAGACATAGCCATAGCCGCCAAAACCATAGCCGTAGCCATAGCCATAGCAGCCATAGCCATAGCCATAGCAGCCATACCAATGGCCATAGTAGCCAAAGCCGTAGCCATAGCAGCCATAGCCATAGCCATGTCCATAGCGGCCATAGCCATAGCCATAGCTGCCATAGGCATAGCCATACCCATAGCAGCCATAGACATAGCCATAGCAGTCATAGCCATAGCCATAGCCATAGCAGCCATAGCCATAGCCATAGCAGCCATAGCCATTGCCATAGCAGCCATAGCAATAGCCATAGCAGTCATAACCACAGCCATAGCAGCCATAGCCATAGCCATAGCAGCCATAGCCATAGCCATAGCAGTCATAGCCATAGACATAGCCATAGCAGCTATAGCCATAGCCATAGCCATAGCAGACATAGCCATAGCCATAGCAGCCATAGCCATAGCCATAGCAGACATAACCACAGCCATAGCAGCCATAGCCATAGCCATAGCTGCCATAGGCATGGCCATAGTAGCCAAAGCCATAGCCATAGCAGCCATAGCCATAGACATAGCCATAGCATCCATAGCCATAGCCATAGCCATGGCCATAGCAGCCATAGCCATACCCATAGCAGCCATAGCCATAGCCATAGCAGTCATAGCCATAGCCATAGCCATAGCAGCCATAGTAGACATAGCCATAGCCATAGCAGCCATAGCCATAGCCATAGCAGCCATAGCCATAGCTATAGCAGCCAGAGCCAGAGCCACAGCAGCCGTAGACATAGCCATAGCCTTAGCAGCCATAGCCATAGCCATAGCTATAGCAGCCATAGCCATAGCAGCCATAGACATATCCATAGCAGCCAGAGCCAGAGCCACAGCAGCCGTAGACATAGCCATAGCATCCATAGCCATAGCAGCCGTAGCCATAGCCATAGCTGCCATAGTCATAACCTTAGCCATTGCAGCCATAGCCATAGCCATAGCAGCCATAGCCGTAGCCATAGCAGCCATAGCCATAGTCATAGCAGCCATAGCAATAGCCATAGCAGCCATAGCGATAGCCGTAGCAGCCGTAGGCATAGACATAGCAGCCATAGCTATATCCATAGCAGACACACACATAGCCACAGCCATAGCAGCCATAATCATAGCCATAGCCATAGCAGCCAATGCCATAGCCATAGCCATAGCCATAGCAGCCGATGCCATATCCATAGCCATAGCAGCTGTAGCTTTTGCCAAAGCGGCCATAGCCATAGCCACAGCAGCCTTAGCCATAGCCATAGCCATAGCAGACATAGCCATAGCCATAGCCATAGCAGCCTTAGCCATAGCCATAGTCATAGCAGCCATAGCCACAGCCATAGCCATAGCAGCCATAGCCAAAGCCATAGCAGCCATAGCCATAGCAGCCGCAGCCATAGCCATAGCCATAGCAGCCATTGCCATAGCCATAGCAGCCATAACCACAGCCATGGCGGCCATAGCCATAGCCATAGCAGCCAGAGCCATAGCAGCCAGAGCCAGAGCCACAGCTGCCGTAGACATAGCCATAGCCTTAGCAGCCATAGACATAATCATAGCCATAGCAGCCACAGCCATAGCCACAGCAGCCACAGCCATGGCCATAGTAGCCAAAGCCATAGCCATGGCCATAGTAGCCAAAGCCATAGCCATTGCAGCCATAGCCACAGACATAACCATAGCCGCCAAAACCATAGCCGTAGCCATAGCCATAGCAGCCATAGCCATAGCCATAGCAGCCATAGCCATAGCAGCCATAGCCACAGTCCTAGCAGCCATAGCCATAGCCATAGCCATAGCAGCCATAGACATAGCCATAGCAGCCATAGCCATAGCCATACCCATAGCAGCCATAGCCATAGCCATAGCCATAGCAGCCATAGCCAAATCCATAGCAGCCATAGCCATAGCCATAGCAGCCATAGCCATATCCATAGCAGCCATAGCAATAGCCATAGCAGCCATAACCACAGCCATAGCAGCCATAGCCATAGCCATAGCCATAGCCATAGCAGCCATAGCCATAGGCATAGCAGCCATAGCAATAGCCATAGCAGCCATAACCACAGCCATAGCAGCCATAGCCATAGCCATAGCAGCCATAGCCATAGCCATAGCAGTTATAGCCATAGACATAGCCATAGCAGCCACAGCCATAGCCATAGCCATAGCAGCCATAGCCATAGCCATAGCAGCCATACCAATGGCCATAGTAGCCAAAGCCGTAGCCATAGCAGCCATAGCCATAGCCATATCCATAGCGGCCATAGCCATAGGCATAGCAGCCATAGCCATAGCCATAGCAGACATAGCCACAGCCATAGCAGCCATAGCCATAGCCATTGCTGCCATAGGCATAGCCATACCCATAGCAGCCATAGACATAGCCATAGCAGTCATAGCCATAGCCATAGCCATAGCAGCCATAGCCATAGCCATAGCCATAGCAGCCATAGCCATAGGCATAGCAGCCATAGCAATAGCCATAGCAGCCATAACCACAGCCATAGCAGCCATAGCCATAGCCATAGCAGCCATAGCCATAGCCATAGCAGCCATAGCCATAGCCATAGCAGCCGTAGCGATAGCCATAGCAGCCATAGGCATACCCATAGCAGCCGGAGCCAGAGCCACAGCAGCCGTAGACATAGCCATAGCCTTAGCAGCCACAGCCATAGCCATAGCCATAGCAGCCATAGCCATAGCCATAGCAGCCATACCAATGGCCATAGTAGCCAAAGCCGTAGCCATAGCAGCCATAGCCATAGCCATATCCATAGCGGCCATAGCCATAGCCATAGCAGTCATAGCCATAGCCATAGCCATAGCAGCCATGGCCATAGCCATAGCCATAGCAGCCATAGCCATAGCCATAGCAGCCATAGCCATAGCCATAGCAGACATAGCCACAGCCATAGCAGCCATAGCCATAGCCATAGCTGCCATAGGCATAGCCATACCCAAAGCAGCCATAGACATAGCCATAGCAGTCATAGCCATAGCCATAGCCATAGCAGCCATAGCCATAGCCATAGCCATAGCAGCCATAGCCATAGGCATAGCAGCCATAGCAATAGCCATAGCAGCCATAACCACAGCCATAGCAGCCATAGCCATAGCCATAGCAGCCATAGCCATAGCCATAGCAGTTATAGCCATAGACATAGCCATAGCAGCCATAGCCATAGCCATAGCCATAGCAGACATAGCCATAGCCATAGCAGCCATAGCCATAGCCATAGCAGTCATGGCCATAGCCATAGACAAAGCAACCATACCCATAGCCACAGCCATAGCAGCCATAGCCATAACCATAGCAGCCATAGCCATAGCTATAGCAGACATAACCACAGCCATAGCAGCCATAGCCATAGCCATAGCAGCCATAGCCATCGCCATAGCCTTAGCAGCAATAGCCATAGTCATAGCCATAGCCATAGGAGCTATATACATAGCCATAGCCATAGCAGCAATTGCCATAGCCATAGCAGCCATAACCACAGCCATAGCGGCCATAGCCATAGCCATAGCAGCCAGAGCCATAGCAGCCAGAGCCAGAGCCACAGCAGCCGTAGACATAGCCATAGCCTTAGCAGCCATAGACATAATCATAGCCATAGCAGCCATAGCCATAGCCACAGCAGCCACAGCCATGGCCATAGTAGCCAAAGCCATAGCCATGGCCATAGTAGCCAAAGCCATAGCCATTGCAGCCATAGCCATAGACATAGCCATAGCCGCCAAAACCATAGCCGTAGCCATAGCCATAGCAGCCATAGCCATAGCCATAGCAGCCATAGCCATAGCAGCCATAGCCACAGTCCTAGCAGCCATAGCCATAGCCATAGCCATAGCAGCCATAGACATAGCCATAGCAGCCATAGCCATAGCCATACCCATAGCAGCCATAGCCATAGCCATAGCCATAGCAGCCATAGCCAAATCCATAGCAGCCATAGCCATAGCCATAGCAGCCATAGCCATATCCATAGCAGCCATAGCAATAGCCATAGCAGCCATAACCACAGCCATAGCAGCCATAGCCATAGCCATAGCCATAGCCATAGCAGCCATAGCCATAGGCATAGCAGCCATAGCAATAGCCATAGCAGCCATAACCACAGCCATAGCAGCCATAGCCATAGCCATAGCAGCCATAGCCATAGCCATAGCAGTTATAGCCATAGACATAGCCATAGCAGCCATAGCCATAGCCATAGCAGCCATACCAATGGCCATAGTAGCCAAAGCCGTAGCCATAGCAGCCATAGCCATAGCCATATCCATAGCGGCCATAGCCATAGGCATAGCAGCCATAGCCATAGCCATAGCAGACATAGCCACAGCCATAGCAGCCATAGCCATAGCCATTGCTGCCATAGGCATAGCCATACCCATAGCAGCCATAGACATAGCCATAGCAGTCATAGCCATAGCCATAGCCATAGCAGCCATAGCCATAGCCATAGCCATAGCAGCCATAGCCATAGGCATAGCAGCCATAGCAATAGCCATAGCAGCCATAACCACAGCCATAGCAGCCATAGCCATAGCCATAGCAGCCATAGCCATAGCCATAGCAGCCATAGCCATAGCCATAGCAGCCGTAGCGATAGCCATAGCAGCCATAGGCATACCCATAGCAGCCGGAGCCAGAGCCACAGCAGCCGTAGACATAGCCATAGCCTTAGCAGCCACAGCCATAGCCATAGCCATAGCAGCCATAGCCATAGCCATAGCAGCCATACCAATGGCCATAGTAGCCAAAGCCGTAGCCATAGCAGCCATAGCCATAGCCATATCCATAGCGGCCATAGCCATAGCCATAGCAGTCATAGCCATAGCCATAGCCATAGCAGCCATGGCCATAGCCATAGCCATAGCAGCCATAGCCATAGCCATAGCAGCCATAGCCATAGCCATAGCAGACATAGCCACAGCCATAGCAGCCATAGCCATAGCCATAGCTGCCATAGGCATAGCCATACCCATAGCAGCCATAGACATAGCCATAGCAGTCATAGCCATAGCCATAGCCATAGCAGCCATAGCCATAGCCATAGCCATAGCAGCCATAGCCATAGGCATAGCAGCCATAGCAATAGCCATAGCAGCCATAACCACAGCCATAGCAGCCATAGCCATAGCCATAGCAGCCATAGCCATAGCCATAGCAGTTATAGCCATAGACATAGCCATAGCAGCCATAGCCATAGCCATAGCCATAGCAGACATAGCCATAGCCATAGCAGCCATAGCCATAGCCATAGCAGTCATGGCCATAGCCATAGACAAAGCAACCATACCCATAGCCACAGCCATAGCAGCCATAGCCATAACCATAGCAGCCATAGCCATAGCCATAGCAGACATAACCACAGCCATAGCAGCCATAGCCATAGCCATAGCAGCCATAGCCATCGCCATAGCCTTAGCAGCAATAGCCATAGTCATAGCCATAGCCATAGGAGCTATATACATAGCCATAGCCATAGCAGCAATTGCCATAGCCATAGCAGCCATAACCACAGCCATAGCGGCCATAGCCATAGCCATAGCAGCCAGAGCCATAGCAGCCAGAGCCAGAGCCACAGCAGCCGTAGACATAGCCATAGCCTTAGCAGCCATAGCCATAGCCATAGCTATAGCAGCCATAGCCATAGCAGCCATAGACATATCCATAGCAGCCAGAGCCAGAGCCACAGCAGCCGTAGACATAGCCATAGCATCCATAGCCATAGCAGCCGTAGCCATAGCCATAGCTGCCATAGTCATAACCTTAGCCATTGCAGCCATAGCCATAGCCATAGCAGCCATAGCCGTAGCCATAGCAGCCATAGCCATAGTCATAGCAGCCATAGCAATAGCCATAGCAGCCATAGCGATAGCCGTAGCAGCCGTAGGCATAGCCATAGCAGCCATAGCTATATCCATAGCAGACACACACATAGCCACAGCCATAGCAGCCATAATCATAGCCATAGCCATAGCAGCCAATGCCATAGCCATAGCCATAGCCATAGCAGCCGATGCCATATCCATAGCCATAGCAGCTGTAGCTTTTGCCAAAGCGGCCATAGCCATAGCCACAGCAGCCTTAGCCATAGCCATAGCCATAGCAGACATAGCCATAGCCATAGCCATAGCAGCCTTAGCCATAGCCATAGTCATAGCAGCCATAGCCACAGCCATAGCCATAGCAGCCATAGCCAAAGCCATAGCAGCCATAGCCATAGCAGCCGCAGCCATAGCCATAGCCATAGCAGCCATTGCCATAGCCATAGCAGCCATAACCACAGCCATGGCGGCCATAGCCATAGCCATAGCAGCCAGAGCCATAGCAGCCAGAGCCAGAGCCACAGCTGCCGTAGACATAGCCATAGCCTTAGCAGCCATAGACATAATCATAGCCATAGCAGCCACAGCCATAGCCACAGCAGCCACAGCCATGGCCATAGTAGCCAAAGCCATAGCCATGGCCATAGTAGCCAAAGCCATAGCCATTGCAGCCATAGCCATAGACATAACCATAGCCGCCAAAACCATAGCCGTAGCCATAGCCATAGCAGCCATAGCCATAGCCATAGCAGCCATAGCCATAGCAGCCATAGCCACAGTCCTAGCAGCCATAGCCATAGCCATAGCCATAGCAGCCATAGACATAGCCATAGCAGCCATAGCCATAGCCATACCCATAGCAGCCATAGCCATAGCCATAGCCATAGCAGCCATAGCCAAATCCATAGCAGCCATAGCCATAGCCATAGCAGCCATAGCCATATCCATAGCAGCCATAGCAATAGCCATAGCAGCCATAACCACAGCCATAGCAGCCATAGCCATAGCCATAGCCATAGCCATAGCAGCCATAGCCATAGGCATAGCA
The DNA here is from genome assembly GCF_051401765.1 of Calliopsis andreniformis. Lineage (NCBI taxonomy): Eukaryota > Metazoa > Arthropoda > Insecta > Hymenoptera > Andrenidae > Calliopsis > Calliopsis andreniformis. Next base: position 641,877 of record NW_027480494.1, read on the forward strand.
GCCATAGCAATAGCCATAGCAGCCATAACCACAGCCATAGCAGCCATAGCCATAGCCATAGCAGCCATAGCCATAGCCATAGCAGTTATAGCCATAGACATAGCCATAGCAGCCACAGCCATAGCCATAGCCATAGCAGCCATAGCCATAGCCATAGCAGCCATACCAATGGCCATAGTAGCCAAAGCCGTAGCCATAGCAGCCATAGCCATAGCCATATCCATAGCGGCCATAGCCATAGGCATAGCAGCCATAGCCATAGCCATAGCAGACATAGCCACAGCCATAGCAGCCATAGCCATAGCCATTGCTGCCATAGGCATAGCCATACCCATAGCAGCCATAGACATAGCCATAGCAGTCATAGCCATAGCCATAGCCATAGCAGCCATAGCCATAGCCATAGCCATAGCAGCCATAGCCATAGGCATAGCAGCCATAGCAATAGCCATAGCAGCCATAACCACAGCCATAGCAGCCATAGCCATAGCCATAGCAGCCATAGCCATAGCCATAGCAGTTATAGCCATAGACATAGCCATAGCAGCCATAGCCATAGCCATAGCCATAGCAGACATTGCCATAGCCATAGCAGCCATCGCCATAGCCAAACCCATAGCAGCCATAGCCATAGCCATAGCAGTCATGGCCATAGCCATAGACAAAGCAGCCATAGCCATAGCCACAGCCATAGCAGCCATAGCCATAACCATAGCAGCCATAGCCATAGCCATAGCAGACATAACCACAGCCACAGCAGCCATAGCCATAGCCATAGCAGCCATAGCCATAGCCATAGCAGCCAGAGCCAGAGCCACAGCAGCCGTAGACATAGCCATAGCCTTAGGGGCCATAGACATAACCATAGCCATAGCAGCCATAGAAATAGCCATAGCCGCCATAGCCATGGCCATAGTATACAAAACCATAGCCATAGACAGCCATAGCCAAAGACATAGCCATAGCAGCCATAGCCATAGCCATAGCCATAGCAGACATAGTCATAGCCATAGCAGCCATAGCCATAGCCATACCCATAGCAGCCATAGCCATAGCCATAGCAATCATGGCCATAGCCACAGACAAAGCAGCCATAGCCATAGCCACAGCCATAGCAGCCATAGCCATAGCCATAGCTGCCATAGGCATGGCCATAGTAGCCAAAGCCATAGCCATAGCAGCCATAGCCATAGACATAGCCATAGCATCCATAGCCATAGCCATAGCCATGGCCATAGCAGCCATAGCCATACCCATAGCAGCCATAGCCATAGCCATAGCAGTCATAGCCATAGCCATAGCCATAGCAGCCATAGTAGACATAGCCATAGCCATAGCAGCCATAGCCATAGCCATAGCAGCCATAGCCATAGCTATAGCAGCCAGAGCCAGAGCCACAGCAGCCGTAGACATAGCCATAGCCTTAGCAGCCATAGCCATAGCCATAGCTATAGCAGCCATAGCCATAGCAGCCATAGACATATCCATAGCAGCCAGAGCCAGAGCCACAGCAGCCGTAGACATAGCCATAGCATCCATAGCCATAGCAGCCGTAGCCATAGCCATAGCTGCCATAGTCATAACCTTAGCCATTGCAGCCATAGCCATAGCCATAGCAGCCATAGCCGTAGCCATAGCAGCCATAGCCATAGTCATAGCAGCCATAGCAATAGCCATAGCAGCAATAGCGATAGCCGTAGCAGCCGTAGGCATAGCCATAGCAGCCATAGCTATATCCATAGCAGACACACACATAGCCACAGCCATAGCAGCCATAATCATAGCCATAGCCATAGCAGCCAATGCCATAGCCATAGCCATAGCCATAGCAGCCGATGCCATATCCATAGCCATAGCAGCTGTAGCTTTTGCCAAAGCGGCCATAGCCATAGCCACAGCAGCCTTAGCCATAGCCATAGCCATAGCAGACATAGCCATAGCCATAGCCATAGCAGCCTTAGCCATAGCCATAGTCATAGCAGCCATAGCCACAGCCATAGCCATAGCAGCCATAGCCAAAGCCATAGCAGCCATAGCCATAGCAGCCGCAGCCATAGCCATAGCCATAGCAGCCATTGCCATAGCCATAGCAGCCATAACCACAGCCATGGCGGCCATAGCCATAGCCATAGCAGCCAGAGCCATAGTAGCCAGAACCAGAGCCACAGCTGCCGTAGACATAGCCATAGCCTTAGCAGCCATAGACATAATCATAGCCATAGCAGCCACAGCCATAGCCACAGCAGCCACAGCCATGGCCATAGTAGCCAAAGCCATAGCCATGGCCATAGTAGCCAAAGCCATAGCCATTGCAGCCATAGCCATAGACATAACCATAGCCGCCAAAACCATAGCCGTAGCCATAGCCATAGCAGCCATAGCCATAGCCATAGCAGCCATAGCCATAGCAGCCATAGCCACAGTCCTAGCAGCCATAGCCATAGCCATAGCCATAGCAGCCATAGACATAGCCATAGCAGCCATAGCCATAGCCATACCCATAGCAGCCATAGCCATAGCCATAGCAGTCATAGCCATAGCCATAGCTGCCATAAGCATAGCCATACCCATAGCAGCCATAGACATAGCCATAGCAGTCATAGCCATAGCCATAGCCATAGCAGCCATAGCCATAGCCATAGCCATAGCAGCCATAGCCATAGGCATAGCAGCCATAGCAATAGCCATAGCAGCCATAACCACAGCCATAGCAGCCATAGCCATAGCCATAGCAGCCATAGCCATAGCCATAGCAGTTATAGCCATAGACATAGCCATAGCAGCCATAGCCATAGCCATAGCCATAGCAGACATAGCCATAGCCATAGCAGCCATAGCCATAGCCAAACCCATAGCAGCCATAGCCATAGCCATAGTAGTCATGGCCATAGCCATAGACAAAGCAGCCATAGCCATAGCCACAGCCATAGCAGCCATAGCCATAACCATAGCAGCCATAGCCATAGCCATAGCAGACATAACCACAGCCACAGCAGCCATAGCCATAGCCATAGCAGCCATAGACATAGCCATAGCAGCCAGAGCCAGAGCCACAGCAGCCGTAGACATAGCCATAGCCTTGGCAGCCATAGACATAACCATGGCCATAGCAGCCATAGCCATAGCCATAGCAGCCATAGCCATAGCCATAGCAGCCGTAGCGATAGCCATAGCAGCCATAGGCATACCCATAGCAGCCGGAGCCAGAGCCACAGCAGCCGTAGACATAGCCATAGCCTTAGCAGCCACAGCCATAGCCATAGCCATAGCAGCCATAGCCATAGCCATAGCAGCCATACCAATGGCCATAGTAGCCAAAGCCGTAGCCATAGCAGCCATAGCCATAGCCATATCCATAGCGGCCATAGCCATAGCCATAGCAGTCATAGCCATAGCCATAGCCATAGCAGCCATGGCCATAGCCATAGCCATAGCAGCCATAGCCATAGCCATAGCAGCCATAGCCATAGCCATAGCAGACATAGCCACAGCCATAGCAGCCATAGCCATAGCCATAGCTGCCATAGGCATAGCCATACCCATAGCAGCCATAGACATAGCCATAGCAGTCATAGCCATAGCCATAGCCATAGCAGCCATAGCCATAGCCATAGCCATAGCAGCCATGGCCATAGCCATAGCCATAGCAGCCATAGCCATAGCCATAGCAGCCATAGCCATAGCCATAGCAGACATAGCCACAGCCATAGCAGCCATAGCCATAGCCATAGCTGCCATAGGCATAGCCATACCCATAGCAGCCATAGACATAGCCATAGCAGTCATAGCCATAGCCATAGCCATAGCAGCCATAGCCATAGCCATAGCCATAGCAGCCATAGCCATAGGCATAGCAGCCATAGCAATAGCCATAGCAGCCATAACCACAGCCATAGCAGCCATAGCCATAGCCATAGCAGCCATAGCCATAGCCATAGCAGTTATAGCCATAGACATAGCCATAGCACCCGTAGCCATAGCCATAGCCATAGCAGACATAGCCATAGCCATAGCAGCCATAGCTATAGCCAAACCCATAGCAGCCATAGCCATAGCCATAGCAGTCATGGCCATAGCCATAGACAAAGCAGCCATAGCCATAGCCACAGCCATAGCAGCCATAGCCATAACCATAGCAGCCATAGCCATAGCCATAGCAGACATAACCACAGCCACAGCAGCCATAGCCATAGCCATAGCAGCCATAGCCATAGCCATAGCAGCCAGAGCCAGAGCCACAGCAGCCGTAAACATAGCCATAGCCTTAGCAGCCATAGCCATAACCATAGCTATAGCAGCCATAGCCATAGCAGCCATAGCCATAGCCATAGCAGCCATAGCGATAGCCGTAGCAGCCGTAGGCATAGCCATAGCAGCCATAGCTATATCCATAGCAGACACACACATAGCCACAGCCATAGCAGCCATAATCATAGCCATAGCCATAGCAGCCAATGCCATAGCCATAGCCATAGCCATAGCAGCCGATGCCATATCCATAGCCATAGCAGCTGTAGCTGTTGCCAAAGCGGCCATAGCCATAGCCACAGCAGCCTTAGCCATAGCCATAGCCATAGCAGACATAGCCATAGCCATAGCCATAGCAGCCTTAGCCATAGCCATAGTCATAGCAGCCATAGCCACAGCCATAGCCATAGCAGACTTAGCCAAAGCCATAGCAGCCATAGCCATAGCAGCCGCAGCCATAGCCATAGCCATAGCAGCCATTGCCATAGCCATAGCAGCCATAACCACAGCCATAGCGGCCATAGCCATAGCCATAGCAGCCAGAGCCATAGCAGCCAGAGCCAGAGCCACAGCAGCCGTAGACATAGCCATAGCCTTAGCAGCCATAGACATAATCATAGCCATAGCAGCCATAGCCATAGCCACAGCAGCCACAGCCATGGCCATAGTAGCCAAAGCCATAGCCATGGCCATAGTAGCCAAAGCCATAGCCATTGCAGCCATAGCCATAGACATAACCATAGCCGCCAAAACCATAGCCGTAGCCATAGCCATAGCAGCCATATCCATAGCCATAGCAGCCATAGCGATAGCCATAGCAGCCGTAGGCAGAGGCATAGCAGCCATAGCTATATCCATAGTAGACACACACATAGCCACAGCCATAGCAGCCATAATCATAGCCATAGCCATAGCAGCCAATGCCATAGCCATAGCCATAGCAGCCGTAGCCATTGCCAAAGCGGCCATAGCCATAGCCACAGCAGCCTTAGCCATAGCCATAGCCAGAGCAGCCATAGCCATAGCAGCCGCAGCCATAGCCACTGCCATAGCAGCCATAGCCATAACCATAGCAGCCATAGCCATAGCAGACATAACCACAGCCATAGCAGCCATAGCCACAGCCATAGCAGCCATAGCCATAGCCATAGCAGCCAGAGGCAGAGCCACAGCAGCCGCAGACATAGCCATAGCCTTAGGAGCCATAGACATAACCATAGCCATAGCAGCCATAGCCATAGCCATAGCCGCCACAGCCATGGCCATAGTATCCAAAACCATAGCCATAGCAGCCATAGCCAAAGACATAGCCATAGCAGCCATAGCCATAGCCATAGCCATAGCCATAGCAGCCATAGCCATAGCCATAGCAGACATAGCCATAGCCATAGCCATAGCAGCCGTATCCATAGCCATAGTAGCCATAGCAATAGCCATAGCACCCATAGTCGCCATAGCCATAACCATAGCAGCCATAGCCATAGCCATAGCAGACATAGCCATAGCCATAGCCATAGCAGCCGTATCCATAGCCATCGTAGCCATAGCCATAGCCATAGCAGCCATAGCCGCCATAGCTATACCCATAGCAGCCATAGTAGACACAGCCATAGCCACAGCAGCCATAGCCATAGTCATATCAGGCATAGCCGCAGCCATAGCAGCCATAGCCATAGCCATAGCAGCAATAACCACAGCCATAGCAGCCATAGCCATAGCCATAGCAGCCATAGCCATAGACATAGCAGCCATAGCCATAGGCGTAGCAGCCATAGCAGCCATAGCGATAGCCATAGCAGCCATAGGCATACTCATAGCAGCCGGAGCCAGAGCCACAGCAGCCGTAGGCATAGCCATAGCCTTAGCAGCCATAGCCATAACCATACCCATAGCAGCCATAGCCATAGCCATAGCAGCCATTGCAATGGCCATAGTACCCAAGCCGTAGCCATAGCAGCCATTGCCATAGCCGTAGCAGCCATAGCCATACCCACAGCAGCCATAGCCATAGCCATAGCAGTCATAGCCATAGCCATAGCCATAGTAGCCATACCAATGGCCATAGTAGCCAAAGCCGTAGCCATAGCAGCCATAGCCATAGCAGCCATACCAATGGCCATAGTAGCCAAAGCCGTAGCCATAGCAGCCATAGCCATAGCCATATCCATAGCGGCCATAGCCATAGCCATAGCAGTCATAGCCATAGCCATAGCCATAGCAGCCATGGCCATAGCCATAGCCATAGCAGCCATAGCCATAGCCATAGCAGCCATAGCCATAGCCATAGCAGACATAGCCACAGCCATAGCAGCCATAGCCATAGCCATAGCAGCCATAGCCATCGCCATAGCCTTAGCAGCAATAGCCATAGTCATAGCCATAGCCATAGCAGCTATAGCCATAGCCATAGCCATAGCAGCCATTGCCATAGCCATAGCAGCCATAACCACAGCCATAGCGGCCATAGCCATAGCCATAGCAGCCAGAGCCATAGCAGCCAGAGCCATAGCAGCCAGAGCCAGAGCCACAGCAGCCGTAGACATAGCCATAGCCTTAGCAGCCATAGACATAATCATAGCCATAGCAGCCATAGCCATAGCCACAGCAGCCACAGCCATGGCCATAGTAGCCAAAGCCATAGCCATGGCCATAGTAGCCAAAGCCATAGCCATTGCAGCCATAGCCATAGACATAGCCATAGCCGCCAAAACCATAGCCGTAGCCGTAGCCATAGCAGCCATAGCCATAGCCATAGCAGATATAGCCACAGCCATAGCAGCCATAGCCATAGCCATAGCTGCCATAGGCATAGCCATACCCATAGCAGCCATAGACATAGCCATAGCAGTCATAGCCATAGCCATAGCCATAGCCATAGCAGCCATAGCCATAGCCATAGCAGCCATAGCCATAGCCATAGCAGCCATAGTAATAGCCATAGCAGCCATAACCACAGCCATAGCAGCCATAGCCATAGCCATACCCACAGCAGCCATAGCCATAGCCATAGCAATCATGGCCATAGCCAGAGACGAAGCAGCCATAGCCTTAGCCACAGCCATAGAAGCCATAGCCATAACCATAGCAGCCATAGCCATAGCCATAGCAGACATAACCACAGCCATAGCAGCCATAGCCATAGCCATAGCTGCCATAGGCATGGCCATAGTAGCCAAAGCCATAGCCATAGCAGCCATAGCCATAGACATAGCCATAGCATCCATAGCCATAGCCACAGCCATAGCCATGGCCATAGCAGCCATAGCCATACCCATAGCAGCCATAGCCATAGCAATAGCAGTCATAGCCATAGCCATAGCCATAGCCATAGCCATAGCAGCCACAGCCATAGCCGATGCAGCCATAGCCATAGCCATAGCAGCCATAGCCGTAGCCATAGCAGCCATAGCCATAGCCAATGCAGCCATAACCATAGCCATAGCATCCATAGCGATAGCCATAGCAGCCGTAGGCAGAGCCATAGCAACCATAGCTATATCCATAGCAGACACACACATAGCCACAGCCATAGCAGCCATAACCATAGCCATAACCATAGCAGCCAATGCCATAGCCATAGCCATAGCAGCTGTAGCCGTTGCCAAAGCGGCCATAGCCATAGCCACAGCAGCCTTAGCCATAGCCATACCCATAGCAGACATAGCCATAGCCATAGCCATAGCAGCCTTGGCCGTAGCCATAGTCATAGCAGACATAGCCATAGCCATAGCCATAGCAGCCATAGCCATAGCCATAGCAGCCGTAGCCATAGCAGCCGCAGCCATAGCCATAGCCATAGCAGCCATTGCCATAGCCATTGCAGCCATAACCACAGCCATAGCAGCCATAGCCATAGCCATAGCAGCCATAGGCATATCCATAGCAGCGAGAGCCAGAGCCGCAGCAGCTGTAGACATAGCCATATCCTTAGCAGCCATAGACATAACCATAGCCATAGCAGCCATAGCTATAGCCATAGCTGCCATAGCCATGGCCATAGTAGCCAAAGCCATAGCCATAGCAGCCATAGCCATAGACATAGACATAGCCATAGCAGCCATAGCCATAGCCATAGCCATAGCCATAGCAGCCATAGCCATAGCCGTAGCAGCCATAGCCATAGCCATAGCAGCCATAGCAGCCATAGCTATAGCCATAGCAGCCATAGGCATACCCATAGCAGCCATAGCGATAGCCATAGCAGCCATAGCCATAGCCATAGCAGTCATAGCCATAGCCATAGACATAACAGCCATAGCCATAGCAGCCATAGCCATAGCCATAGCCATAGCCGTAGCAGCCATAGCCATAGCCATAGCAGCCATAGCCATAGCCATAGCAGCCATAGCCATAGCCAGAGCAGTCATAGCCACAGCCATAGCAGTCATGGCCATAGCCATAGCAGCCATGACCACAGCCATAGCGGCCATAGCCATAGCCATAGCAGCCAGAGCCATAGCAGCCAGAGCCAGAGCCACAGCAGCCGTAGACATAGCCATAGCCTTAGCAGCCATAGACATAATCATAGCCATAGCAGCCATAGCCATAGCCACAGCAGCCACAGCCATGGCCATAGTAGCCAAAGCCATAGCCATGGCCACAGTAGCCAAAGCCATAGCCATTGCAGCCATAGCCATAGACATAGCCATAGCAGCCATAGCCATAGCCATAGCAGCCATAGCCATAGCCATAGCAGATATAGCCACAGCCATAGCAGCCATAGCCATAGCCATAGCAGACATAGACATAGCCATAGCATTCATAGCCATAGCCATAGCCATAGCCATAGCAGCCATAGCCACAGCCATAGCAGCCATAGCCATAGCCATAGCAGCCATAGCAATAGCCATAGCAGCCATAACCACAGCCATAGCAGCCATAACCATAGCCATAGCAGCCATAGCCATTGCCATAGCAGTCATAGTCATAGACATAGCCATAGCAGCTGTAGCCATTGCCAAAGCGGCCATAGCCATAGCCATAGCAGCCGTAGCCATAGCAGCCGCAGCCATAGCCAAAGCCATAGCAGCCATTGCCATAGCCATTGCAGCCATAACCACAGCCATAGCAGCCATAGCCATAGCCATAGCAGCCATAGGCATATCCATAGCAGCGAGAGCCAGAGCCGCAGCAGCCGTAGACATAGCCATATCCTTAGCAGCCATAGACATAACCATAGCCATAGCAGCCATAACTATAGCCATAGCTGCCATAGCCATGGCCATAGTAGCCAAAGCCATAGCCATAGCAGCCATAGCCATAGACATAGACATAGCCATAGCAGCCATAGCCATAGCCATAGCCATAGCCATAGCAGCCATAGCCATAGCCGTAGCAGCCATAGCCATAGCCATAGCAGCCATAGCAGCCATAGCGATAGCCATAGCAGCTATAGCCATAGCCATAGCAGCCATAGCGATAGCCATAGCAGCCATAGCCATAGCCATAGCAGTCATAGCCATAGCCATAGCCATAACAGCCATAGCCATAGCAGCCATAGCCATAGCCATAGCCATAGCCGTAGCAGGCATAGCCATAGCCATAGCAGCCATAGCCATAGCCATAGCAGCCATAGCCATAGCCAGAGCAGTCATAGCCACAGCCATAGCAGTCATGGCCATAGCCATAGCAGCCATAGGCATAGCCATACCCATAGCAGCCATAGCCATAGCCATAGCAGTCATAGCTATAGCCATAGCCATAGCAGCCATAGCCATAGCCATAGCCATAGCAGCCATAGCCATAGCCATAGCAGCCATAGCCATAGCCATACCCATTGCAGCCATAGCCATAGCCATAGCCGTCATAGCCATAGCCACAGCCATAGCAGCCATAGCCATAGCCATAGCCATAGCAGCCATAGCCATAGCCATAGCAGCCATAGCAATAGCCATAGCAGCCATAACCACAGCCATAGCAGCCACAGCCATAGCCATAGCGGCCATAGCCATAGCCATAGCAGCCAGAGCCAGAGCCACAGCAGCCGTTGACATAGCCATAGCCTTGGCAGCCATAGACATAACCATGGCCATAGCAGCCATAGCCATAGCCATAGCAGCCATAGCCATAGCCATAGCAGCCGTAGCGATAGCCATAGCAGCCATAGGCATACCCATAGCAGCCGGAGCCAGAGCCACTGCAGCCGTAGACATGGCCATAGCCTTAGCAGCCATAGCCATAGCCATAGCCATAGCAGCCATAGCCATAGCCATAGCAGCCATACCAATGGCCATAGTAGCCAAAGCCGTAGCCATAGCAGCCATAGCCATAGCCATATCCATAGCGGCCATAGCCATAGCCATAGCAGTCATAGCCATAGCCATAGCCAAAGCAGCCATGGCCATAGCCATAGCCATAGCAGCCATAGCCATAGCCATAGCAGCCATAGCCGTAGCCATAGCAGACATAGCCACAGCCATAGCAGCCATAGCCATAGCCATAGCTGCCATAGGCATAGCCATACCCATAGCAGCCATAGACATAGCCATAGCAGTCATAGCCATAGCCATAGCCATAACAGCCATAGCCATAGCCATAGCCATAGCAGCCATAGCCATAGCCATAGCAGCCATAGCAATAGCCATAGCAGCCATAACCACAGCCATAGCAGCCATAGCCATAGCCATAGCAGCCATAGCCATAGCCATAGCAGTTATAGCCATAGACATAGCCATAGCAGCCATAGCTATAGCCATAGCTATAGCAGACATAGCCATAGCCATAGCAGCCATAGCCATAGCCAAACCCATAGCAGCCATAGCCATAGCCATAGCAGTCATGGCCATATCCATAGACAAAGCAGCCATAGCCATAGCCACAGCCATAGCAGCCATAGCCATAACCATAGCAGCCATAGCCATAGCCATAGCAGACATAACCACAGCCACAGCAGCCATAGCCATAGCCATAGCAGCCATAGCCATAGCCATAGCAGCCAGAGCCAGAGCCACAGCAGCCGTAGACATAGCCATAGCCTTAGGGGCCATAGACATAACCATAGCCATAGCAGCCATAGAAATAGCCATAGCCGCCACAGCCATGGCCATTGTATCCAAAACCATAGCCATAGCAGCCATAGCCAAAGACATAGCCATAGCAGCCATAGCCATAGCCATAGCCATAGCCATAGCAGCCATAGCCATAGCCATAGCAGACATAGCCATAGCCATAGCCATAGCAGCCGTATCCATAGCCATAGTAGCCATAGCCATAGCCATAGCAGCCATAGTCGCCATAGCCATAACCATAGCAGCCATAGCCATAGCCATAGCAGACATAGCCATAGCCATAGCCATAGCAGCCGTATCCATAGCCATAGTAGCCATAGCCATAGCCATAGCAGCCATAGCCGCCATAGCCATAGCCATAGCAGCCATAGCCATAGCCATTGCAGCCATAGCCATAGCCATAGCAGCCATAGCCATTGCCATACCCATAGCAGCCATAGCCATAGCCATAGCAGCCATAGCCATAGCCACAGCCATAGCAGCCATAGCCATAACCATAGCAGCCATAGCCATAGCCATAGCAGACATAACCACAGCCATAGCAGACATAGCCATAGCCATAGCTGCCATAGGCATGGCCATAGTAGCCAAAGCCATAGCCATAGCAGCCATAGCCATAGACATAGCCATAGCATCCATAGCCATAGCCATAGCCATGGCCATAGCAGCCATAGCCATACCCATAGCATCCATAGCCATAGCCATAGCAGTCATAGCCATAGCCATAGCCATAGCCATAGCCATAGCAGCCATAGCCATAGCCATTGCAGCCATCGCCATAGCCATAGAAGCCATAGCCGTAGCCATAGCAGCCATAGCCATAGCCAATGCAGCCATAACCATAGCCATAGCATCCATAGCGATAGTCATAGCAGCCATAGGCATACTCATAGCAGCCGGAGCCAGAGCCACAGCAGCCGTAGGCATAGCCATAGCCTTAGCAGCCATAGCCATAACCATACCCATAGCAGCCATAGCCATAGCCATAGCAGCCATTGCAATGGCCATAGTAGCCAAAGCCGTAGCCATAGCAGCCATAGCCATAGCCATAGCAGCCATAGCCATACCCACAGCAGCCATAGCCATAGCCATAGCAGTCATAGCCATAGCCATAGCCATAGCAGCCATACCAATGGCCATAGTAGCCAAAGCCGTAGCCATAGCAGCCATAGCCATAGCAGCCATACCAATGGCCATAGTAGCCAAAGCCGTAGCCATAGCAGCCATAGCCATAGCCATATCCATAGCGGCCATAGCCATAGCCATAGCAGTCATAGCCATAGCCATAGCCATAGCAGCCATGGCCATAGCCATAGCCATAGCAGCCATAGCCATAGCCATAGCAGCCATAGCCATAGCCATAGCAGACATAGCCACAGCCATAGCAGCCATAGCCATAGCCATAGCAGCCATAGCCATCGCCATAGCCTTAGCAGCAATAGCCATAGTCATAGCCATAGCCATAGCAGCTATAGCCATAGCCATAGCCATAGCAGCCATTGCCATAGCCATAGCAGCCATAACCACAGCCATAGCGGCCATAGCCATAGCCATAGCAGCCAGAGCCATAGCAGCCAGAGCCATAGCAGCCAGAGCCAGAGCCACAGCAGCCGTAGACATAGCCATAGCCTTAGCAGCCATAGACATAATCATAGCCATAGCAGCCATAGCCATAGCCACAGCAGCCACAGCCATGGCCATAGTAGCCAAAGCCATAGCCATGGCCATAGTAGCCAAAGCCATAGCCATTGCAGCCATAGCCATAGACATAGCCATAGCCGCCAAAACCATAGCCGTAGCCGTAGCCATAGCAGCCATAGCCATAGCCATAGCAGATATAGCCACAGCCATAGCAGCCATAGCCATAGCCATAGCTGCCATAGGCATAGCCATACCCATAGCAGCCATAGACATAGCCATAGCAGTCATAGCCATAGCCATAGCCATAGCCATAGCAGCCATAGCCATAGCCATAGCAGCCATAGCAATAGCCATAGCAGCCATAGTAATAGCCATAGCAGCCATAACCACAGCCATAGCAGCCATAGCCATAGCCATACCCATAGCAGCCATAGCCATAGCCATAGCAATCATGGCCATAGCCAGAGACAAAGCAGCCATAGCCTTAGCCACAGCCATAGAAGCCATAGCCATAACCATAGCAGCCATAGCCATAGCCATAGCAGACATAACCACAGCCATAGCAGCCATAGCCATAGCCATAGCTGCCATAGGCATGGCCATAGTAGCCAAAGCCATAGCCATAGCAGCCATAGCCATAGACATAGCCATAGCATCCATAGCCATAGCCACAGCCATAGCCATGGCCATAGCAGCCATAGCCATACCCATAGCAGCCATAGCCATAGCCATAGCAGTCATAGCCATAGCCATAGCCATAGCCATAGCCATAGCAGCCATAGCCATAGCCGATGCAGCCATAGCCATAGCCATAGCAGCCATAGCCGTAGCCATAGCAGCCATAGCCATAGCCAATGCAGCCATAACCATAGCCATAGCATCCATAGCGATAGCCATAGCAGCCGTAGGCAGAGCCATAGCAACCATAGCTATATCCATAGCAGACACACACATAGCCACAGCCATAGCAGCCATAACCATAGCCATAACCATAGCAGCCAATGCCATAGCCATAGCCATAGCAGCTGTAGCCGTTGCCAAAGCGGCCATAGCCATAGCCACAGCAGCCTTAGCCATAGCCATACCCATAGCAGACATAGCCATAGCCATATCCATAGCAGCCTTGGCCGTAGCCATAGTCATAGCAGACATAGCCATAGCCATAGCCATAGCAGCCATAGCCATAGCCATAGCAGCCGTAGCCATAGCAGCCGCAGCCATAGCCATAGCCATAGCAGCCATTGCCATAGCCATTGCAGCCATAACCACAGCCATAGCAGCCATAGCCATAGCCATAGCAGCCATAGGCATATCCATAGCAGCGAGAGCCAGAGCCGCAGCAGCCGTAGACATAGCCATATCCTTAGCAGCCATAGACATAACCATAGCCATAGCAGCCATAGCTATAGCCATAGCTGCCATAGCCATGGCCATAGTAGCCAAAGCCATAGCCATAGCAGCCATAGCCATAGACATAGACATAGCCATAGCAGCCATAGCCATAGCCATAGCCATAGCCATAGCAGCCATAGCCATAGCCGTAGCAGCCATAGCCATAGCCATAGCAGCCATAGCAGCCATAGCTATAGCCATAGCAGCCATAGGCATACCCATAGCAGCCATAGCGATAGCCATAGCAGCCATAGCCATAGCCATAGCAGTCATAGCCATAGCCATAGACATAACAGCCATAGCCATAGCAGCCATAGCCATAGCCATAGCCATAGCCGTAGCAGCCATAGCCATAGCCATAGCAGCCATAGCCATAGCCATAGCAGCCATAGCCATAGCCAGAGCAGTCATAGCCACAGCCATAGCAGTCATGGCCATAGCCATAGCAGCCATAGGCATAGCCATACCCATAGCAGCCATAGCCATAGCCATAGCAGTCATAGCTATAGCCATAGCCATAGCAGCCATAGCCATAGCCATAGCAGCCATTGCAATGGCCATAGTAGCCAAAGCCGTAGCCATAGCAGCCATAGCCATAGCCATAGCAGCCATAGCCATACCCACAGCAGCCATAGCCATAGCCATAGCAGTCATAGCCATAGCCATAGCCATAGCAGCCATACCAATGGCCATAGTAGCCAATGCCGTAGCCATAGCAGCCATAGCCATAGCCATATCCATAGCGGCCATAGCCATAGCCATAGCAGTCATAGCCATAGCCATAGCCATAGCAGCCATGGCAATAGCCATAGCCATAGCAGCCATAGCCATAGCCATAGCAGCCATAGCCATAGCCATAGCAGACATAGCCACAGACATAGCAGCCATAGCCATAGCCATAGCAGCCATAGCCATCGCCATAACCTTAGCAGCAATAGCCATAGTCATAGCCATAGCCATAGCAGCTATAGCCATAGCCTTAGCCATAGCAGCCATTGCCATAGCCATAGCAGCCATAACCACAGCCATAGCGGCCATAGCCATAGCCATAGCAGCCAGAGCCATAGCAGCCAGAGCCAGAGCCACAGCAGCCGTAGACATAGCCATAGCCTTAGCAGCCATAGACATAATCATAGCCATAGCAGCCATAGCCATAGCCACAGCAGCCACAGCCATGGCCATAGTAGCCAAAGCCATAGCCATGGCCATAGTAGCCAAAGCCATAGCCATTGCAGCCATAGCCATAGACATAGCCATAGCCGCCAAAACCATAGCCGTAGCCATAGCCATAGCAGCCATAGCCATAGCCATAGCAGCCATACCAATGGCCATAGTAGCCAAAGCCGTAGACATAGCAGCCATAGCCATAGCCATATCCATAGCGGCCATAGCCATAGCCACAGCAGTCATAGCCATAGCCATAGCCATAACAGCCATAGCCATAGCCATAGCCATAGCCATAGCAGCCATAGCCATAGCCATAGCAGCCATAGCCATAGCCATAGCAGATATAGCCACAGCCATAGCAGCCATAGCCATAGCCATAGCCATAGCTGCCATAGGCATAGCCATACCCATAGCAGACATAGACATAGCCATAGCAGTCATAGCCATAGCCATAGCCATAGCCATAGCAGCCATAGCCACAGCCATAGCAGCCATAGCCATAGCCATAGCAGCCATAGCAATAGCCATAGCAGCCATAACCACAGCCATAGCAGCCATAACCATAGCCATAGCAGCCATAGCCATTGCCATAGCAGTCATAGTCATAGACATAGCCATAGCAGCTGTAGCCATTGCCAAAGCGGCCATAGCCATAGCCATAGCAGCCGTAGCCATAGCAGCCGCAGCCATAGCCAAAGCCATAGCAGCCATTGCCATAGCCATTGCAGCCATAACCACAGCCATAGCAGCCATAGCCATAGCCATAGCAGCCATAGGCATATCCATAGCAGCGAGAGCCAGAGCCGCAGCAGCCGTAGACATAGCCATATCCTTAGCAGCCATAGACATAACCATAGCCATAGCAGCCATAACTATAGCCATAGCTGCCATAGCCATGGCCATAGTAGCCAAAGCCATAGCCATAGCAGCCATAGCCATAGACATAGACATAGCCATAGCAGCCATAGCCATAGCCATAGCCATAGCCATAGCAGCCATAGCCATAGCCGTAGCAGCCATAGCCATAGCCATAGCAGCCATAGCAGCCATAGCGATAGCCATAGCAGCTATAGCCATAGCCATAGCAGCCATAGCGATAGCCATAGCAGCCATAGCCATAGCCATAGCAGTCATAGCCATAGCCATAGCCATAACAGCCATAGCCATAGCAGCCATAGCCATAGCCATAGCCATAGCCGTAGCAGGCATAGCCATAGCCATAGCAGCCATAGCCATAGCCATAGCAGCCATAGCCATAGCCAGAGCAGTCATAGCCACAGCCATAGCAGTCATGGCCATAGCCATAGCAGCCATAGGCATAGCCATACCCATAGCAGCCATAGCCATAGCCATAGCAGTCATAGCTATAGCCATAGCCATAGCAGCCATAGCCATAGCCATAGCCATAGCAGCCATAGCCATAGCCATAGCAGCCATAGCCATAGCCATACCCATTGCAGCCATAGCCATAGCCATAGCCGTCATAGCCATAGCCACAGCCATAGCAGCCATAGCCATAGCCATAGCCATAGCAGCCATAGCCATAGCCATAGCAGGCATAGCCATAGCCATAGCAGCCATAGCCATAGCCAAAGCAGCCATGGCCATAGCCATAGCCATAGCAGCCATAGCCATAGCCATACCAGCCATAGCCGTAGCCATAGCAGACATAGCCACAGCCATAGCAGCCATAGCCATAGCCATAGCTGCCATAGGCATAGCCATACCCATAGCAGCCATAGACATAGCCATAGCAGTCATAGCCATAGCCATAGCCATAACAGCCATAGCCATAGCCATAGCCATAGCAGCCATAGCCATAGCCATAGCAGCCATAGCAATAGCCATAGCAGCCATAACCACAGCCATAGCAGCCATAGCCATAGCCATAGCAGCCATAGCCATAGCCATAGCAGTTATAGCCATAGACATAGCCATAGCAGCCATAGCTATAGCCATAGCTATAGCAGACATAGCCATAGCCATAGCAGCCATAGCCATAGCCAAACCCATAGCAGCCATAGCCATAGCCATAGCAGTCATGGCCATATCCATAGACAAAGCAGCCATAGCCATAGCCACAGCCATAGCAGCCATAGCCATAACCATAGCAGCCATAGCCATAGCCATAGCAGACATAACCACAGCCACAGCAGCCATAGCCATAGCCATAGCAGCCATAGCCATAGCCATAGCAGCCAGAGCCAGAGCCACAGCAGCCGTAGACATAGCCATAGCCTTAGGGGCCATAGACATAACCATAGCCATAGCAGCCATAGAAATAGCCATAGCCGCCACAGCCATGGCCATTGTATCCAAAACCATAGCCATAGCAGCCATAGCCAAAGACATAGCCATAGCAGCCATAGCCATAGCCATAGCCATAGCCATAGCAGCCATAGCCATAGCCATAGCAGACATAGCCATAGCCATAGCCATAGCAGCCGTATCCATAGCCATAGTAGCCATAGCCATAGCCATAGCAGCCATAGTCGCCATAGCCATAACCATAGCAGCCATAGCCATAGCCATAGCAGACATAGCCATAGCCATAGCCATAGCAGCCGTATCCATAGCCATAGTAGCCATAGCCATAGCCATAGCAGCCATAGCCGCCATAGCCATAGCCATAGCAGCCATAGCCATAGCCATTGCAGCCATAGCCATAGCCATAGCAGCCATAGCCATAGCCATACCCATAGCAGCCATAGCCATAGCCATAGCAGCCATAGCCATAGCCACAGCCATAGCAGCCATAGCCATAACCATAGCAGCCATAGCCATAGCCATAGCAGACATAACCACAGCCATAGCAGACATAGCCATAGCCATAGCTGCCATAGGCATGGCCATAGTAGCCAAAGCCATAGTCATAGCAGCCATAGCCATAGACATAGCCATAGCATCCATAGCCATAGCCATAGCCATGGCCATAGCAGCCATAGCCATACCCATAGCATCCATAGCCATAGCCATAGCAGTCATAGCCATAGCCATAGCCATAGCCATAGCCATAGCAGCCATAGCCATAGCCATTGCAGCCATCGCCATAGCCATAGCAGCCATAGCCGTAGCCATAGCAGCCATAGCCATAGCCAATGCAGCCATAACCATAGCCATAGCATCCATAGCGATAGTCATAGCAGCCATAGGCATACTCATAGCAGCCGGAGCCAGAGCCACAGCAGCCGTAGGCATAGCCATAGCCTTAGCAGCCATAGCCATAACCATACCCATAGCAGCCATAGCCATAGCCATAGCAGCCATTGCAATGGCCATAGTAGCCAAAGCCGTAGCCATAGCAGCCATAGCCATAGCCATAGCAGCCATAGCCATACCCACAGCAGCCATAGCCATAGCCATAGCAGTCATAGCCATAGCCATAGCCATAGCAGCCATACCAATGGCCATAGTAGCCAAAGCCGTAGCCATAGCAGCCATAGCCATAGCAGCCATACCAATGGCCATAGTAGCCAAAGCCGTAGCCATAGCAGCCATAGCCATAGCCATATCCATAGCGGCCATAGCTATAGCCATAGCAGTCATAGCCATAGCCATAGCCATAGCAGCCATGGCCATAGCCATAGCCATAGCAGCCATAGCCATAGCCATAGCAGCCATAGCCATAGCCATAGCAGACATAGCCACAGCCATAGCAGCCATAGCCATAGCCATAGCAGCCATAGCCATCGCCATAGCCTTAGCAGCAATAGCCATAGTCATAGCCATAGCCATAGCAGCTATAGCCATAGCCATAGCCATAGCAGCCATTGCCATAGCCATAGCAGCCATAACCACAGCCATAGCGGCCATAGCCATAGCCATAGCAGCCAGAGCCATAGCAGCCAGAGCCATAGCAGCCAGAGCCAGAGCCACAGCAGCCGTAGACATAGCCATAGCCTTAGCAGCCATAGACATAATCATAGCCATAGCAGCCATAGCCATAGCCACAGCAGCCACAGCCATGGCCATAGTAGCCAAAGCCATAGCCATGGCCATAGTAGCCAAAGCCATAGCCATTGCAGCCATAGCCATAGACATAGCCATAGCCGCCAAAACCATAGCCGTAGCCGTAGCCATAGCAGCCATAGCCATAGCCATAGCAGATATAGCCACAGCCATAGCAGCCATAGCCATAGCCATAGGTGCCATAGGCATAGCCATACCCATAGCAGCCATAGACATAGCCATAGCAGTCATAGCCATAGCCATAGCCATAGCCATAGCAGCCATAGCCATAGCCATAGCAGCCATAGCCATAGCCATAGCAGCCATAGTAATAGCCATAGCAGCCATAACCACAGCCATAGCAGCCATAGCCATAGCCATACCCATAGCAGCCATAGCCATAGCCATAGCAATCATGGCCATAGCCAGAGACAAAGCAGCCATAGCCTTAGCCACAGCCATAGAAGCCATAGCCATAACCATAGCAGCCATAGCCATAGCCATAGCAGACATAACCACAGCCATAGCAGCCATAGCCATAGCCATAGCTGCCATAGGCATGGCCATAGTAGCCAAAGCCATAGCCATAGCAGCCATAGCCATAGACATAGCCATAGCATCCATAGCCATAGCCACAGCCATAGCCATGGCCATAGCAGCCATAGCCATACCCATAGCAGCCATAGCCATAGCCATAGCAGTCATAGCCATAGCCATAGCCATAGCCATAGCCATAGCAGCCATAGCCATAGCCGATGCAGCCATAGCCATAGCCATAGCAGCCATAGCCGTAGCCATAGCAGCCATAGCCATAGCCAATGCAGCCATAACCATAGCCATAGCATCCATAGCGATAGCCATAGCAGCCGTAGGCAGAGCCATAGCAACCATAGCTATATCCATAGCAGACACACACATAGCCACAGCCATAGCAGCCATAACCATAGCCATAACCATAGCAGCCAATGCCATAGCCATAGCCATAGCAGCTGTAGCCGTTGCCAAAGCGGCCATAGCCATAGCCACAGCAGCCTTAGCCATAGCCATACCCATAGCAGACATAGCCATAGCCATAGCCATAGCAGCCTTGGCCGTAGCCATAGTCATAGCAGACATAGCCATAGCCATAGCCATAGCAGCCATAGCCATAGCCATAGCAGCCGTAGCCATAGCAGCCGCAGCCATAGCCATAGCCATAGCAGCCATTGCCATAGCCATTGCAGCCATAACCACAGCCATAGCAGCCATAGCCATAGCCATAGCAGCCATAGGCATATCCATAGCAGCGAGAGCCAGAGCCGCAGCAGCCGTAGACATAGCCATATCCTTAGCAGCCATAGACATAACCATAGCCATAGCAGCCATAGCTATAGCCATAGCTGCCATAGCCATGGCCATAGTAGCCAAAGCCATAGCCATAGCAGCCATAGCCATAGACATAGACATAGCCATAGCAGCCATAGCCATAGCCATAGCCATAGCCATAGCAGCCATAGCCATAGCCGTAGCAGCCATAGCCATAGCCATAGCAGCCATAGCAGCCATAGCTATAGCCATAGCAGCCATAGGCATACCCATAGCAGCCATAGCGATAGCCATAGCAGCCATAGCCATAGCCATAGCAGTCATAGCCATAGCCATAGACATAACAGCCATAGCCATAGCAGCCATAGCCATAGCCATAGCCATAGCCGTAGCAGCCATAGCCATAGCCATAGCAGCCATAGCCATAGCCATAGCAGCCATAGCCATAGCCAGAGCAGTCATAGCCACAGCCATAGCAGTCATGGCCATAGCCATAGCAGCCATAGGCATAGCCATACCCATAGCAGCCATAGCCATAGCCATAGCAGTCATAGCTATAGCCATAGCCATAGCAGCCATAGCCATAGCCATAGCAGCCATTGCAATGGCCATAGTAGCCAAAGCCGTAGCCATAGCAGCCATAGCCATAGCCATAGCAGCCATAGCCATACCCACAGCAGCCATAGCCATAGCCATAGCAGTCATAGCCATAGCCATAGCCATAGCAGCCATACCAATGGCCATAGTAGCCAATGCCGTAGCCATAGCAGCCATAGCCATAGCCATATCCATAGCGGCCATAGCCATAGCCATAGCAGTCATAGCCATAGCCATAGCCATAGCAGCCATGGCAATAGCCATAGCCATAGCAGCCATAGCCATAGCCATAGCAGCCATAGCCATAGCCATAGCAGACATAGCCACAGACATAGCAGCCATAGCCATAGCCATAGCAGCCATAGCCATCGCCATAACCTTAGCAGCAATAGCCATAGTCATAGCCATAGCCATAGCAGCTATAGCCATAGCCTTAGCCATAGCAGCCATTGCCATAGCCATAGCAGCCATAACCACAGCCATAGCGGCCATAGCCATAGCCATAGCAGCCAGAGCCATAGCAGCCAGAGCCAGAGCCACAGCAGCCGTAGACATAGCCATAGCCTTAGCAGCCATAGACATAATCATAGCCATAGCAGCCATAGCCATAGCCACAGCAGCCACAGCCATGGCCATAGTAGCCAAAGCCATAGCCATGGCCATAGTAGCCAAAGCCATAGCCATTGCAGCCATAGCCATAGACATAGCCATAGCCGCCAAAACCATAGCCGTAGCCATAGCCATAGCAGCCATAGCCATAGCCATAGCAGCCATACCAATGGCCATAGTAGCCAAAGCCGTAGACATAGCAGCCATAGCCATAGCCATATCCATAGCGGCCATAGCCATAGCCACAGCAGTCATAGCCATAGCCATAGCCATAACAGCCATAGCCATAGCCATAGCCATAGCCATAGCAGCCATAGCCATAGCCATAGCAGCCATAGCCATAGCCATAGCAGATATAGCCACAGCCATAGCAGCCATAGCCATAGCCATAGCCATAGCTGCCATAGGCATAGCCATACCCATAGCAGACATAGACATAGCCATAGCAGTCATAGCCATAGCCATAGCCATAGCCATAGCAGCCATAGCCACAGCCATAGCAGCCATAGCCATAGCCATAGCAGCCATAGCAATAGCCATAGCAGCCATAACCACAGCCATAGCAGCCATAACCATAGCCATAGCAGCCATAGCCATTGCCATAGCAGTCATAGCCATAGACATAGCCATAGCAGCTGTAGCCATTGCCAAAGCGGCCATAGCCATAGCCATAGCAGCCGTAGCCATAGCAGCCGCAGCCATAGCCAAAGCCATAGCAGCCATTGCCATAGCCATTGCAGCCATAACCACAGCCATAGCAGCCATAGCCATAGCCATAGCAGCCATAGGCATATCCATAGCAGCGAGAGCCAGAGCCGCAGCAGCCGTAGACATAGCCATATCCTTAGCAGCCATAGACATAACCATAGCCATAGCAGCCATAACTATAGCCATAGCTGCCATAGCCATGGCCATAGTAGCCAAAGCCATAGCCATAGCAGCCATAGCCATAGACATAGACATAGCCATAGCAGCCATAGCCATAGCCATAGCCATAGCCATAGCAGCCATAGCCATAGCCGTAGCAGCCATAGCCATAGCCATAGCAGCCATAGCAGCCATAGCGATAGCCATAGCAGCTATAGCCATAGCCATAGCAGCCATAGCGATAGCCATAGCAGCCATAGCCATAGCCATAGCAGTCATAGCCATAGCCATAGCCATAACAGCCATAGCCATAGCAGCCATAGCCATAGCCATAGCCATAGCCGTAGCAGGCATAGCCATAGCCATAGCAGCCATAGCCATAGCCATAGCAGCCATAGCCATAGCCAGAGCAGTCATAGCCACAGCCATAGCAGTCATGGCCATAGCCATAGCAGCCATAGGCATAGCCATACCCATAGCAGCCATAGCCATAGCCATAGCAGTCATAGCTATAGCCATAGCCATAGCAGCCATAGCCATAGCCATAGCCATAGCAGCCATAGCCATAGCCATAGCAGCCATAGCCATAGCCATACCCATTGCAGCCATAGCCATAGCCATAGCCGTCATAGCCATAGCCACAGCCATAGCAGCCATAGCCATAGCCATAGCCATAGCAGCCATAGCCATAGCCATAGCAGCCATAGCAATAGCCATAGCAGCCATAACCACAGCCATAGCAGCCATAGCCATAGCCATAGCGGCCATAGCCATAGCCATAGCAGCCAGAGCCAGAGCCACAGCAGCCGTTGACATAGCCATAGCCTTGGCAGCCATAGACATAACCATGGCCATAGCAGCCATAGCCATAGCCATAGCAGCCATAGCCATAGCCATAGCAGCCGTAGCGATAGCCATAGCAGCCATAGGCATACCCATAGCAGCCGGAGCCAGAGCCACTGCAGCCGTAGACATGGCCATAGCCTTAGCAGCCATAGCCATAGCCATAGCCATAGCAGCCATAGCCATAGCCATAGCAGCCATACCAATGGCCATAGTAGCCAAAGCCGTAGCCATAGCAGCCATAGCCATAGCCATATCCATAGCGGCCATAGCCATAGCCATAGCAGTCATAGCCATAGCCATAGCCAAAGCAGCCATGGCCATAGCCATAGCCATAGCAGCCATAGCCATAGCCATAGCAGCCATAGCCGTAGCCATAGCAGACATAGCCACAGCCATAGCAGCCATAGCCATAGCCATAGCTGCCATAGGCATAGCCATACCCATAGCAGCCATAGACATAGCCATAGCAGTCATAGCCATAGCCATAGCCATAACAGCCATAGCCATAGCCATAGCCATAGCAGCCATAGCCATAGCCATAGCAGCCATAGCAATAGCCATAGCAGCCATAACCACAGCCATAGCAGCCATAGCCATAGCCATAGCAGCCATAGCCATAGCCATAGCAGTTATAGCCATAGACATAGCCATAGCAGCCATAGCTATAGCCATAGCTATAGCAGACATAGCCATAGCCATAGCAGCCATAGCCATAGCCAAACCCATAGCAGCCATAGCCATAGCCATAGCAGTCATGGCCATATCCATAGACAAAGCAGCCATAGCCATAGCCACAGCCATAGCAGCCATAGCCATAACCATAGCAGCCATAGCCATAGCCATAGCAGACATAACCACAGCCACAGCAGCCATAGCCATAGCCATAGCAGCCATAGCCATAGCCATAGCAGCCAGAGCCAGAGCCACAGCAGCCGTAGACATAGCCATAGCCTTAGGGGCCATAGACATAACCATAGCCATAGCAGCCATAGAAATAGCCATAGCCGCCACAGCCATGGCCATTGTATCCAAAACCATAGCCATAGCAGCCATAGCCAAAGACATAGCCATAGCAGCCATAGCCATAGCCATAGCCATAGCCATAGCAGCCATAGCCATAGCCATAGCAGACATAGCCATAGCCATAGCCATAGCAGCCGTATCCATAGCCATAGTAGCCATAGCCATAGCCATAGCAGCCATAGTCGCCATAGCCATAACCATAGCAGCCATAGCCATAGCCATAGCAGACATAGCCATAGCCATAGCCATAGCAGCCGTATCCATAGCCATAGTAGCCATAGCCATAGCCATAGCAGCCATAGCCGCCATAGCCATAGCCATAGCAGCCATAGCCATAGCCATTGCAGCCATAGCCATAGCCATAGCAGCCATAGCCATAGCCATAGCCATAGCAGCCATAGCCATAGCCATAGCAGCCATAGCCATAGCCACAGCCATAGCAGCCATAGCCATAACCATAGCAGCCATAGCCATAGCCATAGCAGACATAACCACAGCCATAGCAGACATAGCCATAGCCATAGCTGCCATAGGCATGGCCATAGTAGCCAAAGCCATAGCCATAGCAGCCATAGCCATAGACATAGCCATAGCATCCATAGCCATAGCCATAGCCATGGCCATAGCAGCCATAGCCATACCCATAGCATCCATAGCCATAGCCATAGCAGTCATAGCCATAGCCATAGCCATAGCCATAGCCATAGCAGCCATAGCCATAGCCATTGCAGCCATCGCCATAGCCATAGCAGCCATAGCCGTAGCCATAGCAGCCATAGCCATAGCCAATGCAGCCATAACCATAGCCATAGCATCCATAGCGATAGTCATAGCAGCCGTAGGCAGAGCCATAGCAACCATAGCTATATCCATAGCAGACACACACATAGCCACAGCCATAGCAGCCATAATCATAGCCATTGCCATAGCAGCCAATGCCATAGCCATAGCCATAGCAGCTGTAGCCATTGCCAAAGCGGCCATTGCCATAGCCACAGCAGCCTTAGCCATAGCCATAGCCATAGCAGACATAGCCATAGCCATAGCCGTAGCAGCCTTGGCCGTAGCCATAGTCATAGCAGACATAGCCATAGCCATAGCCATAGCAGCCATAGCCATAGCCACAGCAGCCGTAGCCATAGCAGCCGCAGCCATAGCCATAGCCATAGCAGCCATTGCCATAGCCATTGCAGCCATAACCACAGCCATAGCAGCCATAGCCATAGCCATAGCAGCCATAGGCATATCCATAGCAGCGAGAGCCAGAGCCGCAGCAGCCGTAGACATAGCCATATCCTTAGCAGCCATAGACATAACCATAGCCATAGCAGCCATAGCTATAGCCATAGCCATAGCAGCCGTATCCATAGCCATAGTAGCCATAGCCATAGCCATAGCAGCCATAGTCGCCATAGCCATAACCATAGCAGCCATAGCCATAGCCATAGCAGACATAGCCATAGCCATAGCCATAGCAGCCGTATCCATAGCCACAGTAGCCATAGCCATAGCCATAGCAGCCATAGCCGCCATAGCCATAGCCATAGCAGCCATAGCCATAGCCATTGCAGCCATAGCCATAGCCATAGCAGCCATAGCAATAGCCATACCCATAGCAGCCATAGCCATAGCCATAGCAGTCATGGCCATAGCCATAGCAGACATAACCACAGCCATAGCAGCCATAGCCATAGCCATAGCAGCCATAGCCATCGCCATAGCCTTAGCAGCAATAGCCATAGTCATAGCCATAGCCATAGCAGCTATAGCCATAGCCATAGCCATAGCAGCCACAGCCGTAGCCATAGCAGCCATAGCCATAGCCATAGCAGCCATAGTAGACATAGCCATAGCCATAGCAGCCATAGCCATAGCCATAGCAGCCATAGCCATAGCTATAGCAGCCAGAGCCAGAGCCACAGCAGCCGTAAACATAGCCATAGCCTTAGCAGCCATAGCCATAACCATAGCTATAGCAGCCATAGCCATAGCAGCCATAGACATATCCATAGCAGCCAGAGCCAGAGCCACAGCAGCCGTAGACATAGCCATAGCATCCATAGCCATAGCAGCCGTAGCCATAGCCATAGCTGCCATAGTCATAACCTTAGCCATTGCAGCCATAGCCATAGCCATAGCAGCCATAGCCGTAGCCATAGCAGCCATAGCCATAGTCATAGCAGCCATAGCCATAGCCATAGCAGCCATAGCGATAGTCGTAGCAGCCGTAGGCATAGCCATAGCAGCCATAGCTATATCCATAGCAGACACACACATAGCCACAGCCATAGCAGCCATAATCATAGCCATAGCCATAGCAGCCAATGCCATAGCCATAGCCATAGCCATAGCAGCCGATGCCATATCCATAGCCATAGCAGCTGTAGCTGTTGCCAAAGCGGCCATAGCCATAGCCACAGCAGCCTTAGCCATAGCCATAGCCATAGCAGACATAGCCATAGCCATAGCCATAGCAGCCTTAGCCATAGCCATAGTCATAGCAGCCATAGCCATAGCCACAGCCATAGCAGCCATAATCATAGCCATAGCCATAGCAGCCAATGCCATAGCCATAGCCATAGCAGCTGTAGCCATTGCCAAAGCGGCCATAGCCATAGCCACAGCAGCCTTAGCCATAGCCATAGCCAGAGCAGCCATAGCCATAGCAGCCGCAGCCATAGCCACAGCCATAGCAGCCATAGCCATAACCATAGCAGCCATAGCCATAGCAGACATAACCACAGCCATAGCAGCCATAGCCAAAGACATAGCCATAGCAGCCATAGCCATAGCCATAGCCATAGCCATAGCAGCCATAGCCATAGCCATAGCAGACATAGCCATAGCCATAGCCATAGCAGCCGTATCCATAGCCATAGTAGCCATAGCAATAGCCATAGCACCCATAGTCGCCATAGCCATAACCATAGCAGCCATAGCCATAGCCATAGCAGACATAGCCATAGCCATAGCCATAGCAGCCGTATCCATAGCCATCGTAGCCATAGCCATAGCCATAGCAGCCATAGCCGCCATAGCTATACCCATAGCAGCCATAGTAGACACAGCCATAGCCACAGCAGCCATAGCCATAGTCATATCAGGCATAGCCGCATCCATAGCAGCCATAGCCATAGCCATAGCAGCCATTACCACAGCCATAGCAGCCATAGCCATAGCCATAGCAGCCATAGCCATAGACATAGCAGCCATAGCCATAGGCGTAGCAGCCATAGCAGCCATAGCGATAGCCATAGCAGCCATAGGCATACTCATAGCAGCCGGAGCCAGAGCCATAGCAGACATAGCCATAGCCATAGCCATAGCAGCCGTATCCATAGCCATAGTAGCCATAGCCATAGCCATAGCAGCCATAGTCGCCATAGCCATAGCCATAGCAGCCATAGCCATAGCCATTGCAGCCATAGCCATAGCCATAGCAGCCATAGCCATAGCCATACCCATAGCAGCCATAGCCATAGCCATAGCAGCCATAGCCATAGCCACAGCCATAGCAGCCATAGCCATAACCATAGCAGCCATAGCCATACCCATAGCAGACATAACCACAGCCATAGCAGACATAGCCATAGCCATAGCTGCCATAGGCATGGCCATAGCAGCCAAAGCCATAGCCATAGCAGCCATAGCCATAGACATAGCCATAGCATCCATAGCCATAGCCATAGCCATGGCCATAGCAGCCATAGCCATACCCATAGCAGCCATAGCCATAGCCATAGCAGTCATAGCCATAGCCATAGCCATAGCCATAGCCATAGCAGCCATAGCCATAGCCATTGCAGCCATCGCCATAGCCATAGCAGCCATAGCCGTAGCCATAGCAGCCATAGCCATAGCCAATGCAGCCATAACCATAGCCATAGCATCCATAGCGATAGCCATAGCAGCCGTAGGCAGAGCCATAGCAACCATAGCTATATCCATAGCAGACACACACATAGCCACAGCCATAGCAGCCATAATCATAGCCATAGCCATAGCAGCCAATGCCATAGCCATAGCCATAGCAGCCACAGCCGTAGCCATAGCAGCCATAGCCATAGCCATAGCAGCCATAGTAGACATAGCCATAGCCATAGCAGCCATAGCCATAGCCATAGCAGCCATAGCCATAGCTATAGCAGCCAGAGCCAGAGCCACAGCAGCCGTAAACATAGCCATAGCCTTAGCAGCCATAGCCATAACCATAGCTATAGCAGCCATAGCCATAGCAGCCATAGACATATCCATAGCAGCCAGAGCCAGAGCCACAGCAGCCGTAGACATAGCCATAGCATCCATAGCCATAGCAGCCGTAGCCATAGCTATAGCTGCCATAGTCATAACCTTAGCCATTGCAGCCATAGCCATAGCCATAGCAGCCATAGCCGTAGCCATAGCAGCCATAGCCATAGTCATAGCAGCCATAGCCATAGCCATAGCAGCCATAGCGATAGTCGTAGCAGCCGTAGGCATAGCCATAGCAGCCATAGCTATATCCATAGCAGACACACACATAGCCACAGCCATAGCAGCCATAATCATAGCCATAGCCATAGCAGCCAATGCCATAGCCATAGCCATAGCCATAGCAGCCGATGCCATATCCATAGCCATAGCAGCTGTAGCTGTTGCCCAAGCGGCCATAGCCATAGCCACAGCAGCCTTAGCCATAGCCATAGCCATAGCAGACATAGCCATAGCCATAGCCATAGCAGCCTTAGCCATAGCCATAGTCATAGCAGCCATAGCCACAGCCATAGCCATAGCAGACTTAGCCATAGCCATAGCAGCCATAGCCATAGCAGCCGCAGCCATAGCCATAGCCATAGCAGCCATTGCCATAGCCATAGCAGCCATAACCACAGCCATAGCGGCCATAGCCATAGCCATAGCAGCCAGAGCCATAGCAGCCAGAGCCAGAGCCACAGCAGCCGTAGACATAGCCATAGCCTTAGCAGCCATAGACATAATCATAGCCATAGCAGCCATAGCCATAGCCACAGCAGCCACAGCCATGGCCATAGTAGCCAAAGCCATAGCCATGGCCATAGTAGCCAAAGCCATAGCCATTGCAGCCATAGCCATAGACATAACCATAGCCGCCAAAACCATAGCCGTAGCCATAGCCATAGCAGCCATATCCATAGCCATAGCAGCCATAGCGATAGCCATAGCAGCCGTAGGCAGAGGCATAGCAGCCATAGCTATATCCATAGTAGACACACACATAGCCACAGCCACAGCAGCCATAATCATAGCCATAGCCATAGCAGCCAATGCCATAGCCATAGCCATAGCAGCTGTAGCCATTGCCAAAGCGGCCATAGCCATAGCCACAGCAGCCTTAGCCATAGCCATAGCCAGAGCAGCCATAGCCATAGCAGCCGCAGCCATAGCCACAGCCATAGCAGCCATAGCCATAACCATAGCAGCCATAGCCATAGCAGACATAACCGCAGCCATAGCAGCCATAGCCACAGCCATAGCAGCCATAGCCATAGCCATAGCAGCCAGAGGCAGAGCCACAGCAGCCGCAGACATAGCCATAGCCTTAGGAGCCATAGACATAACCATAGCCATAGCAGCCATAGCCATAGCCATAGCCGCCACAGCCATGGCCATAGTATCCAAAACCATAGCCATAGCAGCCATAGCCAAAGACATAGCCATAGCAGCCATAGCCATAGCCATAGCCATAGCCATAGCAGCCATAGCCATAGCCATAGCAGACATAGCCATAGCCATAGCCATAGCAGCCGTATCCATAGCCATAGTAGCCATAGCAATAGCCATAGCACCCATAGTCGCCATAGCCATAACCATAGCAGCCATAGCCATAGCCATAGCAGACATAGCCATAGCCATAGCCATAGCAGCCGTATCCATAGCCATCGTAGCCATAGCCATAGCCATAGCAGCCATAGCCGCCATAGCTATACCCATAGCAGCCATAGTAGACACAGCCATAGCCACAGCAGCAATAGCCATAGGCGTAGCAGCCATAGCAGCCATAGCGATAGCCATAGCAGCCATAGGCATACTCATAGCAGCCGGAGCCAGAGCCACAGCAGCCGTAGGCATAGCCATAGCCTTAGCAGCCATAGCCATAACCATACCCATAGCAGCCATAGCCATAGCCATAGCAGCCATTGCAATGGCCATAGTAGCCAAAGCCGTAGCCATAGCAGCCATAGCCATAGCCATAGCAGCCATAGCCATACCCACAGCAGCCATAGCCATAGCCATAGCAGTCATAGCCATAGCCATAGCCATAGCAGCCATACCAATGGCCATAGTAGCCAAAGCCGTAGCCATAGCAGCCATAGCCATAGCCATATCCATAGCGGCCATAGCCATAGCCATAGCAGTCATAGCCATAGCCATAGCCATAGCAGCCATGGCCATAGCCATAGCCATAGCAGCCATAGCCATAGCCATAGCAGCCATAGCCATAGCCATAGCAGACATAGCCACAGCCATAGCAGCCATAGCCATAGCCATAGCAGCCATAGCCATCGCCATAGCCTTAGCAGCAATAGCCATAGTCATAGCCATAGCCATAGCAGCTATAGCCATAGCCATAGCAGCCATAGCCATAGCCATAGCAGTTATAGCCATAGACATAGCCATAGCAGCCATAGCCATAGCCATAGCCATAGCAGACATTGCCATAGCCATAGCAGCCATAGCCATAGCCAAACCCATAGCAGCCATAGCCATAGCCATAGCAGTCATGGCCATAGTCATAGCAGCCATAGCAATAGCCATAGCAGCCATAGCGATAGCCGTAGCAGCCGTAGGCATAGCCATAGCAGCCATAGCTATATCCATAGCAGACACACACATAGCCACAGCCATAGCAGCCATAATCATAGCCATAGCCATAGCAGCCAATGCCATAGCCATAGCCATAGCCATAGCAGCCGATGCCATATCCATAGCCATAGCAGCTGTAGCTTTTGCCAAAGCGGCCATAGCCATAGCCACAGCAGCCTTAGCCATAGCCATAGCCATAGCAGACATAGCCATAGCCATAGCCATAGCAGCCTTAGCCATAGCCATAGTCATAGCAGCCATAGCCACAGCCATAGCCATAGCAGCCATAGCCAAAGCCATAGCAGCCATAGCCATAGCAGCCGCAGCCATAGCCATAGCCATAGCAGCCATTGCCATAGCCATAGCAGCCATAACCACAGCCATGGCGGCCATAGCCATAGCCATAGCAGCCAGAGCCATAGTAGCCAGAGCCAGAGCCACAGCTGCCGTAGACATAGCCATAGCCTTAGCAGCCATAGACATAATCATAGCCATAGCAGCCACAGCCATAGCCACAGCAGCCACAGCCATGGCCATAGTAGCCAAAGCCATAGCCATGGCCATAGTAGCCAAAGCCATAGCCATTGCAGCCATAGCCATAGACATAACCATAGCCGCCAAAACCATAGCCGTAGCCATAGCCATAGCAGCCATAGCCATAGCCATAGCAGCCATAGCCATAGCAGCCATAGCCACAGTCCTAGCAGCCATAGCCATAGCCATAGCCATAGCAGCCATAGACATAGCCATAGCAGCCATAGCCATAGCCATACCCATAGCAGCCATAGCCATAGCCATAGCCATAGCAGCCATAGCCAAATCCATAGCAGCCATAGCCATAGCCATAGCAGCCATAGCCATATCCATAGCAGCCATAGCAATAGCCATAGCAGCCATAACCACAGCCATAGTAGCCATAGCCATAGCCATAGCCATAGCCATAGCAGCCATAGCCATAGACATAGCAGCCATAGCAATAGCCATAGCAGCCATAACCACAGCCATAGCAGCCATAGCCATAGCCATAGCAGCCATAGCCATAGCCATAGCAGTTATAGCCATAGACATAGCCATAGCAGCCACAGCCATAGCCATAGCCATAGCAGCCATAGCCATAGCCATAGCAGCCATACCAGTGGCCATAGTAGCCAAAGCCGTAGCCATAGCAGCCATAGCCATAGCCATATCCATAGCGGCCATAGCCATAGGCATAGCAGCCATAGCCATAGCCATAGCAGACATAGCCACAGCCATAGCAGCCATAGCCATAGCCATTGCTGCCATAGGCATAGCCATACCCATAGCAGCCATAGACATAGCCATAGCAGTCATAGCCATAGCCATAGCCATAGCAGCCATAGCCATAGCCATAGCCATAGCAGCCATAGCCATAGGCATAGCAGCCATAGCAATAGCCATAGCAGCCATAACCACAGCCATAGCAGCCATAGCCATAGCCATAGCAGCCATAGCCATAGCCATAGCAGTTATAGCCATAGACATAGCCATAGCAGCCATAGCCATAGCCATAGCCATAGCAGACATTGCCATAGCCATAGCAGCCATAGCCATAGCCAAACCCATAGCAGCCATAGCCATAGCCATAGCAGTCATGGCCATAGCCATAGACAAAGCAGCCATAGCCATAGCCACAGCCATAGCAGCCATAGCCATAACCATAGCAGCCACAGCCATAGCCATAGCAGACATAACCACAGCCACAGCAGCCATAGCCATAGCCATAGCAGCCATAGCCATAGCCATAGCAGCCAGAGCCAGAGCCACAGCAGCCGTAGACATAGCCATAGCCTTAGGGGCCATAGACATAACCATAGCCATAGCAGCCATAGAAATAGCCATAGCCGCCATAGCCATGGCCATAGTATACAAAACCATAGCCATAGCAGCCATAGCCAAAGACATAGCCATAGCAGCCATAGCCATAGCCATAGCCATAGCAGACATAGTCATAGCCATAGCAGCCATAGCCATAGCCATACCCATAGCAGCCATAGCCATAGCCATAGCAATCATGGCCATAGAAATAGACAAAGCAGCCATAGCCATAGCCACAGCCATAGCAGCTATAGCCATAACCATAGCAGCCATAGCCATAGCCATAGCAGACATAACCACAGCCATAGCAGCCATAGCCATAGCCATAGCTGTCATAGGCATGGCCATAGTAGCCAAAGCCATAGCCATAGCAGCCATAGCCATAGACATAGCCATAGCATCCATAGCCATAGCCATAGCCATGGCCATAGCAGCCATAGCCATACCCATAGCAGCCATAGCCATAGCCATAGCCATACCCATAGCAGCCATAGCCATAGCCATAGCAGTCATAGCCATAGCCATAGCCATAGCAGCCATAGCCGTAGCCATAGCAGCCATAGCCATAGCCATAGCAGCCATAACCATAGCCACAGCAGCCATAGCGATAGCCATAGCAGCCGTAGGCAGAGCCACCGCAACCATAGCTATATCCATAGCAGACACACACATAGCCACAGCCATAGCAGCTATAATCATAGCCATAGCCATAGCAGCCAATGTCATAGCCATAGCCATAGCAGCTGTAGCCATTGCCAAAGCGGCCATAGCCATAGCCACAGCAGCCTTAGCCATAGCCATAGCCATAGCAGACATAGCCATAGCCATAGTCATGGCAGCCTTGGCCGTAGCCATAGTCATAGCAGACATAGCCATAGCCATAGCCATAGCAGCCATAGCCATAGCCATAGCAGCCGTAGCCATAGCAGCCGCAGCCATAGCCATAGCCATAGCAGCCATTGCCATAGCCGTTGCAGCCATAACCACAGCCATAGCAGCCATAGCCATAGCCATAGCAGCCATAGGCATATCCATAGCAGCCAGAGCCAGAGCCGCAACAGCCGTAGACATAGCCATATCCTTAGCAGCCATAGACATAACCATAGCCATAGCAGCCATAGCCATAGCCATAGCTGCTATAGCCATGGCCATAGTAGCCACAGCCATAGCCATAGCAGCCATAGCCATAGACATAGACATAGCCATAGCAGCCATAGCCATAGCCATAGCCATAGCCATAGCAGCCATAGCCATAGCCGTAGCAGCCATAGCCATAGCCATAGCAGCCATAGCAGCCATAGCGATAGCCATAGCAGCTATAGCCATAGCCATAGCAGCCATAGCGATAGCCATAGCAGCCATAGCCATAGCCATAGCAGTCATAGCCATAGCCATAGCCATAACAGCCATAGCCATAGCAGCCATAGCCATAGCCATAGCCATAGCCGTAGCAGGCATAGCCATAGCCATAGCAGCCATAGCCATAGCCATAGCAGCCATAGCCATAGCCAGAGCAGTCATAGCCACAGCCATAGCAGTCATGGCCATAGCCATAGCAGCCATAGGCATAGCCATACCCATAGCAGCCATAGCCATAGCCATAGCAGTCATAGCTATAGCCATAGCCATAGCAGCCATAGCCATAGCCATAGCCATAGCAGCCATAGCCATAGCCATAGCAGCCATAGCCATAGCCATACCCATTGCAGCCATAGCCATAGCCATAGCCGTCATAGCCATAGCCACAGCCATAGCAGCCATAGCCATAGCCATAGCCATAGCAGCCATAGCCATAGCCATAGCAGCCATAGCAATAGCCATAGCAGCCATAACCACAGCCATAGCAGCCATAGCCATAGCCATAGCGGCCATAGCCATAGCAATAGCAGCCAGAGCCAGAGCCACAGCAGCCGTTGACATAGCCATAGCCTTGGCAGCCATAGACATAACCATGGCCATAGCAGCCATAGCCATAGCCATAGCAGCCATAGCCATAGCCATAGCAGCCGTAGCGATAGCCATAGCAGCCATAGGCATACCCATAGCAGCCGGAGCCAGAGCCACTGCAGCCGTAGACATGGCCATAGCCTTAGCAGCCATAGCCATAGCCATAGCCATAGCAGCCATAGCCATAGCCATAGCAGCCATACCAATGGCCATAGTAGCCAAAGCCGTAGCCATAGCAGCCATAGCCATAGCCATATCCATAGCGGCCATAGCCATAGCCATAGCAGTCATAGCCATAGCCATAGCCAAAGCAGCCATGGCCATAGCCATAGCCATAGCAGCCATAGCCATAGCCATAGCAGCCATAGCCGTAGCCATAGCAGACATAGCCACAGCCATAGCAGCCATAGCCATAGCCATAGCTGCCATAGGCATAGCCATACCCATAGCAGCCATAGACATAGCCATAGCAGTCATAGCCATAGCCATAGCCATAACAGCCATAGCCATAGCCATAGCCATAGCAGCCATAGCCATAGCCATAGCAGCCATAGCAATAGCCATAGCAGCCATAACCACAGCCATAGCAGCCATAGCCATAGCCATAGCAGCCATAGCCATAGCCATAGCAGTTATAGCCATAGACATAGCCATAGCAGCCATAGCTATAGCCATAGCTATAGCAGACATAGCCATAGCCATAGCAGCCATAGCCATAGCCAAACCCATAGCAGCCATAGCCATAGCCATAGCAGTCATGGCCATATCCATAGACAAAGCAGCCATAGCCATAGCCACAGCCATAGCAGCCATAGCCATAACCATAGCAGCCATAGCCATAGCCATAGCAGACATAACCACAGCCACAGCAGCCATAGCCATAGCCATAGCAGCCATAGCCATAGCCATAGCAGCCAGAGCCAGAGCCACAGCAGCCGTAGACATAGCCATAGCCTTAGGGGCCATAGACATAACCATAGCCATAGCAGCCATAGAAATAGCCATAGCCGCCACAGCCATGGCCATTGTATCCAAAACCATAGCCATAGCAGCCATAGCCAAAGACATAGCCATAGCAGCCATAGCCATAGCCATAGCCATAGCCATAGCAGCCGTATCCATAGCCATAGTAGCCATAGCCATAGCCATAGCAGCCATAGTCGCCATAGCCATAACCATAGCAGCCATAGCCATAGCCATAGCAGACATAGCCATAGCCATAGCCATAGCAGCCGTATCCATAGCCATAGTAGCCATAGCCATAGCCATAGCAGCCATAGCCGCCATAGCCATAGCCATAGCAGCCATAGCCATAGCCATTGCAGCCATAGCCATAGCCATAGCAGCCATAGCCATAGCCATAGCAGCCATAGCCATAGCCACAGCCATAGCAGCCATAGCCATAACCATAGCAGCCATAGCCATAGCCATAGCAGACATAACCACAGCCATAGCAGACATAGCCATAGCCATAGCTGCCATAGGCATGGCCATAGTAGCCAAAGCCATAGCCATAGCAGCCATAGCCATAGACATAGCCATAGCATCCATAGCCATAGCCATAGCCATGGCCATAGCAGCCATAGCCATACCCATAGCATCCATAGCCATAGCCATAGCAGTCATAGCCATAGCCATAGCCATAGCCATAGCCATAGCAGCCATAGCCATAGCCATTGCAGCCATCGCCATAGCCATAGCAGCCATAGCCGTAGCCATAGCAGCCATAGCCATAGCCAATGCAGCCATAACCATAGCCATAGCATCCATAGCGATAGTCATAGCAGCCATAGGCATACTCATAGCAGCCGGAGCCAGAGCCACAGCAGCCGTAGGCATAGCCATAGCCTTAGCAGCCATAGCCATAACCATACCCATAGCAGCCATAGCCATAGCCATAGCAGCCATTGCAATGGCCATAGTAGCCAAAGCCGTAGCCATAGCAGCCATAGCCATAGCCATAGCAGCCATAGCCATACCCACAGCAGCCATAGCCATAGCCATAGCAGTCATAGCCATAGCCATAGCCATAGCAGCCATACCAATGGCCATAGTAGCCAAAGCCGTAGCCATAGCAGCCATAGCCATAGCAGCCATACCAATGGCCATAGTAGCCAAAGCCGTAGCCATAGCAGCCATAGCCATAGCCATATCCATAGCGGCCATAGCCATAGCCATAGCAGTCATAGCCATAGCCATAGCCATAGCAGCCATGGCCATAGCCATAGCCATAGCAGCCATAGCCATAGCCATAGCAGCCATAGCCATAGCCATAGCAGACATAGCCACAGCCATAGCAGCCATAGCCATAGCCATAGCAGCCATAGCCATCGCCATAGCCTTAGCAGCAATAGCCATAGTCATAGCCATAGCCATAGCAGCTATAGCCATAGCCATAGCCATAGCAGCCATTGCCATAGCCATAGCAGCCATAACCACAGCCATAGCGGCCATAGCCATAGCCATAGCAGCCAGAGCCATAGCAGCCAGAGCCATAGCAGCCAGAGCCAGAGCCACAGCAGCCGTAGACATAGCCATAGCCTTAGCAGCCATAGACATAATCATAGCCACAGCAGCCACAGCCATGGCCATAGTAGCCAAAGCCATAGCCATGGCCATAGTAGCCAAAGCCATAGCCATTGCAGCCATAGCCATAGACATAGCCATAGCAGCCAAAACCATAGCCGTAGCCGTAGCCATAGCAGCCATAGCCATAGCCATAGCAGATATAGCCACAGCCATAGCAGCCATAGCCATAGCCATAGCTGCCATAGGCATAGCCATACCCATAGCAGCCATAGACATAGCCATAGCAGTCATAGCCATAGCCATAGCCATAGCCATAGCAGCCATAGCCATAGCCATAGCAGCCATAGCCATAGCCATAGCAGCCATAGTAATAGCCATAGCAGCCATAACCACAGCCATAGCAGCCATAGCCATAGCCATACCCATAGCAGCCATAGCCATAGCCATAGCAATCATGGCCATAGCCAGAGACAAAGCAGCCATAGCCTTAGCCACAGCCATAGAAGCCATAGCCATAACCATAGCAGCCATAGCCATAGCCATAGCAGACATAACCACAGCCATAGCAGCCATAGCCATAGCCATAGCCATAGCCATAGCAGCCATAGCCATAGCCGATGCAGCCATAGCCATAGCCATAGCAGCCATAGCCGTAGCCATAGCAGCCATAGCCATAGCCAATGCAGCCATAACCATAGCCATAGCATTCATAGCGATAGCCATAGCAGCCGTAGGCAGAGCCATAGCAACCATAGCTATATCCATAGCAGACACACACATAGCCACAGCCATAGCAGCCATAACCATAGCCATAACCATAGCAGCCAATGCCATAGCCATAGCCATAGCAGCTGTAGCCGTTGCCAAAGCGGCCATAGCCATAGCCACAGCAGCCTTAGCCATAGCCATACCCATAGCAGACATAGCCATAGCCATAGCCATAGCAGCCTTGGCCGTAGCCATAGTCATAGCAGACATAGCCATAGCCATAGCCATAGCAGCCATAGCCATAGCCATAGCAGCCGTAGCCATAGCAGCCGCAGCCATAGCCATAGCCATAGCAGCCATTGCCATAGCCATTGCAGCCATAACCACAGCCATAGCAGCCATAGCCATAGCCATAGCAGCCATAGGCATATCCATAGCAGCGAGAGCCAGAGCCGCAGCAGCCGTAGACATAGCCATATCCTTAGCAGCCATAGACATAACCATAGCCATAGCAGCCATAGCTATAGCCATAGCTGCCATAGCCATGGCCATAGTAGCCAAAGCCATAGCCATAGCAGCCATAGCCATAGACATAGACATAGCCATAGCAGCCATAGCCATAGCCATAGCCATAGCCATAGCAGCCATAGCCATAGCCGTAGCAGCCATAGCCATAGCCATAGCAGCCATAGCAGCCATAGCTATAGCCATAGCAGCCATAGGCATACCCATAGCAGCCATAGCGATAGCCATAGCAGCCATAGCCATAGCCATAGCAGTCATAGCCATAGCCATAGACATAACAGCCATAGCCATAGCAGCCATAGCCATAGCCATAGCCATAGCCGTAGCAGCCATAGCCATAGCCATAGCAGCCATAGCCATAGCCATAGCAGCCATAGCCATAGCCAGAGCAGTCATAGCCACAGCCATAGCAGTCATGGCCATAGCCATAGCAGCCATAGGCATAGCCATACCCATAGCAGCCATAGCCATAGCCATAGCAGTCATAGCTATAGCCATAGCCATAGCAGCCATAGCCATAGCCATAGCAGCCATTGCAATGGCCATAGTAGCCAAAGCCGTAGCCATAGCAGCCATAGCCATAGCCATAGCAGCCATAGCCATACCCACAGCAGCCATAGCCATAGCCATAGCAGTCATAGCCATAGCCATAGCCATAGCAGCCATACCAATGGCCATAGTAGCCAATGCCGTAGCCATAGCAGCCATAGCCATAGCCATATCCATAGCGGCCATAGCCATAGCCATAGCAGTCATAGCCATAGCCATAGCCATAGCAGCCATGGCAATAGCCATAGCCATAGCAGCCATAGCCATAGCCATAGCAGCCATAGCCATAGCCATAGCAGACATAGCCACAGACATAGCAGCCATAGCCATAGCCATAGCAGCCATAGCCATCGCCATAACCTTAGCAGCAATAGCCATAGTCATAGCCATAGCCATAGCAGCTATAGCCATAGCAGCCAGAGCCAGAGCCACAGCAGCCGTAGACATAGCCATAGCCTTAGCAGCCATAGACATAATCATAGCCATAGCAGCCATAGCCATAGCCACAGCAGCCACAGCCATGGCCATAGTAGCCAAAGCCATAGCCATGGCCATAGTAGCCAAAGCCATAGCCATTGCAGCCATAGCCATAGACATAGCCATAGCCGCCAAAACCATAGCCGTAGCCATAGCCATAGCAGCCATAGCCATAGCCATAGCAGCCATACCAATGGCCATAGTAGCCAAAGCCGTAGACATAGCAGCCATAGCCATAGCCATATCCATAGCGGCCATAGCCATAGCCACAGCAGTCATAGCCATAGCCATAGCCATAACAGCCATAGCCATAGCCATAGCCATAGCCATAGCAGCCATAGCCATAGCCATAGCAGCCATAGCCATAGCCATAGCAGATATAGCCACAGCCATAGCAGCCATAGCCATAGCCATAGCCATAGCTGCCATAGGCATAGCCATACCCATAGCAGACATAGACATAGCCATAGCAGTCATAGCCATAGCCATAGCCATAGCCATAGCAGCCATAGCCACAGCCATAGCAGCCATAGCCATAGCCATAGCAGCCATAGCAATAGCCATAGCAGCCATAACCACAGCCATAGCAGCCATAACCATAGCCATAGCAGCCATAGCCATTGCCATAGCAGTCATAGCCATAGACATAGCCATAGCAGCTGTAGCCATTGCCAAAGCGGCCATAGCCATAGCCATAGCAGCCGTAGCCATAGCAGCCGCAGCCATAGCCAAAGCCATAGCAGCCATTGCCATAGCCATTGCAGCCATAACCACAGCCATAGCAGCCATAGCCATAGCCATAGCAGCCATAGGCATATCCATAGCAGCGAGAGCCAGAGCCGCAGCAGCCGTAGACATAGCCATATCCTTAGCAGCCATAGACATAACCATAGCCATAGCAGCCATAACTATAGCCATAGCTGCCATAGCCATGGCCATAGTAGCCAAAGCCATAGCCATAGCAGCCATAGCCATAGACATAGACATAGCCATAGCAGCCATAGCCATAGCCATAGCCATAGCCATAGCAGCCATAGCCATAGCCGTAGCAGCCATAGCCATAGCCATAGCAGCCATAGCAGCCATAGCGATAGCCATAGCAGCTATAGCCATAGCCATAGCAGCCATAGCGATAGCCATAGCAGCCATAGCCATAGCCATAGCAGTCATAGCCATAGCCATAGCCATAACAGCCATAGCCATAGCAGCCATAGCCATAGCCATAGCCATAGCTGTAGCAGGCATAGCCATAGCCATAGCAGCCATAGCCATAGCCATAGCAGCCATAGCCATAGCCAGAGCAGTCATAGTCACAGCCATAGCAGTCATGGCCATAGCCATAGCAGCCATAGGCATAGCCATACCCATAGCAGCCATAGCCATAGCCATAGCAGTCATAGCTATAGCCATAGCCATAGCAGCCATAGCCATAGCCATAGCCATAGCAGCCATAGCCATAGCCA
This sequence comes from Calliopsis andreniformis, assembly GCF_051401765.1. Classification (NCBI taxonomy): domain Eukaryota; kingdom Metazoa; phylum Arthropoda; class Insecta; order Hymenoptera; family Andrenidae; genus Calliopsis; species Calliopsis andreniformis. Next base: position 683,383 of record NW_027480494.1, read on the forward strand.
TAGCAGCCATAGCCATAGCCATACCCATTGCAGCCATAGCCATAGCCATAGCCGTCATAGCCATAGCCACAGCCATAGCAGCCATAGCCATAGCCATAGCCATAGCAGCCATAGCCATAGCCATAGCAGCCATAGCAATAGCCATAGCAGCCATAACCACAGCCATAGCAGCCATAGCCATAGCCATAGCGGCCATAGCCATAGCCATAGCAGCCAGAGCCAGAGCCACAGCAGCCGTTGACATAGCCATAGCCTTGGCAGCCATAGACATAACCATGGCCATAGCAGCCATAGCCATAGCCATAGCAGCCATAGCCATAGCCATAGCAGCCGTAGCGATAGCCATAGCAGCCATAGGCATACCCATAGCAGCCGGAGCCAGAGCCACTGCAGCCGTAGACATGGCCATAGCCTTAGCAGCCATAGCCATAGCCATAGCCATAGCAGCCATAGCCATAGCCATAGCAGCCATACCAATGGCCATAGTAGCCAAAGCCGTAGCCATAGCAGCCATAGCCATAGCCATATCCATAGCGGCCATAGCCATAGCCATAGCAGTCATAGCCATAGCCATAGCCAAAGCAGCCATGGCCATAGCCATAGCCATAGCAGCCATAGCCATAGCCATAGCAGCCATAGCCGTAGCCATAGCAGACATAGCCACAGCCATAGCAGCCATAGCCATAGCCATAGCTGCCATAGGCATAGCCATACCCATAGCAGCCATAGACATAGCCATAGCAGTCATAGCCATAGCCATAGCCATAACAGCCATAGCCATAGCCATAGCCATAGCAGCCATAGCCATAGCCATAGCAGCCATAGCAATAGCCATAGCAGCCATAACCACAGCCATAGCAGCCATAGCCATAGCCATAGCAGCCATAGCCATAGCCATAGCAGTTATAGCCATAGACATAGCCATAGCAGCCATAGCTATAGCCATAGCTATAGCAGACATAGCCATAGCCATAGCAGCCATAGCCATAGCCAAACCCATAGCAGCCATAGCCATAGCCATAGCAGTCATGGCCATATCCATAGACAAAGCAGCCATAGCCATAGCCACAGCCATAGCAGCCATAGCCATAACCATAGCAGCCATAGCCATAGCCATAGCAGACATAACCACAGCCACAGCAGCCATAGCCATAGCCATAGCAGCCATAGCCATAGCCATAGCAGCCAGAGCCAGAGCCACAGCAGCCGTAGACATAGCCATAGCCTTAGGGGCCATAGACATAACCATAGCCATAGCAGCCATAGAAATAGCCATAGCCGCCACAGCCATGGCCATTGTATCCAAAACCATAGCCATAGCAGCCATAGCCAAAGACATAGCCATAGCAGCCATAGCCATAGCCATAGCCATAGCCATAGCAGCCATAGCCATAGCCATAGCAGACATAGCCATAGCCATAGCCATAGCAGCCGTATCCATAGCCATAGTGGCCATAGCCATAGCCATAGCAGCCATAGTCGCCATAGCCATAACCATAGCAGCCATAGCCATAGCCATAGCAGACATAGCCATAGCCATAGCCATAGCAGCCGTATCCATAGCCATAGTAGCCATAGCCATAGCCATAGCAGCCATAGCCGCCATAGCCATAGCCATAGCAGCCATAGCCATAGCCATTGCAGCCATAGCCATAGCCATAGCAGCCATAGCCATAGCCATACCCATAGCAGCCATAGCCATAGCCATAGCAGCCATAGCCATAGCCACAGCCATAGCAGCCATAGCCATAACCATAGCAGCCATAGCCATAGCCATAGCAGACATAACCACAGCCATAGCAGACATAGCCATAGCCATAGCTGCCATAGGCATGGCCATAGTAGCCAAAGCCATAGCCATAGCAGCCATAGCCATAGACATAGCCATAGCATCCATAGCCATAGCCATAGCCATGGCCATAGCAGCCATAGCCATACCCATAGCATCCATAGCCATAGCCATAGCAGTCATAGCCATAGCCATAGCCATAGCCATAGCCATAGCAGCCATAGCCATAGCCATTGCAGCCATCGCCATAGCCATAGCAGCCATAGCCGTAGCCATAGCAGCCATAGCCATAGCCAATGCAGCCATAGCCATAGCTATAGCAGCCAGAGCAAGAGCCACAGCAGCCGTAAACATAGCCATAGCCTTAGCAGCCATAGCCATAACCATAGCTATAGCAGCCATAGCCATAGCAGCCATAGACATATCCATAGCAGCCAGAGCCAGAGCCACAGCAGCCGTAGACATAGCCATAGCATCCATAGCCATAGCAGCCGTAGCCATAGCCATAGCTGCCATAGTCATAACCTTAGCCATTGCAGCCATAGCCATAGCCATAGCAGCCATAGCCGTAGCCATAGCAGCCATAGCCATAGTCATAGCAGCCATAGCCATAGCCATAGCAGCCATAGCGATAGTCGTAGCAGCCGTAGGCATAGCCATAGCAGCCATAGCTATATCCATAGCAGACACACACATAGCCACAGCCATAGCAGCCATAATCATAGCCATAGCCATAGCAGCCAATGCCATAGCCATAGCCATAGCCATAGCAGCCGATGCCATATCCATAGCCATAGCAGCTGTAGCTGTTGCCAAAGCGGCCATAGCCATAGCCACAGCAGCCTTAGCCATAGCCATAGCCATAGCAGACATAGCCATAGCCATAGCCATAGCAGCCTTAGCCATAGCCATAGTCATAGCAGCCATAGCCATAGCCACAGCCATAGCAGCCATAATCATAGCCATAGCCATAGCAGCCAATGCCATAGCCATAGCCATAGCAGCTGTAGCCATTGCCAAAGCGGCCATAGCCATAGCCACAGCAGCCTTAGCCATAGCCATAGCCAGAGCAGCCATAGCCATAGCAGCCGCAGCCATAGCCACAGCCATAGCAGCCATAGCCATAACCATAGCAGCCATAGCCATAGCAGACATAACCACAGCCATAGCAGCCATAGCCAAAGACATAGCCATAGCAGCCATAGCCATAGCCATAGCCATAGCCATAGCAGCCATAGCCATAGCCATAGCAGACATAGCCATAGCCATAGCCATAGCAGCCGTATCCATAGCCATAGTAGCCATAGCAATAGCCATAGCACCCATAGTCGCCATAGCCATAACCATAGCAGCCATAGCCATAGCCATAGCAGACATAGCCATAGCCATAGCCATAGCAGCCGCATCCATAGCCATCGTAGCCATAGCCATAGCCATAGCAGCCATAGCCGCCATAGCTATACCCATAGCAGCCATAGTAGACACAGCCATAGCCACAGCAGCCATAGCCATAGTCATATCAGGCATAGCCGCATCGATAGCAGCCATAGCCATAGCCATAGCAGCCATTACCACAGCCATAGCAGCCATAGCCATAGCCATAGCAGCCATAGCCATAGACATAGCAGCCATAGCCATAGGCGTAGCAGCCATAGCAGCCATAGCGATAGCCATAGCAGCCATAGGCATACTCATAGCAGCCGGAGCCAGAGCCATAGCAGACATAGCCATAGCCATAGCCATAGCAGCCGTATCCATAGCCATAGTAGCCATAGCCATAGCCATAGCAGCCATAGTCGCCATAGCCATAGCCATAGCAGCCATAGCCATAGCCATTGCAGCCATAGCCATAGCCATAGCAGCCATAGCCATAGCCATACCCATAGCAGCCATAGCCATAGCCATAGCCATAGCCATAGCAGCCATAGCCATAGCCATTGCAGCCGTCGCCATAGCCATAGCAGCCATAGCCGTAGCCATAGCAGCCATAGCCATAGCCAATGCAGCCATAACCATAGCCATAGCATCCATAGCGATAGCCATAGCAGCCGTAGGCAGAGCCATAGCAACCATAGCTATATCCATAGCAGACACACACATAGCCACAGCCATAGCAGCCATAATCATAGCCATAGCCATAGCAGCCAATGCCATAGCCATAGCCATAGCAGCCACAGCCGTAGCCATAGCAGCCATAGCCATAGCCATAGCAGCCATAGTAGACATAGCCATAGCCATAGCAGCCATAGCCATAGCCATAGCAGCCATAGCCATAGCTATAGCAGCCAGAGCCAGAGCCACAGCAGCCGTAAACATAGCCATAGCCTTAGCAGCCATAGCCATAACCATAGCTATAGCAGCCATAGCCATAGCAGCCATAGACATATCCATAGCAGCCAGAGCCAGAGTCACAGCAGCCGTAGACATAGCCATAGCATCCATAGCCATAGCAGCCGTAGCCATAGCTATAGCTGCCATAGTCATAACCTTAGCCATTGCAGCCATAGCCATAGCCATAGCAGCCATAGCCGTAGCCATAGCAGCCATAGCCATAGTCATAGCAGCCATAGCCATAGCCATAGCAGCCAATGCCATAGCCATAGCCATAGCCATAGCAGCCGATGCCATATCCATAGCCATAGCAGCTGTAGCTGTTGCCAAAGCGGCCATAGCCATAGCCACAGCAGCCTTAGCCATAGCCATAGCCATAGCAGACATAGCCATAGCCATAGCCATAGCAGCCTTAGCCATAGCCATAGTCATAGCAGCCATAGCCACAGCCATAGCCATAGCAGACTTAGCCATAGCCATAGCAGCCATAGCCATAGCAGCCGCAGCCATAGCCATAGCCATAGCAGCCATTGCCATAGCCATAGCAGCCATAACCACAGCCATAGCGGCCATAGCCATAGCCATAGCAGCCAGAGCCATAGCAGCCAGAGCCAGAGCCACAGCAGCCGTAGACATAGCCATAGCCTTAGCAGCCATAGACATAATCATAGCCATAGCAGCCATAGCCATAGCCACAGCAGCCACAGCCATGGCCATAGTAGCCAAAGCCATAGCCATGGCCATAGTAGCCAAAGCCATAGCCATTGCAGCCATAGCCATAGACATAACCATAGCCGCCAAAACCATAGCCGTAGCCATAGCCATAGCAGCCATATCCATAGCCATAGCAGCCATAGCGATAGCCATAGCAGCCGTAGGCAGAGGCATAGCAGCCATAGCTATATCCATAGTAGACACACACATAGCCACAGCCACAGCAGCCATAATCATAGCCATAGCCATAGCAGCCAATGCCATAGCCATAGCCATAGCAGCTGTAGCCATTGCCAAAGCGGCCATAGCCATAGCCACAGCAGCCTTAGCCATAGCCATAGCCAGAGCAGCCATAGCCATAGCAGCCGCAGCCATAGCCACAGCCATAGCAGCCATAGCCATAACCATAGCACCCATAGCCATAGCAGACATAACCGCAGCCATAGCAGCCATAGCCACAGCCATAGCAGCCATAGCCATAGCCATAGCAGCCAGAGGCAGAGCCACAGCAGCCGCAGACATAGCCATAGCCTTAGGAGCCATAGACATAACCATAGCCATAGCAGCCATAGCCATAGCCATAGCCGCCACAGCCATGGCCATAGTATCCAAAACCATAGCCATAGCAGCCATAGCCAAAGACATAGCCATAGCAGCCATAGCCATAGCCATAGCCATAGCCATAGCAGCCATAGCCATAGCCATAGCAGACATAGCCATAGCCATAGCCATAGCAGCCGTATCCATAGCCATAGTAGCCATAGCAATAGCCATAGCACCCATAGTCGCCATAGCCATAACCATAGCAGCCATAGCCATAGCCATAGCAGACATAGCCATAGCCATAGCCATAGCAGCCGTATCCATAGCCATCGTAGCCATAGCCATAGCCATAGCAGCCATAGCCGCCATAGCTATACCCATAGCAGCCATAGTAGACACAGCCATAGCCACAGCAGCCATAGCCATAGGCGTAGCAGCCATAGCAGCCATAGCGATAGCCATAGCAGCCATAGGCATACTCATAGCAGCCGGAGCCAGAGCCACAGCAGCCGTAGGCATAGCCATAGCCTTAGCAGCCATAGCCATAACCATACCCATAGCAGCCATAGCCATAGCCATAGCAGCCATTGCAATGGCCATAGTAGCCAAAGCCGTAGCCATAGCAGCCATAGCCATAGCCATAGCAGCCATAGCCATACCCACAGCAGCCATAGCCATAGCCATAGCAGTCATAGCCATAGCCATAGCCATAGCAGCCATACCAATGGCCATAGTAGCCAAAGCCGTAGCCATAGCAGCCATAGCCATAGCCATATCCATAGCGGCCATAGCCATAGCCATAGCAGTCATAGCCATAGCCATAGCCATAGCAGCCATGGCCATAGCCATAGCCATAGCAGCCATAGCCATAGCCATAGCAGCCATAGCCATAGCCATAGCAGACATAGCCACAGCCATAGCAGCCATAGCCATAGCCATAGCAGCCATAGCCATCGCCATAGCCTTAGCAGCAATAGCCATAGTCATAGCCATAGCCATAGCAGCTATAGCCATAGCCATAGCCATAGCAGCCATTGCCATAGCCATAGCAGCCATAACCACAGCCATAGCGGCCATAGCCATAGCCATAGCAGCCAGAGCCATAGCAGCCAGAGCCAGAGCCACAGCAGCCGTAGACATAGCCATAGCCTTAGCAGCCATAGACATAATCATAGCCATAGCAGCCATAGCCATAGCCACAGCAGCCACAGCCATGGCCATAGTAGCCAAAGCCATAGCCATGGCCATAGTAGCCAAAGCCATAGCCATTGCAGCCATAGCCATAGACATAGCCATAGCCGCCAAAACCATAGCCGTAGCCGTAGCCATAGCAGCCATAGCCATAGCCATAGCAGATATAGCCACAGCCATAGCAGCCATAGCCATAGCCATAGCTGCCATAGGCATAGCCATACCCATAGCAGCCATAGACATAGGCATAGCAGTCATAGCCATAGCCATAGCCATAGCCATAGCAGCCATAGCCATAGCCATAGCAGCCATAGCCATAGCCATAGCAGCCATAGTAATAGCCATAGCAGCCATAACCACAGCCATAGCAGCCATAGCCATAGCCATAGCAGCCATAGCCATAGCCATAGCAGTCATAGCCATAGACATAGCCATAGCAGCTATAGCCATAGCCATAGCTATAGCAGACATAGCCATAGCCATAGCAGCCATAGCCATAGCCATACCCATAGCAGCCATAGCCATAGCCATAGCAATCATGGCCATAGCCAGAGACAAAGCAGCCATAGCCTTAGCCACAGCCATAGAAGCCATAGCCATAACCATAGCAGCCATAGCCATAGCCATAGCAGACATAACCACAGCCATAGCAGCCATAGTCGTAGCCATAGCTGCCATAGGCATGGCCATAGTAGCCAAAGCCATAGCCATAGCAGCCATAGCCATAGACATAGCCATAGCATCCATAGCCATAGCCACAGCCATAGCCATGGCCATAGCAGCCATAGCCATACCCATAGCAGCCATAGCCATAGCCATAGCAGTCATAGCCATAGCCATAGCCATAGCCATAGCCATAGCAGCCATAGCCATAGCCGATGCAGCCATAGCCATAGCCATAGCAGCCATAGCCGTAGCCATAGCAGCCATAGCCATAGCCAATGCAGCCATAACCATAGCCATAGCATCCATAGCGATAGCCATAGCAGCCGTAGGCAGAGCCATAGCAGCCATAGCTATATCCATAGCAGACACACACATAGCCACAGCCATAGCAGCCATAACCATAGCCATAGCCATAGCAGCCAATGCCATAGCCATAGCCATAGCAGCTGTAGCCATTGCCAAAGCGGCCATAGCCATAGCCACAGCATCCTTAGCCATAGCCATACCCATAGCAGACATAGCCATAGCCATAGCCATAGCAGCCTTGGCCGTAGCCATAGTCATAGCAGACATAGCCATAGCCATAGCCATAGCAGCCATAGCCATAGCCATAGCAGCCGTAGCCATAGCAGCCGCAGCCATAGCCATAGCCATAGCAGCCATTGCCATAGCCATTGCAGCCATAACCACAGCCATAGCAGCCATAGCCATAGCCATAGCAGCCATAGGCATATCCATAGCAGCGAGAGCCAGAGCCGCAGCAGCCGTAGACATAGCCATATCCTTAGCAGCCATAGACATAACCATAGCCATAGCAGCCATAGCTATAGCCATAGCTGCCATAGCCATGGCCATAGTAGCCAAAGCCATAGCCATAGCAGCCATAGCCATAGACATAGACATAGCCATAGCAGCCATAGCCATAGCCATAGCCATAGCCATAGCAGCCATAGCCATAGCCGTAGCAGCCATAGCCATAGCCACAGCAGCCATAGCAGCCATAGCTATAGCCATAGCAGCCATAGGCATACCCATAGCAGCCATAGCGATAGCCATAGCAGCCATAGCCACAGCCATAGCAGCCATAGCCATAGCCATAGCCATAGCAGCCATAGCCATAGCCATAGCAGCCATAGCAATAGCCATAGCAGCCATAACCATAGCCATAGCAGCCATAGCCATAGCCATAGCGGCCATAGCCATAGCCATAGCAGCCAGAGCCAGAGCCACAGCAGCCGTTGACATAGCCATAGCCTTGGCAGCCATAGACATAACCATGGCCATAGCAGCCATAGCCATAGCCATAGCAGCCATAGCCATAGCCATAGCAGCCGTAGCGATAGCCATAGCAGCCATAGGCATACCCATAGCAGCCGGAGCCAGAGCCACTGCAGCCGTAGACATGGCCATAGCCTTAGCAGCCATAGCCATAGCCATAGCCATAGCAGCCATAGCCATAGCCATAGCAGCCATACCAATGGCCATAGTAGCCAAAGCCGTAGCCATAGCAGCCATAGCCATAGCCATATCCATAGCGGCCATAGCCATAGCCATAGCAGTCATAGCCATAGCCATAGCCAAAGCAGCCATGGCCATAGCCATAGCCATAGCAGCCATAGCCATAGCCATAGCAGCCATAGCCGTAGCCATAGCAGACATAGCCACAGCCATAGCAGCCATAGCCATAGCCATAGCTGCCATAGGCATAGCCATACCCATAGCAGCCATAGACATAGCCATAGCAGTCATAGCCATAGCCATAGCCATAACAGCCATAGCCATAGCCATAGCCATAGCAGCCATAGCCATAGCCATAGCAGCCATAGCAATAGCCATAGCAGCCATAACCACAGCCATAGCAGCCATAGCCATAGCCATAGCAGCCATAGCCATAGCCATAGCAGTTATAGCCATAGACATAGCCATAGCAGCCATAGCTATAGCCATAGCTATAGCAGACATAGCCATAGCCATAGCAGCCATAGCCATAGCCAAACCCATAGCAGCCATAGCCATAGCCATAGCAGTCATGGCCATATCCATAGACAAAGCAGCCATAGCCATAGCCACAGCCATAGCAGCCATAGCCATAACCATAGCAGCCATAGCCATAGCCATAGCAGACATAACCACAGCCACAGCAGCCATAGCCATAGCCATAGCAGCCATAGCCATAGCCATAGCAGCCAGAGCCAGAGCCACAGCAGCCGTAGACATAGCCATAGCCTTAGGGGCCATAGACATAACCATAGCCATAGCAGCCATAGAAATAGCCATAGCCGCCACAGCCATGGCCATTGTATCCAAAACCATAGCCATAGCAGCCATAGCCAAAGACATAGCCATAGCAGCCATAGCCATAGCCATAGCCATAGCCATAGCAGCCATAGCCATAGCCATAGCAGACATAGCCATAGCCATAGCCATAGCAGCCGTATCCATAGCCATAGTAGCCATAGCCATAGCCATAGCAGCCATAGTCGCCATAGCCATAACCATAGCAGCCATAGCCATAGCCATAGCAGACATAGCCATAGCCATAGCCATAGCAGCCGTATCCATAGCCATAGTAGCCATAGCCATAGCCATAGCAGCCATAGCCGCCATAGCCATAGCCATAGCAGCCATAGCCATAGCCATTGCAGCCATAGCCATAGCCATAGCAGCCATAGCCATAGCCATACCCATAGCAGCCATAGCCATAGCCATAGCAGCCATAGCCATAGCCACAGCCATAGCAGCCATAGCCATAACCATAGCAGCCATAGCCATAGCCATAGCAGACATAACCACAGCCATAGCAGACATAGCCATAGCCATAGCTGCCATAGGCATGGCCATAGTAGCCAAAGCCATAGCCATAGCAGCCATAGCCATAGACATAGCCATAGCATCCATAGCCATAGCCTTAGCCATGGCCATAGCAGCCATAGCCATACCCATAGCATCCATAGCCATAGCCATAGCAGTCATAGCCATAGCCATAGCCATAGCCATAGCCATAGCAGCCATAGCCATAGCCATTGCAGCCATCGCCATAGCCATAGCAGCCATAGCCGTAGCCATAGCAGCCATAGCCATAGCCAATGCAGCCATAACCATAGCCATAGCCATAGCAGCCACAGCCGTAGCCATAGCAGCCATAGCCATAGCCATAGCAGCCATAGTAGACATAGCCATAGCCATAGCAGCCATAGCCATAGCCATAGCAGCCATAGCCATAGCTATAGCAGCCAGAGCAACAGCCACAGCAGCCGTAAACATAGCCATAGCCTTAGCAGCCATAGCCATAACCATAGCTATAGCAGCCATAGCCATAGCAGCCATAGACATATCCATAGCAGCCAGAGCCAGAGCCACAGCAGCCGTAGACATAGCCATAGCATCCATAGCCATAGCAGCCGTAGCCATAGCCATAGCTGCCATAGTCATAACCTTAGCCATTGCAGCCATAGCCATAGCCATAGCAGCCATAGCCGTAGCCATAGCAGCCATAGCCATAGTCATAGCAGCCATAGCCATAGCCATAGCAGCCATAGCGATAGTCGTAGCAGCCGTAGGCATAGCCATAGCAGCCATAGCTATATCCATAGCAGACACACACATAGCCACAGCCATAGCAGCCATAATCATAGCCATAGCCATAGCAGCCAATGCCATAGCCATAGCCATAGCCATAGCAGCCGATGCCATATCCATAGCCATAGCAGCTGTAGCTGTTGCCAAAGCGGCCATAGCCATAGCGACAGCAGCCTTAGCCATAGCCATAGCCATAGCAGACATAGCCATAGCCATAGCCATAGCAGCCTTAGCCATAGCCATAGTCATAGCAGCCATAGCCATAGCCACAGCCATAGCAGCCATAATCATAGCCATAGCCATAGCAGCCAATGCCATAGCCATAGCCATAGCAGCTGTAGCCATTGCCAAAGCGGCCATAGCCATAGCCACAGCAGCCTTAGCCATAGCCATAGCCAGAGCAGCCATAGCCATAGCAGCCGCAGCCATAGCCACAGCCATAGCAGCCATAGCCATAAGCATAGCAGCCATAGCCATAGCAGACATAACCACAGCCATAGCAGCCATAGCCAAAGACATAGCCATAGCAGCCATAGCCATAGCCATAGCCATAGCCATAGCAGCCATAGCCATAGCCATAGCAGACATAGCCATAGCCATAGCCATAGCAGCCGTATCCATAGCCATAGTAGCCATAGCAATAGCCATAGCACCCATAGTCGCCATAGCCATAACCATAGCAGCCATAGCCATAGCCATAGCAGACATAGCCATAGCCATAGCCATAGCAGCCGTATCCATAGCCATCGTAGCCATAGCCATAGCCATAGCAGCCATAGCCGCCATAGCTATACCCATAGCAGCCATAGTAGACACAGCCATAGCCACAGCAGCCATAGCCATAGTCATATCAGGCATAGCCGCATCCATAGCAGCCATAGCCATAGCCATAGCAGCCATTACCACAGCCATAGCAGCCATAGCCATAGCCATAGCAGCCATAGCCATAGACATAGCAGCCATAGCCATAGGCGTAGCAGCCATAGCAGCCATAGCGATAGCCATAGCAGCCATAGGCATACTCATAGCAGCCGGAGCCAGAGCCATAGCAGACATAGCCATAGCCATAGCCATAGCAGCCGTATCCATAGCCATAGTAGCCATAGCCATAGCCATAGCAGCCATAGTCGCCATAGCCATAGCCATAGCAGCCATAGCCATAGCCATTGCAGCCATAGCCATAGCCATAGCAGCCATAGCCATAGCCATACCCATAGCAGCCATAGCCATAGCCATAGCAGCCATAGCCATAGCCACAGCCATAGCAGCCATAGCCATAACCATAGCAGCCATAGCCATACCCATAGCAGACATAACCACAGCCATAGCAAACATAGCCATAGCCATAGCTGCCATAGGCATGGCCATAGCAGCCAAAGCCATAGCCATAGCAGCCATAGCCATAGACATAGCCATAGCATCCATAGCCATAGCCATAGCCATGGCCATAGCAGCCATAGCCATACCCATAGCAGCCATAGCCATAGCCATAGCAGTCATAGCCATAGCCATAGCCATAGCCATAGCCGTAGCAGCCATAGCCATAGCCATTGCAGCCGTCGCCATAGCCATAGCAGCCATAGCCGTAGCCATAGCAGCCATAGCCATAGCCAATGCAGCCATAACCATAGCCATAGCATCCATAGCGATAGCCATAGCAGCCGTAGGCAGAGCCATAGCAACCATAGCTATATCCATAGCAGACACACACATAGCCACAGCCATAGCAGCCATAATCATAGCCATAGCCATAGCAGCCAATGCCATAGCCATAGCCATAGCAGCCACAGCCGTAGCCATAGCAGCCATAGCCATAGCCATAGCAGCCATAGTAGACATAGCCATAGCCATAGCAGCCATAGCCATAGCCATAGCAGCCATAGCCATAGCTATAGCAGCCAGAGCCAGAGCCACAGCAGCCGTAAACATAGCCATAGCCTTAGCAGCCATAGCCATAACCATAGCTATAGCAGCCATAGCCATAGCAGCCGTAGCCATAGCTATAGCTGCCATAGTCATAACCTTAGCCATTGCAGCCATAGCCATAGCCATAGCAGCCATAGCCGTAGCCATAGCAGCCATAGCCATAGTCATAGCAGCCATAGCCATAGCCATAGCAGCCATAGCGATAGTCGTAGCAGCCGTAGGCATAGCCATAGCAGCCATAGCTATATCCATAGCAGACACACACATAGCCACAGCCATAGCAGCCATAATCATAGCCATAGCCATAGCAGCCAATGCCATAGCCATAGCCATAGCCATAGCAGCCGATGCCATATCCATAGCCATAGCAGCTGTAGCTGTTGCCAAAGCGGCCATAGCCATAGCCACAGCAGCCTTAGCCATAGCCATAGCCATAGCAGACATAGCCATAGCCATAGCCATAGCAGCCTTAGCCATAGCCATAGTCATAGCAGCCATAGCCACAGCCATAGCCATAGCAGACTTAGCCATAGCCATAGCAGCCATAGCCATAGCAGCCGCAGCCATAGCCATAGCCATAGCAGCCATTGCCATAGCCATAGCAGCCATAACCACAGCCATAGCGGCCATAGCCATAGCCATAGCAGCCAGAGCCATAGCAGCCAGAGCCAGAGCCACAGCAGCCGTAGACATAGCCATAGCCTTAGCAGCCATAGACATAATCATAGCCATAGCAGCCATAGCCATAGCCACAGCAGCCACAGCCATGGCCATAGTAGCCAAAGCCATAGCCATGGCCATAGTAGCCAAAGCCATAGCCATTGCAGCCATAGCCATAGACATAACCATAGCCGCCAAAACCATAGCCGTAGCCATAGCCATAGCAGCCATATCCATAGCCATAGCAGCCATAGCGATAGCCATAGCAGCCGTAGGCAGAGGCATAGCAGCCATAGCTATATCCATAGTAGACACACACATAGCCACAGCCACAGCAGCCATAATCATAGCCATAGCCATAGCAGCCAATGCCATAGCCATAGCCATAGCAGCTGTAGCCATTGCCAAAGCGGCCATAGCCATAGCCACAGCAGCCTTAGCCATAGCCATAGCCAGAGCAGCCATAGCCATAGCAGCCGCAGCCATAGCCACAGCCATAGCAGCCATAGCCATAACCATAGCAGCCATAGCCATAGCAGACATAACCGCAGCCATAGCAGCCATAGCCACAGCCATAGCAGCCATAGCCATAGCCATAGCAGCCAGAGGCAGAGCCACAGCAGCCGCAGACATAGCCATAGCCTTAGGAGCCATAGACATAACCATAGCCATAGCAGCCATAGCCATAGCCATAGCCGCCACAGCCATGGCCATAGTATCCAAAACCATAGCCATAGCAGCCATAGCCAAAGACATAGCCATAGCAGCCATAGCCATAGCCATAGCCATAGCCATAGCAGCCATAGCCATAGCCATAGCAGACATAGCCATAGCCATAGCCATAGCAGCCGTATCCACAGCCATAGTAGCCATAGCAATAGCCATAGCACCCATAGTCGCCATAGCCATAACCATAGCAGCCATAGCCATAGCCATAGCAGACATAGCCATAGCCATAGCCATAGCAGCCGTATCCATAGCCATCGTAGCCATAGCCATAGCCATAGCAGCCATAGCCGCCATAGCTATACCCATAGCAGCCATAGTAGACACAGCCATAGCCACAGCAGCCATAGCCATAGGCGTAGCAGCCATAGCAGCCATAGCGATAGCCATAGCAGCCATAGGCATACTCATAGCAGCCGGAGCCAGAGCCACAGCAGCCGTAGGCATAGCCATAGCCTTAGCAGCCATAGCCATAACCATACCCATAGCAGCCATAGCCATAGCCATAGCAGCCATTGCAATGGCCATAGTAGCCAAAGCCGTAGCCATAGCAGCCATAGCCATAGCCATAGCAGCCATAGCCATACCCACAGCAGCCATAGCCATAGCCATAGCAGTCATAGCCATAGCCATAGCCATAGCAGCCATACCAATGGCCATAGTAGCCAAAGCCGTAGCCATAGCAGCCATAGCCATAGCCATATCCATAGCGGCCATAGCCATAGCCATAGCAGTCATAGCCATAGCCATAGCCATAGCAGCCATGGCCATAGCCATAGCCATAGCAGCCATAGCCATAGCCATAGCAGCCATAGCCATAGCCATAGCAGACATAGCCACAGCCATAGCAGCCATAGCCATAGCCATAGCAGCCATAGCCATCGCCATAGCCTTAGCAGCAATAGCCATAGTCATAGCCATAGCCATAGCAGCTATAGCCATAGCCATAGCCATAGCAGCCATTGCCATAGCCATAGCAGCCATAACCACAGCCATAGCGGCCATAGCCATAGCCATAGCAGCCAGAGCCATAGCAGCCAGAGCCAGAGCCACAGCAGCCGTAGACATAGCCATAGCCTTAGCAGCCATAGACATAATCATAGCCATAGCAGCCATAGCCATAGCCACAGCAGCCACAGCCATGGCCATAGTAGCCAAAGCCATAGCCATGGCCATAGTAGCCAAAGCCATAGCCATTGCAGCCATAGCCATAGACATAGCCATAGCCGCCAAAACCATAGCCGTAGCCGTAGCCATAGCAGCCATAGCCATAGCCATAGCAGATATAGCCACAGCCATAGCAGCCATAGCCATAGCCATAGCTGCCATAGGCATAGCCATACCCATAGCAGCCATAGACATAGGCATAGCAGTCATAGCCATAGCCATAGCCATAGCCATAGCAGCCATAGCCATAGCCATAGCAGCCATAGCCATAGCCATAGCAGCCATCGTAATAGCCATAGCAGCCATAACCACAGCCATAGCAGCCATAGCCATAGCCATAGCAGCCATAGCCATAGCCATAGCAGTCATAGCCATAGACATAGCCATAGCAGCTATAGCCATAGCCATAGCTGTAGCAGACATAGCCATAGCCATAGCAGCCATAGCCATAGCCATACCCATAGCAGCCATAGCCATAGCCATAGCAATCATGGCCATAGCCAGAGACAAAGCAGCCATAGCCTTAGCCACAGCCATAGAAGCCATAGCCATAACCATAGCAGCCATAGCCATAGCCATAGCAGACATAACCACAGCCATAGCAGCCATAGCCATAGCCATAGCTGCCATAGGCATGGCCATAGTAGCCAAAGCCATAGCCATAGCAGCCATAGCCATAGACATAGCCATAGCATCCATAGCCATAGCCACAGCCATAGCCATGGCCATAGCAGCCATAGCCATACCCATAGCAGCCATAGCCATAGCCATAGCAGTCATAGCCATAGCCATAGCCATAGCCATAGCCATAGCAGCCATAGCCATAGCCGATGCAGCCATAGCCATAGCCATAGCAGCCATAGCCGTAGCCATAGCAGCCATAGCCATAGCCAATGCAGCCATAACCATAGCCATAGCATCCATAGCGATAGCCATAGCAGCCGTAGGCAGAGCCATAGCAGCCATAGCTATATCCATAGCAGACACACACATAGCCACAGCCATAGCAGCCATAGCCATAGCCATACCCATAGCAGACATAGCCATAGCCATAGCCATAGCAGCCTTGGCCGTAGCCATAGTCATAGCAGACATAGCCATAGCCATAGCCATAGCAGCCATAGCCATAGCCATAGCAGCCGTAGCCATAGCAGCCGCAGCCATAGCCATAGCCATAGCAGCCATTGCCATAGCCATTGCAGCCATAACCACAGCCATAGCAGCCATAGCCATAGCCATAGCAGCCATAGGCATATCCATAGCAGCGAGAGCCAGAGCCGCAGCAGCCGTAGACATAGCCATATCCTTAGCAGCCATAGACATAACCATAGCCATAGCAGCCATAGCTATAGCCATAGCTGCCATAGCCATGGCCATAGTAGCCAAAGCCATAGCCATAGCAGCCATAGCCATAGACATAGACATAGCCATAGCAGCCATAGCCATAGCCATAGCCATAGCCATAGCAGCCATAGCCATAGCCGTACCAGCCATAGCCATAGCCACAGCAGCCATAGCAGCCATAGCTATAGCCATAGCAGCCATAGGCATACCCATAGCAGCCATAGCGATAGCCATAGCAGCCATAGCCATAGCCATAGCAGTCATAGCCATAGCCATAGACATAACAGCCATAGCCATAGCAGCCATAGCCATAGCCATAGCCATAGCCGTAGCAGCCATAGCCATAGCCATAGCAGCCATAGCCATAGCCATAGCAGCCATAGCCATAGCCAGAGCAGTCATAGCCACAGCCATAGCAGTCATGGCCATAGCCATAGCAGCCATAGGCATAGCCATACCCATAGCAGCCATAGCCATAGCCATAGCAGTCATAGCTATAGCCATAGCCATAGCAGCCATAGCCATAGCCATAGCAGCCATTGCAATGGCCATAGTAGCCAAAGCCGTAGCCATAGCAGCCATAGCCATAGCCATAGCAGCCATAGCCATACCCACAGCAGCCATAGCCATAGCCATAGCAGTCATAGCCATAGCCATAGCCATAGCAGCCATACCAATGGCCATAGTAGCCAATGCCGTAGCCATAGCAGCCATAGCCATAGCCATATCCATAGCGGCCATAGCCATAGCCATAGCAGTCATAGCCATAGCCATAGCCATAGCAGCCATGGCAATAGCCATAGCCATAGCAGCCATAGCCATAGCCATAGCAGCCATAGCCATAGCCATAGCAGACATAGCCACAGCCATAGCAGCCATAGCCATAGCCATAGCAGCCATAGCCATCGCCATAACCTTAGCAGCAATAGCCATAGTCATAGCCATAGCCACAGCAGCCACAGCCATGGCCATAGTAGCCAAAGCCATAGCCATGGCCATAGTAGCCAAAGCCATAGCCATTGCAGCCATAGCCATAGACATAGCCATAGCCGCCAAAACCATAGCCGTAGCCATAGCCATAGCAGCCATAGCCATAGCCATAGCAGCCATACCAATGGCCATAGTAGCCAAAGCCGTAGCCATAGCAGCCATAGCCATAGCCATATCCATAGCGGCCATAGCCATAGCCATAGCAGTCATAGCCATAGCCATAGCCATAACAGCCATAGCCATAGCCATAGCCATAGCCATAGCAGCCATAGCCATAGCCATAGCAGCCATAGCCATAGCCATAGCAGATATAGCCACAGCCATAGCAGCCATAGCCATAGCCATAGCCATAGCAATCATCGCCATAGCCAGAGACAAAGCAGCCATAGCCTTAGCCACAGCCATAGAAGCCGTAGCCATAACCATAGCAGCCATAGCCATAGCCATAGCAGACATAACCACAGCCATAGCAGCCATAGCCATAGCCATAGCTGCCATAGGCATGGCCATAGTAGCCAAAGCCATAGCCATAGCAGCCATAGCCATAGACATAGCCATAGCATCCATAGCCATAGCCATAGCCATGGCCATAGCAGCCATAGCCATACCCATAGCAGCCATTGCCATAGCCATAGCCATAGCCATAGCAGCCATAGCCATAGCCGATGCAGCCATAGCCATAGCCATAGCAGCCATAGCCGTAGCCATAGCAGCCATAGCCATAGCCAATGCCGCCATAACCATAGCCATAGCATCCATAGCGATAGCCATAGCAGCCGTATGCAGAGCCATAGCAACCATAGCTATATCCATAGCAGACACACACATAGCCACAGCCATAGCAGCCATAATCATAGCCATAGCCATAGCAGCCAATGCCATAGCCATAGCCATAGCAGCTGTAGCCATTGCCAAAGCGGCCATAGCCATAGCCATAGCAGCCGTAGCCATAGCAGCCGCAGCCATAGCCAAAGCCATAGCAGCCATTGCCATAGCCATTGCAGCCATAACCACAGCCATAGCAGCCATAGCCATAGCCATAGCAGCCATAGGCATATCCATAGCAGCGAGAGCCAGAGCCGCAGCAGCCGCAGACATAGCCATATCCTTAGCAGCCATAGACATAACCATAGCCATAGCAGCCATAGCTATAGCCATAGCTGCCATAGCCATGGCCATAGTAGCCAAAGCCATAGCCATAGCAGCCATAGCCATAGACATAGACATAGCCATAGCAGCCATAGCCATAGCCATAGCCATAGCCATAGCAGCCATAGCCATAGCCGTAGCAGCCATAGCCATAGCCATAGCAGCCATAGCAGCCATAGCGATAGCCATAGCAGCCATAGCCATAGCCATAGCAGCCATAGCGATAGCCATAGCAGCCATAGCCATAGCCATAGCAGTCATAGCCATAGCCATAGCCATAACAGCCATAGCCATAGCAGCCATAGCCATAGCCATAGCCATAGCCGTAGCAGCCATAGCCATAACAGCCATAGCCATAGCAGCCATAGCCATAGCCATAGCCATAGCCGTAGCAGCCATAGCCATAGCCATAGCAGCCATAGCCATAGCCATAGCAGCCATAGCCATAGCCAGAGCAGTCATAGCCACAGCCATAGCAGTCATGGCCATAGCCATAGCAGCCATAGGCATAGCCATACCCATAGCAGCCATAGCCATAGCCATAGCAGTCATAGCTATAGCCATAGCCTTAGCAGCCATAGCCATAGCCATAGCCATAGCAGCCATAGCCATAGCCATAGCAGCCATAGCCATAGCCATACCCATTGCAGCCATAGCCATAGCCATAGCCGTCATAGCCATAGCCACAGCCATAGCAGCCATAGCCATAGCCATAGCCATAGCAGCCATAGCCATAGCCATAGCAGCCATAGCAATAGCCATAGCAGCCATAACCACAGCCATAGCAGCCATAGCCATAGCCATAGCGGCCATAGCCATAGCCATAGCAGCCAGAGCCAGAGCCACAGCAGCCGTTGACATAGCCATAGCCTTGGCAGCCATAGACATAACCATGGCCATAGCAGCCATAGCCATAGCCATAGCAGCCATAGCCATAGCCATAGCAGCCGTAGCGATAGCCATAGCAGCCATAGGCATACCCATAGCAGCCGGAGCCAGAGCCACTGCAGCCGTAGACATAGCCATAGCCTTAGCAGCCATAGCCATAGCCATAGCCATAGCAGCCATAGCCATAGCCAGAGCAGCCATACCAATGGCCATAGTAGCCAAAGCCGTAGCCATAGCAGCCATAGCCATAGCCATATCCATAGCGGCCATAGCCATAGCCATAGCAGTCGTAGCCATAGCCATAGCCAAAGCAGCCATGGCCATAGCCATAGCCATAGCAGCCATAGCCATAGCCATAGCAGCCATAGCCGTAGCCATAGCAGACATAGCCACAGCCATAGCAGCCATAGCCATAGCCATAGCTGCCATAGGCATAGCCATACCCATAGCAGCCATAGACTTAGCCATAGCAGTCATAGCCATAGCCATAGCCATAACAGCCATAGCCATAGCCATAGCCATAGCAGCCATAGCCATAGCCATAGCAGCCATAGCAATCGCCATAGCAGCCATAACCACAGCCATAGCAGCCATGGCCATAGCCATAGCAGCCATAGCCATAGCCATAGCAGTTATAGCCATAGACATAGCCATAGCAGCCATAGCCATAGCCATAGCTATAGCAGACATAGCCATAGCCATAGCAGCCATAGCCATAGCCAAACCCATAGCAGCCATAGCCATAGCCATAGCAGTCATGGCCATATCCATAGACAAAGCAGCCATAGCCATAGCCACAGCCATAGCAGCCATAGCCATAACCATAGCAGCCATAGCCATAGCCATAGCAGACATAACCACAGCCACAGCAGCCATAGCCATAGCCATAGCAGCCATAGCCATAGCCATAGCAGCCAGAGCCAGAGCCACAGCAGCCGTAGACATAGCCATAGCCTTAGGGGCCATAGACATAACCATAGCCATAGCAGCCATAGAAATAGCCATAGCCGCCACAGCCATGGCCATTGTATCCAAAACCATAGCCATAGCAGCCGTAGCCAAAGACATAGCCATAGCAGCCATAGCCATAGCCATAGCCATAGCCATAGCAGCCATAGCCATAGCCATAGCAGACATAGCCATAGCCATAGCCATAGCAGCCGTATCCATAGCCATAGTAGCCATAGCCATAGCCATAGCAGCCATAGTCGCCATAGCCATAACCATAGCAGCCATAGCCATAGCCATAGCAGACATAGCCATAGCCATAGCCATAGCAGCCGTATCCATAGCCATAGTAGCCATAGCCATAGCCATAGCAGCCATAGCCGCCATAGCCATAGCCATAGCAGCCATAGCCGCCATAGCCATAGCCATAGCAGCCATAGCCATAGCCATTGCAGCCATAGCCATAGCCATAGCAGCCATAGCCATAGCCATACCCATAGCAGCCATAGCCATAGCCATAGCAGCCATAGCCATAGCCATAGCAGCCATAGCCATAGCTATAGCAGCCAGAGCCAGAGCCACAGCAGCCGTAGACATAGCCATAGCCTTAGCAGCCATAGCCATAACCATAGCTATAGCAGCCATAGCCATAGCAGCCATAGACATATCCATAGCAGCCAGAGCCAGAGCCACAGCAGCCGTAGACATAGCCATAGCCTTAGCAGCCATAGACATAATCATAGCCATAGCAGCCATAGCCATAGCCATAGCAGCCATAGCCATAGCCATAGCAGCCGTAGCCATAGCAGCCGCAGCCATAGCCATAGCCATAGCAGCCATTGCCATAGCCATTGCAGCCATAACCAGAGCCATAGCAGCCATAGCCATAGCCATAGCAGCCATAGGCATATCCATAGCAGCGAGAGCCAGAGCCGCAGCAGCCGTAGACATAGCCATATCCTTAGCAGCCATAGACATAACCATAGCCATAGCAGCCATAGCTATAGCCATAGCTGCCATAGCCATGGCCATAGTAGCCAAAGCCATAGCCATAGCAGCCATAGCCATAGACATAGACATAGCCATAGCAGCCATAGCCATAGCCATAGCCATAGCCATAGCAGCCATAGCCATAGCCGTAGCAGCCATAGCCATAGCCATAGCAGCCATAGCAGCCATAGCTATAGCCATAGCAGCCATAGGCATACCCATAGCAGCCATAGCGATAGCCATAGCAGCCATAGCCATAGCCATAGCAGTCATAGCCATAGCCATAGCCTAAACAGCCATAGCCACAGCAGCCATAGCCATAGCCATAGCCATAGCCGTAGCAGCCATAGCCATAGCCATAGCAGCCATAGCCATAGCCAGAGCAGTCATAGCCACAGCCATAGCAGTCATGGCCATAGCCATAGCAGCCATAGGCATAGCCATAGCCATAGCAGCCATAGCCATAGCCATAGCAGTCATAGCTATAGCCATAGCCATAGCAGCCATAGCCATAGCCATAGCAGCCATTGCAATGGCCATAGCCATAGCAGCCATACCTATGGCCATAGTAGCCAAAGCCGTAGCCATAGCAGCCATAGCCATAGCCATAGCAGACATAGCCACAGCCATAGCAGCCATAGCCATAGCCATAGCAGCCATAGCCATCGCCATAGCCTTAGCAGCAATAGCCATAGACATAGCCATAGCCGCCAAAACCATAGCCGTAGCCATAGCCATAGCAGCCATAGCCATAGCCATAGCAGCCATACCAATGGCCATAGTAGCCAAAGCCGTAGCCATAGCAGCCATAGCCATAGCCATATCCATAGCGGCCATAGCCATAGCCATAGCAGTCATAGCCATGGCCATAGCCATAGCAGCCATAGCCATGGCCATACCCATAGCAGCCATAGCCATAGCCATAGCAATCATGGCCATAGCCGGAGACAAAGCAGCCATAGCCTTAGCCACAGCCATAGAAGCCGTAGCCATAACCATAGCAGCCATAGCCATAGCCATAGCAGACATAACCACAGCCATAGCAGCCATAGCCATAGCCATAGCTGCCATAGGCATGGCCATAGTAGCCAAAGCCATAGCCATAGCAGCCATAGCCATAGACATTGCCATAGCATCCATAGCCATAGCCATAGCCATGGCCATAGCAGCCAAAGCCATACCCATAGCAGCCATAGCCATAGCCATAGCCATAGCCATAGCAGCCATAGCCATAGCCGATGCAGCCATAGCCATAGCCATAGCAGCCATAGCCATAGCCATAGCAGCCATAACCATAGCCATAGCCATAGCCATAGCAGCCATAGCCATAGCCGTAGCAGCCATAGCCATAGCCATAGCAGCCATAGCAGCCATAGCGATAGCCATACCCATAGCAGACATAGCCATAGCCATAGCCATAGCAGCCTTGGCCGTAGCCATAGTCATAGCAGACATAGCCATAGCCATAGCCATAGCAGCCATAGCCATAGCCATAGCAGCCGTAGCCATAATAGCCGCCGGCATAGCCAAAGCCATAGCAGCCATTGCCATAGCCATTGCAGCCATAACCACAGCCATAGCAGCCATAGCCATAGCCATAGCAGCCATAGGCATATCCATAGCAGCGAGAGCCTGAGCCGCAGCAGCCGTAGACATAGCCATATCCTTAGCAGCCATAGACATAACCATAGCCATAGCAGCCATAGCTATAGCCAGAGCTGCCATAGCCATGGCCATAGTAGCCAAAGCCATAGCCATAGCAGCCATAGCCATAGACATAGACATAGCCATAGCAGCCATAGCCATAGCCATAGCCATAGCCATAGCAGCCATAGCCATAGCCGTAGCAGCCATAGCCATAGCCATAGCAGCCATAGCAGCCATAGCGATAGCCATAGCAGCCATAGCCATAGCCATAGCAGCCATAGCGATAGCCATAGCAGCCATAGCCATAGCCATAGCAGTCATAGCCATAGCCATAGCCATAACAGCCATAGCCATAGCAGCCATAGCCATAGCCATAGCCATAGCCGTAGCAGCCATAGCCATAGCCATAGCAGCCATAGCCGTAGCCATAGCAGCCATAGCCATAGCCAGAGCAGTCATAGCCACAGCCATAGCAGTCATGGCCATAGCCATTGCAGCCATAGGCACAGCCATACCCATAGCAGCCATAGCCATAGCCATAGCAGTCATAGCTATAGCCACAGCCATAGCAGCCATAGCCATAGCCATAGCCATAGCAGCCATAGCCATAGCCATAGCAGCCATAGCCATAGCCATACCCATTGCAGCCATAGCCATAGCCATAGCCGTCATAGCCATAGCCACAGCCATAGCAGCCATAGCCATAGCCATAGCCATAGCAGCCATAGCCATAGCCATAGCAGCCATAGCAATAGCCATAGCAGCCATAACCACAGCCATAGCAGCCATAGCCATAGCCATAGCAGCCATAGCCATAGCCATAGCAGCCAGAGCCAGAGCCACAGCAGCCGTAGACATAGCCATAGCCTCGGCAGCCATAGACATAACCATGGCCATAGCAGCCATAGCCATAGCCATAGCAGCCATAGCCATAGCCATAGCAGCCGTAGCGATAGCCATAGCAGCCATAGGCATACCCATAGCAGCCGGAGCCAGAGCCACTGCAGCCGTAGACATAGCCATAGCCTTAGCAGCCATAGCCATAGCCATAGCCATAGCAGCCATAGCCATAGCCATAGCAGCCATACCAATGGCCATAGTAGCCAAAGCCGTAGCCATAGCAGCCATAGCCATAGCCATATCCATAGCGGCCATAGCCATAGCCATAGCAGTCATAGCCATAGCCATAGCCATAGCAGCCATGGCCATAGCCATGGCCATAGCAGCCATAGCCATAGCCATAGCAGCCATAGCCGTAGCCACAGCAGACATAGCCACAGCCATAGCAGCCATAGCCATAGCCATAGCTGCCATAGGCATAGCCATACCCATAGCAGCCATAGACATAGCCATAGCAGTCATAGACATAGCCATAGCCATAACAGCCATAGCCATAGCCATAGCCATAGCAGCCATAGCCATAGCCATAGCAGCCATAGCAATAGCCATAGCAGCCATAACCACAGCCATAGCAGCCATAGCCATAGCCATAGCAGCCATAGCCATAGCCATAGCAGTTATAGCCATAGACATAGCCATAGCAGCCATAGCCATAGCCATAGCCATAGCAGCCATAGCCATAGCCATAGCCTTAGGGGCCATAGACATAACCATAGCCATAGCAGCCATAGAAATAGCCATAGCCGCCACAGCCATGGCCATTGTATCCAAAACCATAGCCATAGCAGCCATAGCCAAAGACATAGCCATAGCAGCCATAGCCATAGCCATAGCCATAGCCATAGCAGCCATAGCCATAGCCATAGCAGACATAGCCATAGCCATAGCCATAGCAGCCGTATCCATAGCCATAGTAGCCATAGCCATAGCCATAGCAGCCATAGTCGCCATAGCCATAACCATAGCAGCCATAGCCATAGCCATAGCAGACATAGCCATAGCCATAGCCATAGCAGCCGTATCCATAGCCATAGTAGCCATAGCCATAGCCATAGCAGCCATAGCCGCCATAGCCATAGCCATAGCAGCCATAGCCATAGCCATTGCAGCCATAGCCATAGCCATAGCAGCCATAGCCATAGCCATACCCATAGCAGCCATAGCCATAGCCATAGCAGCCATAGCCATAGCCATAGCAGCCATAGCCATAGCTATAGCAGCCAGAGCCAGAGCCACAGCAGCCGTAGACATAGCCATAGCCTTAGCAGCCATAGCCATAACCATAGCTATAGCAGCCATAGCCATAGCAGCCATAGACATATCCATAGCAGCCAGAGCCAGAGCCACAGCAGCCGTAGACATAGCCATAGCATCCATAGCCATAGCAGCCGTAGCCATAGCCATAGCTGCCATAGTCATAACCTTAGCCATTGCAGCCATAGCCATAGCAGCCATAGCCAAAGCCATAGCAGCCATAGCCATAGCAGCCGCAGCCATAGCCATAGCCATAGCAGCCATTGCCATAGCCATAGCAGCCATAACCACAGCCATAGCGGCCATAGCCATAGCCATAGCAGCCAGAGCCATAGCAGCCAGAGCCAGAGCCACAGCAGCCGTAGACATAGCCATAGCCTTAGCAGCCATAGACATAATCATAGCCATAGCAGCCATAGCCATAGCCACAGCAGCCACAGCCATGGCCATAGTAGCCGAAGCCATAGGCATGGCCATAGTAGCCAAAGCCATAGCCATTGCAGCCATAGCCATAGACATAACCATAGACGCCAAAACCATAGCCGTAGCCATAGCCATAGCAGCCATAGCCATAGCCATAGCAGCCATAGCCATAGCAGCCATAGCCACAGTCATAGCAGCCATAGCCATAGCCATAGCCATAGCAGCCATAGACATAGCCATAGCAGCCATAGCCATAGCCATACCCATAGCAGCCATAGCCATAGCCATAGCAGCCATAGCCATATCCATAGCAGCCATAGCCATAGCCATTGCAGCCATAACCACAGCCACAGCTGCCATAGCCATAGCCATAGCAGCCATAGACATAGCCACAGCAGCCAGAGGCAGAGCCACAGCAGCCGTAGACATAGCCATAGCCTTAGCAGCCGTAGACATAACCATAGCCATAGCAGCCATAGCCAAAGCCATAGCAGCCATATCCATGGACATAGTAGCCAAAGCCATAGCCATAGCAGCCATAGCCATAGACATAGCCATAGCAGCCATAGCCGTAGCCATAGCCATAGCCATAGCAGTCATAGCCATAGCCATAGCTGCCATAGTCATAACCATAGCCATAGAAGCCATAGCCATAGCCATAGCAGCCATAGCCGTAGCCATAGCAGCAATAGCCATAGCCATAGCAGCCATAGCCATAGTCATAGCAGCCATAGCGATAGCCATAGCAGCCATAGCCACAGCCATGGCGGACATAGCAGCCATAGCCGTAGCCATAGCCATAGTCACAGCAGCCATAGCGATAGCCATAGCAGCCATAGCCATAGTCATAGCAGCCATAGCCATAGCCACAGCCATATCAGCCATATCCATAGCCATAGCAGCCATAGCGATAGCCATAGCAGCCGTAGGCATAGCCATAGCAGCCATAGCTATATCCATAGTAGACACACACATAGCCACAGCCATAGCAGCCATAATCATAGCCATAGCCATAGCAGCCAATGCCATAGCCATAGCCATAGCAGCTGTAGCCATTGCCAAAGCGGCCATAGCCATAGCCACAGCAGCCTTAGCCATAGCCATAGCCAGAGCAGCCATAGCCATAGCAGCCGCAGCCATAGCCACAGCCATAGCAGCCATAGCCATAACCATAGCAGCCATAGCCATAGCCATAGCAGACATAACCACAGCCATAGCAACCATAGCCATAGCCATAGCAGCCATAGCCATAGCCATAGCAGCCAGAGCCAGAGCCACAGCAGCCGTAGTCATAGCCATAGCCTTAGCAGCCATACACAGAACCATAGCCATAGCAGCCACAGCCATAGCCATAGCAGCCATAGTCACAGCCATAGCAGCCATAGCCACAGCCGTAGCAGCCATAGCCATAGCCATAGCAGCCATAACCATAGCCATAGCAGCCATAGCGATAGCCATAGCAGCCGTAGGCAGAGCCATAGCAGCCATAGCTATATCCATAGTAGACACACACATAGCCACAGGCATAGCAGCCATAATCATAGCCATAGCCATAGCAGCCAATGCCATAGCCATAGCCATAGCAGCTGTAGCCACTGCCACAGCGGCCATAGCCATAGCCACAGCAGCCTTAGCCATAGCCATAGCCACAGCAGCCATAGCCATAGCAGCCGCAGCCATAGCCATAGCCATAGCAGCCATAGCCAAAGACATAGCCATAGCAGCCATAGCCATAGCCATAGCCATAGCCATAGCAGCCATAGCCATAGCCATAGCAGACATAGCCATAGCCATAGCCATAGCAGCCGTATACATAGCCATAGTAGCCATAGCAATAGCCATAACACCCATAGTCGCCATAGCCATAACCTTAGCAGCCATAGCCATAGCCATAGCAGACATAGCCATAGCCATAGCCATAGCAGCCGTATCCATAGCCATAGTAGCCATAGCCATAGCCACAGCAGCCATAGCCGCCATAGCTATAGCCATAGCAGCCATAGCCATAGTCATATCAGGCATAGCCGCAGCCATAGCAGCCATAGCCATAGCCATAGCAGCCATAACCACAGCCATAGCAGCCATAGCCATAGCCATAGCAGCCATAGCCATAGCCATAGCAGCCATAGCCATAGGCGTAGCAGCCATAGCAGCCATAGCGATAGCCATAGCAGCCATAGGCATACTCATAGCAGCCGGAGCCAGAGCCACAGCAGCCGTAGGCATAGCCATAGCCTTAGCAGCCATAGCCATAACCATACCCATAGCAGCCATAGCCATAGCCATAGCAGCAATTGCAATGGCCATAGTAGCCAAAGCCGTAGCCATAGCAGCCATAGGCATAGCCATATCCATAGCAGCCATAGCCATAGCCATAGCAGTCATAGCCATAGCCATAGCCATAGCAGCCATAGCCATAGCCATAGCCATAGCAGCCATAGCCATAACCAAAGCAGCCATAGCCACAGCCATAGCACCCATAGCCATAGCCATAGCAGCCATAGCCATAGCCATAGCAGCCAGAGCCAGAGCCACAGCAGCCGTAGACATAGCCATAGCCACAGCAGCCATAGCCATAACCAAAGCAGCCATAGCCACAGCCATAGCACCCATAGCCATAGCCATAGCAGCCATAGCCATAGCCATAGCAGCCATAGCCATACCCACAGCAGCCATAGCCATAGCCATAGCAGTCATAGCCATAGCCATAGCCATAGCAGCCATACCAATGGCCATAGTAGCCAAAGCCGTAGCCATAGCAGCCATAGACATAGACATATCCATAGCGGCCATAGCCATAGCCATAGCAGTCATAGCCATAGCCATAGCCATAGCAGCCATGGCCATAGCCATAGCCATAGCAGCCATAGCCATAGCCATAGCAGCCATAGCCATAGCCATAGCAGACATAGCCACAGCCATAGCAGCCATAGCCATAGCCATAGCAGCCATAGCCATTGCCATAGCCTTAGCAGCAATAGCCATAGTCATAGCCATAGCCATAGCAGCTATAGCCATAGCCATAGCCATAGCAGCCATTGCCATCGCCATAGCAGCCATAACCACAGCCATAGCGGCCATAGCCATAGCCGTAGCAGCCAGAGCCATAGCAGCCAGAGCCAGAGCCACAGCAGCCGTAGACATAGCCATGGCCTTAGCAGCCATAGACATAATCATAGCCATAGCAGCCATAGCCATAGGCACAGCAGCCACAGCCATGGCCATAGTAGCCAAAGCCATAGACATGGCCATAGTAGCCAAAGCTATAGCCATTGCAGCCATAGCCATAGACATAGCCATAGCCGCCAAAACCATAGCCGTAGCCATAGCCATAGCAGCCATAGCCATAGCCATAGCAGCCATACCAATGGCCATAGTAGCCAAAGCCGTAGCCATAGCAGCCATAGCCATAGCCATATCCATAGCGGCCATAGCCATAGCCATAGCAGTCATAGCCATAGCCATAGCCATAGCAGCCATAGCCATAGCCATAGCCATAGCCATAGCAGCCATAGCCATAGCCATAGCAGCCATAGCCATAGCCATAGCAGACATAGCCACAGCCATAGCAGCCATAGCCATAGCCATAGCTGCCATAGGCATAGCCATACCCATAGCAGCCATAGACATAGCCATAGTAGTCATAGCAATAGCCATAGCCATAGCCATAGCAGCCATAGCCATAGCCATAGCAGCCATAGCCATAGCATTAGCAGCCATAGCAATAGCCATAGCAGCCATAACCACAGCCATAGCAGCCATAGCCATAGCCATAGCAGCCATAGCCATAGCCATAGCAGTCATAGCCATAGACATAGCCATAGCAGTCATAGCCATAGACATAGCCATAGCAGCTATAGCCATAGCCATAGCAGTCATAGCCATAGACATAGCCATAGCAGCTATAGCCATAGCCATAGCCATAGCAGACATAGCCATAGCCATAGCAGCCATAGCCATAGCCATACCCATAGCAGCCATAGCCATAGCCATAGCAATCATGGCCATAGCCAGAGACAAAGCAGCCATAGCCATAGCCACAGCCATAGCAGCCATAGCCATAACCACAGCAGCCATAGCCATAGCCATAGCAGACATAACCACAGCCATAGCAGCCATAGCCATAGCCATAGCTGCCATAGGCATGGCCATAGTAGCCAAAGCCATAGCCATAGCAGCCATAGCCATAGACATAGCCATAGCATCCATAGCCATAGCCATAGCCATGGCCATAGCAGCCATAGCCATAGCCATAGCAGCCATAGCAATAGCCATAGCAGCCATAACCACAGCCATAGCAGCCATAGCCATAGCCATAGCAGCCATAGCCATAGCCATAGCAGCCAGAGCCAGAGCCACAGCAGCCGTAGACATAGCCATAGCCTCGGCAGCCATAGACATAACCATGGCCATAGCAGCCATAGCCATAGCCATAGCAGCCATAGCCATAGCCATAGCAGCCGTAGCGATAGCCATAGCAGCCATAGGCATACCCATAGCAGCCGGAGCCAGAGCCACTGCAGCCGTAGACATAGCCATAGCCTTAGCAGCCATAGCCATAGCCATAGCCATAGCCATAGCAGCCATAGCCATAGCCATTGCAGCCATACCAATGGCCATAGTAGCCAAAGCCGTAGCCATAGCAGCCATAGCCATAGCCATATCCATAGCGGCCATAGCCATAGCCATAGCAGTCATAGCCATAGCCATAGCCATAGCAGCCATGGCCATAGCCATAGCCATAGCAGCCATAGCCATAGCCATAGCAGCCATAGCCGTAGCCACAGCAGACATAGCCACAGCCATAGCAGCCATAGCCATAGCCATAGCTGCCATAGGCATAGCCATACCCATAGCAGCCATAGACATAGCCATAGCAGTCATAGACATAGCCATAGCCATAACAGCCATAGCCATAGCCATAGCCATAGCAGCCATAGCCATAGCCATAGCAGCCATAGCAATAGCCATAGCAGCCATAACCACAGCCATAGCAGCCATAGCCATAGCCATAGCAGCCATAGCCATAGCCATAGCAGTTATAGCCATAGACATAGCCATAGCAGCCATAGCCATAGCCATAGCCATAGCAGCCATAGCCATAGCCATAGCCTTAGGGGCCATAGACATAACCATAGCCATAGCAGCCATAGAAATAGCCATAGCCGCCACAGCCATGGCCATTGTATCCAAAACCATAGCCATAGCAGCCATAGCCAAAGACATAGCCATAGCAGCCATAGCCATAGCCATAGCCATAGCCATAGCAGCCATAGCCATAGCCATAGCAGACATAGCCATAGCCATAGCCATAGCAGCCGTATCCATAGCCATAGTAGCCATAGCCATAGCCATAGCAGCCATAGTCGCCATAGCCATAACCATAGCAGCCATAGTCATAGCCATAGCAGACATAGCCATAGCCATAGCCATAGCAGCCGTATCCATAGCCATAGTAGCCATAGCCATAGCCATAGCAGCCATAGCCGCCATAGCCATAGCCATAGCAGCCATAGCCATAGCCATTGCAGCCATAGCCATAGCCATAGCAGCCATAGTCATAGCCATACCCATAGCAGCCATAGCCATAGCCATAGCAGCCATAGCCATAGCCATAGCAGCCATAGCCATAGCTATAGCAGCCAGAGCCAGAGCCACAGCAGCCGTAGACATAGCCATAGCCTTAGCAGCCATAGCCATAACCATAGCTATAGCAGCCATAGCCATAGCAGCCATAGACATATCCATAGCAGCCAGAGCCAGAGCCACAGCAGCCGTAGACATAGCCATAGCATCCATAGCCATAGCTGCCGTAGCCATAGCCATAGCTGCCATAGTCATAACCTTAGCCATTGCAGCCATAGCCATAGCAGCCATAGCCAAAGCCATAGCAGCCATAGCCATAGCAGCCGCAGCCATAGCCATAGCCATAGCAGCCATTGCCATAGCCATAGCAGCCATAACCACAGCCATAGCGGCCATAGCCATAGCCATAGCAGCCAGAGCCATAGCAGCCAGAGCCAGAGCCACAGCAGCCGTAGACATAGCCATAGCCTTAGCAGCCATAGACATAATCATAGCCATAGCAGCCATAGCCATAGCCACAGCAGCCACAGCCATGGCCACAGTAGCCGAAGCCATAGCCATGGCCATA
The DNA here is from genome assembly GCF_051401765.1 of Calliopsis andreniformis. NCBI lineage: Eukaryota > Metazoa > Arthropoda > Insecta > Hymenoptera > Andrenidae > Calliopsis > Calliopsis andreniformis. The sequence goes on from NW_027480494.1 coordinate 715,362, forward strand.
GTAGCCAAAGCCATAGCCATTGCAGCCATAGCCATAGACATAACCATAGCCGCCAAAACCATAGCCGTAGCCATAGCCATAGCAGCCATAGCCATAGCCATAGCAGCCATAGCCATAGCAGCCATAGCCACAGTCATAGCAGCCATAGCCATAGCCATAGCCATAGCAGCCATAGACATAGCCATAGCAGCCATAGCCATAGCCATACCCATAGCAGCCATAGCCATAGCCATAGCAGCCATAGCCATATCCATAGCAGCCATAGCCATAGCCATTGCAGCCATAACCACAGCCAAAGCTGCCATAGCCATAGCCATAGCAGCCATAGACATAGCCACAGCAGCCAGAGGCAGAGCCACAGCAGCCGTAGACATAGCCATAGCCTTAGCAGCCGTAGACATAACCATAGCCATAGCAGCCATAGCCAAAGCCATAGCAGCCATATCCATGGACATAGTAGCCAAAGCCATAGCCATAGCAGCCATAGCCATAGACATAGCCATAGCAGCCATAGCCGTAGCCATAGCCATAGCCATAGCAGTCATAGCCATAGCCATAGCTGCCATAGTCATAACCATAGCCATAGAAGCCATAGCCATAGCCATAGCAGCCATAGCCGTAGCCATAGCAGCCATAGCCATAGCCATAGCAGCCATAGCCATAGCCATAGCAGCCGTAGCGATAGCCATAGCAGCCATAGGCATACCCATAGCAGCCGGAGCCAGAGCCACTGCAGCCGTAGACATAGCCATAGCCTTAGCAGCCATAGCCATAGCCATAGCCATAGCAGCCATAGCCATAGCCATAGCAGCCATACCAATGGCCATAGTAGCCAAAGCCGTAGCCATAGCAGCCATAGCCATAGCCATATCCATAGCGGCCATAGCCATAGCCATAGCAGTCATAGCCATAGCCATAGCCATAGCAGCCATGGCCATAGCCATAGCCATAGCAGCCATAGCCATAGCCATAGCAGCCATAGCCATAGCCATAGCCATAGCAGCCGTATCCATAGCCATAGTAGCCATAGCCATAGCCATAGCAGCCATAGTCGCCATAGCCATAACCATAGCAGCCATAGCCATAGCCATAGCAGACATAGCCATAGCCATAGCCATAGCAGCCGTATCCATAGCCATAGTAGCCATAGCCATAGCCATAGCAGCCATAGCCGCCATAGCCATAGCCATAGCAGCCATAGCCATAGCCATTGCAGCCATAGCCATAGCCATAGCAGCCATAGCCATAGCAATACCCATAGCAGCCATAGCCATAGCCATAGCAGCCATAGCCATAGCCATAGCAGCCATAGCCATAGCTATAGCAGCCAGAGCCAGAGCCACAGCAGCCGTAGACATAGCCATAGCCTTAGCAGCCATAGCCATAACCATAGCTATAGCAGCCATAGCCATAGCGGCCATAGACATATCCATAGCAGCCAGAGCCAGAGCCACAGCAGCCGTAGACATAGCCATAGCATCCATAGCCATAGCAGCCGTAGCCATAGCCATAGCTGCCATAGTCATAACCTTAGCCATTGCAGCCATAGCCATAGCACCCATAGCCAAAGCCATAGCAGCCATAGCCATAGCAGCCGCAGCCATAGCCATAGCCATAGCAGCCATTGCCATAGCCATAGCAGCCATAACCACAGCCATAGCGGCCATAGCCATAGCCATAGCAGCCAGAGCCATAGCAGCCAGAGCCAGAGCCACAGCAGCCGTAGACATAGCCATAGCCTTAGCAGCCATAGACATAATCATAGCCATAGCAGCCATAGCCATAGCCACAGCAGCCACAGCCATGGCCATAGTAGCCGAAGCCATAGCCATGGCCATAGTAGCCAAAGCCATAGCCATTGCAGCCATAGCCATAGCCATAGCCATAGCAGCCATAGACATAGCCATAGCAGCCATAGCCATAGCCATACCCATAGCAGCCATAGCCATAGCCATAGCAGCCATAGCCATATCCATAGCAGCCATAGCCATAGCCATTGCAGCCATAACCACAGCCACAGCTGCCATAGCCATAGCCATAGCAGCCATAGACATAGCCACAGCAGCCAGAGGCAGAGCCACAGCAGCCGTAGGCATAGCCATAGCCTTAGCAGCCGTAGACATAACCATAGCCATAGCAGCCATAGCCAAAGCCATAGCAGCCATATCCATGGACATAGTAGCCAAAGCCATAGCCATAGCAGCCATAGCCATAGACATAGCCATAGCAGCCATAGCCGTAGCCATAGCCATAGCCATAGCAGTCATAGCCATAGCCATAGCTGCCATAGTCATAACCATAGCCATAGAAGCCATAGCCATAGCCATAGCAGCCATAGCCGTAGCCATAGCAGCCATAGCCATAGCCATAGCAGCCATAGCCATAGCCATAGCAGCCGTAGCGATAGCCATAGCAGCCATAGGCATACCCATAGCAGCCGGAGCCAGAGCCACTGCAGCCGTAGACATAGCCATAGCCTTAGCAGCCATAGCCATAGCCATAGCCATAGCAGCCATAGCCATAGCCATAGCAGCCATACCAATGGCCATAGTAGCCAAAGCCGTAGCCATAGCAGCCATAGCCATAGCCATATCCATAGCGGCCATAGCCATAGCCATAGCAGTCATAGCCATAGCCATAGCCATAGCAGCCATGGCCATAGCCATAGCCATAGCAGCCATAGCCATAGCCATAGCAGCCATAGCCGTAGCCACAGCAGACATAGCCACAGCCATAGCAGCCATAGCCATAGCCATAGCTGCCATAGGCATAGCCATACCCATAGCAGCCATAGACATAGCCATAGCCATAACAGCCATAGCCATAGCCATAGCCATAGCAGCCATAGCCATAGCCATAGCAGCCATAGCAATAGCCATAGCAGCCATAACCACAGCCATAGCAGCCATAGCCATAGCCATAGCAGCCATAGCCATAGCCATAGCAGTTATAGCCATAGACATAGCCATAGCAGCCATAGCCATAGCCATAGCCATAGCAGCCATAGCCATAGCCATAGCCTTAGGGGCCATAGACATAACCATAGCCATAGCAGCCATAGAAATAGCCATAGCCGCCACAGCCATGGCCATTGTATCCAAAACCATAGCCATAGCAGCCATAGCCAAAGACATAGCCATAGCAGCCATAGCCATAGCCATAGCCATAGCCATAGCAGCCATAGCCATAGCCATAGCAGACATAGCCATAGCCATAGCCATAGCAGCCGTATCCATAGCCGTAGTAGCCATAGCCATAGCCATAGCAGCCATAGTCGCCATAGCCATAACCATAGCAGCCATAGCCATAGCCATAGCAGACATAGCCATAGCCATAGCCATAGCAGCCGTATCCATAGCCATAGTAGCCATAGCCATAGCCATAGCAGCCATAGCCGCCATAGCCATAGCCATAGCAGCCATAGCCATAGCCATAGCAGCCATAGCCATAGCCATAGCAGCCATAGCAATCGCCATAGCAGCCATAATCACAGCCATAGCAGCCATAGCCATAGCCATAGCAGCCATAGCCATAGCCATAGCAGTTATAGCCATAGACATAGCCATAGCAGCCATAGCCATAGCCATAGCTATAGCAGACATAGCCATAGCCATAGCAACCATAGCCATAGCCAAACCCATAGCAGCCATAGCCATAGCCATAGCAGTCATGGCCATATCCATAGACAAAGCAGCCATAGCCATAGCCACAGCCATAGCAGCCATAGCCATAACCATAGCAGCCATAGCCATAGCCATAGCAGACATAACCACAGCCACAGCAGCCATAGCCATAGCCATAGCAGCCATAGCCATAGCCATAGCAGCCAGAGCCAGAGCCACAGCAGCCGTAGACATAGCCATAGCCTTAGGGGCCATAGACATAACCATAGCCATAGCAGCCATAGAAATAGCCATAGCCGCCACAGCCATGGCCATTGTATCCAAAACCATAGCCATAGCAGCCATAGCCAAAGACATAGCCATAGCAGCCATAGCCATAGCCATAGCCATAGCCATAGCAGCCATAGCCATAGCCATAGCAGACATAGCCATAGCCATAGCCATAGCAGCCGTATCCATAGCCATAGTAGCCATAGCCATAGCCATAGCAGCCATAGTCGCCATAGCCATAACCATAGCAGCCATAGCCATAGCCATAGCAGACATAGCCATAGCCATAGCCATAGCAGCCGTATCCATAGCCATAGTAGCCATAGCCATAGCCATAGCAGCCATAGCCGCCATAGCCATAGCCATAGCAGCCATAGCCGCCATAGCCATAGCCATAGCAGCCATAGCCATAGCCATTGCAGCCATAGCGATAGCCATAGCAGCCATAGCCATAGCCATACCCATAGCAGCCATAGCCATAGCCATAGCAGCCATAGCCATAGCCATAGCAGCCATAGCCATAGCTATAGCAGCCAGAGCCAGAGCCACAGCAGCCGTAGACATAGCCATAGCCTTAGCAGCCATAGCCATAACCATAGCTATAGCAGCCATAGCCATAGCAGCCATAGACATATCCATAGCAGCCAGAGCCAGAGCCACAGCAGCCGTAGACATAGCCATAGCATCCATAGCCATAGCAGCCGTAGCCATAGCCATAGCTGCCATAGTCATAACCTTAGCCATTGCAGCCATAGCCATAGCAGCCATAGCCAAAGCCATAGCAGCCATAGCCATAGCAGCCGCAGCCATAGCCATAGCCATAGCAGCCATTGCCATAGCCATAGCAGCCATAACCACAGCCATAGCGGCCGTAGCCATAGCCGTAGCAGCCAGAGCCACAGCAGCCGTAGACATAGCCATAGCCTTAGCAGCCATAGACATAATCATAGCCACAGCAGCCATAGCCATAGCCATAGCAGTCATAGCCATAGCCATAGCCATAGCCATAGCCATAGCAGCCATAGCCATAGCCGATGCAGCCATAGCCATAGCCATAGCAGCCATAGCCGTAGCCATAGCAGCCTTAGCCATAGCCAATGCAGCCATAACCATAGCCATAGCATCCATAGGGATAGCCATAGCAGCCGTAGGCAGAGCCATAGCAACCATAGCTATATCCATAGCAGACACACACATAGCCACAGCCATAGCAGCCATAATCATAGCCATAGCCATAGCAGCCAATGCCATAGCCATAGCCATAGCAGCTGTAGTCATTGCCAAAGCGGCCATAGCCATAGCCACAGCAGCCTTAGCCATAGCCATACCCATAGCAGACATAGCCATAGCCATAGCCATAGCAGCCTTGGCCGTAGCCATAGTCATAGCAGACATAGCCATAGCCATAGCCATAGCAGCCATAGCCATAGCCATAGCAGCCGTAGCCATAGCAGCCGCAGCCATAGCCATAGCCATAGCAGCCATTGCCATAGCCATTGCAGCCATAACCAGAGCCATAGCAGCCATAGCCATAGCCATAGCAGCCATAGGCATATCCATAGCAGCGAGAGCCAGAGCCGCAGCAGCCGTAGACATAGCCATATCCTTAGCAGCCATAGACATAACCATAGCCATAGCAGCCATTGCTATAGCCATAGCTGCCATAGCCATGGCCATAGTAGCCAAAGCCATAGCCATAGCAGCCATAGCCATAGACATAGACATAGCCATAGCAGCCATAGCCATAGCCATAGCCATAGCCATAGCAGCCATAGCCATAGCCGTAGCAGCCATAGCCATAGCCATAGCAGCCATAGCAGCCATAGCTATAGCCATAGCAGCCATAGGCATACCCATAGCAGCCATAGCGATAGCCATAGCAGCCATAGCCATAGCCATAGCAGTCATAGCCATAGCCATAGCCATAACAGCCATAGCCACAGCAGCCATAGCCATAGCCATAGCCATAGCCGTAGCAGCCATAGCCATAGCCATAGCAGCCATAGCCATAGCCAGAGCAGTCATAGCCACAGCCATAGCAGTCATGGCCATAGCCATAGCAGCCATAGGCATAGCCATAGCCATAGCAGCCATAGCCATAGCCATAGCAGTCATAGCTATAGCCATAGCCATAGCAGCCATAGCCATAGCCATAGCAGCCATTGCAATGGCCATAGCCATAGCAGCCATACCTATGGCCATAGTAGCCAAAGCCGTAGCCATAGCAGCCATAGCCATAGCCATAGCAGACATAGCCACAGCCATAGCAGCCATAGCCATAGCCATAGCAGCCATAGCCATCGCCATAGCCTTAGCAGCAATAGCCATAGACATAGCCATAGCCGCCAAAACCATAGCCGTAGCCATAGCCATAGCAGCCATAGCCATAGCCATAGCAGCCATACCAATGGCCATAGTAGCCAAAGCCGTAGCCATAGCAGCCATAGCCATAGCCATATCCATAGCGGCCATAGCCATAGCCATAGCAGTCATAGCCATGGCCATAGCCATAGCAGCCATAGCCATAGCCATAGCCATAGCAGCCATAGCCATAGCCATAGCAGCCATAGCCATAGCAGATATAGCCACAGCCATAGCAGCCATAGCTATAGCCATAGCTGCCATAGGCATAGCCATACCCATAGCAGCCATAGACATAGCCATAGCAGTCATAGCCATAGCCATAGCCATAGCCATAGCAGCCATAGCCATAGCCATAGCAGCCATAGCCATAGCCATAGCAGCCATAGCAATAGCCATAGCAGCCATAACCACAGCCATAGCAGCCATAACCATAGCCATAGCAGCCATAGCCATAGCCATAGCAGTCATAGCCATAGACATAGCCATAGCAGCTATAGCCATAGCCATAGCCATAGCAGACATAGCCATAGCCATAGCAGCCATAGCCATAGCCATACCCATAGCAGCCATAGCCATAGCCATAGCAATCATGGCCATAGCCGGAGACAAAGCAGCCATAGCCTTAGCCACAGCCATAGAAGCCGTAGCCATAACCATAGCAGCCATAGCCATAGCCATAGCAGACATAACCACAGCCATAGCAGCCATAGCCATAGCCATAGCTGCCATAGGCATGGCCATAGTAGCCAAAGCCATAGCCATAGCAGCCATAGCCATAGACATTGCCATAGCATCCATAGCCATAGCCATAGCCATGGCCATAGCAGCCAAAGCCATACCCATAGCAGCCATAGCCATAGCCATAGCCATAGCCATAGCAGCCATAGCCATAGCCGATGCAGCCGTAGCCATAGCCATAGCAGCCATAGCCATAGCCATAGCAGCCATAACCATAGCCATAGCCATAGCCATAGCAGCCATAGCCATAGCCGTAGCAGCCATAGCCATAGCCATAGCAGCCATAGCAGCCATAGCGATAGCCATACCCATAGCAGACATAGCCATAGCCATAGCCATAGCAGCCTTGGCCGTAGCCATAGTCATAGCAGACATAGCCATAGCCATAGCCATAGCAGCCATAGCCATAGCCATAGCAGCCGTAGCCATAGCAGCCGCCGGCATAGCCAAAGCCATAGCAGCCATTGCCATAGCCATTGCAGCCATAACCACAGCCATAGCAGCCATAGCCATAGCCATAGCAGCCATAGGCATATCCATAGCAGCGAGAGCCTGAGCCGCAGCAGCCGTAGACATAGCCATATCCTTAGCAGCCATAGACATAACCATAGCCATAGCAGCCATAGCTATAGCCAGAGCTGCCATAGCCATGGCCATAGTAGCCAAAGCCATAGCCATAGCAGCCATAGCCATAGACATAGACATAGCCATAGCAGCCATAGCCATAGCCATAGCCATAGCCATAGCAGCCATAGCCATAGCCGTAGCAGCCATAGCCATAGCCATAGCAGCCATAGCAGCCATAGCGATAGCCATAGCAGCCATAGCCATAGCCATAGCAGCCATAGCGATAGCCATAGCAGCCATAGCCATAGCCATAGCAGTCATAGCCATAGCCATAGCCATAACAGCCATAGCCATAGCAGCCATAGCCATAGCCATAGCCATAGCCGTAGCAGCCATAGCCATAGCCATAGCAGCCATAGCCGTAGCCATAGCAGCCATAGCCATAGCCAGAGCAGTCATAGCCACAGCCATAGCAGTCATGGGCATAGCCATTGCAGCCATAGGCATAGCCATACCCATAGCAGCCATAGCCATAGCCATAGCAGTCATAGCTATAGCCACAGCCATAGCAGCCATAGCCATAGCCATAGCCATAGCAGCCATAGCCATAGCCATAGCAGCCATAGCCATAGCCATACCCATTGCAGCCATAGCCATAGCCATAGCCGTCATAGCCATAGCCACAGCCATAGCAGCCATAGCCATAGCCATAGCCATAGCAGCCATAGCCATAGCCATAGCAGCCATAGCAATAGCCATAGCAGCCATAACCACAGCCATAGCAGCCATAGCCATAGCCATAGCAGCCATAGCCATAGCCATAGCAGCCAGAGCCAGAGCCACAGCAGCCGTAGACATAGCCATAGCAGCCGTAGCGATAGCCATAGCAGCCATAGGCATACCCATAGCAGCCGGAGCCAGAGCCACTGCAGCCGTAGACATAGCCATAGCCTTAGCAGCCATAGCCATAGCCATAGCCATAGCAGCCATAGCCATAGCCATAGCAGCCATACCAATGGCCATAGTAGCCAAAGCCGTAGCCATAGCAGCCATAGCCATAGCCATATCCATAGCGGCCATAGCCATAGCCATAGCAGTCATAGCCATAGCCATAGCCATAGCAGCCATGGCCATAGCCATAGCCATAGCAGCCATAGCCATAGCCATAGCAGCCATAGCCGTAGCCACAGCAGACATAGCCACAGCCATAGCAGTCATAGCCATAGCCATAGCTGCCATAGGCATAGCCATACCCATAGCAGCCATAGACATAGCCATAGCAGTCATAGACATAGCCATAGCCATAACAGCCATAGCCATAGCCATAGCCATAGCAGCCATAGCCATAGCCATAGCAGCCATAGCAATAGCCATAGCAGCCATAACCACAGCCATAGCAGCCATAGCCATAGCCATAGCAGCCATAGCCATAGCCATAGCAGTTATAGCCATAGACATAGCCATAGCAGCCATAGCCATAGCCATAGCCATAGCAGCCATAGCCATAGCCATAGCCTTAGGGGCCATAGACATAACCATAGCCATAGCAGCCATAGAAATAGCCATAGCCGCCACAGCCATGGCCATTGTATCCAAAACCATAGCCATAGCAGCCATAGCCAAAGACATAGCCATAGCAGCCATAGCCATAGCCATAGCCATAGCCATAGCAGCCATAGCCATAGCCATAGCAGACATAGCCATAGCCATAGCCATAGCAGCCGTATCCATAGCCATAGTAGCCATAGCCATAGCCATAGCAGCCATAGTCGCCATAGCCATAACCATAGCAGCCATAGCCATAGCCATAGCAGACATAGCCATAGCCTTAGCCATAGCAGCCGTATCCATAGCCATAGTAGCCATAGCCATAGCCATAGCAGCCATAGCCGCCATAGCCATAGCCATAGCAGCCATAGCCATAGCCATTGCAGCCATAGCCATAGCCATAGCAGCCATAGCCATAGCCATACCCATAGCAGCCATAGCCATAGCCATAGCAGCCATAGCCATAGCCATAGCAGCCATAGCCATAGCTATAGCAGCCAGAGCCAGAGCCACAGCAGCCGTAGACATAGCCATAGCCTTAGCAGCCATAGCCATAACCATAGCTATAGCAGCCATAGCCATAGCAGCCATAGACATATCCATAGCAGCCAGAGCCAGAGCCACAGCAGCCGTAGACATAGCCATAGCATCCATAGCCATAGCAGCCGTAGCCATAGCCATAGCTGCCATAGTCATAACCTTAGCCATTGCAGCCATAGCCATAGCAGCCATAGCCAAAGCCATAGCAGCCATAGCCATAGCAGCCGCAGCCATAGCCATAGCCATAGCAGCCATTGCCATAGCCATAGCAGCCATAACCACAGCAATAGCGGCCATAGCCATAGCCATAGCAGCCAGAGCCATAGCAGCCAGAGCCAGAGCCACAGCAGCCGTAGACATAGCCATAGCCTTAGCAGCCATAGACATAATCATAGCCATAGCAGCCATAGCCATAGCCACAGCAGCCACAGCCATGGCCATAGTAGCCGAAGCCATAGCCATGGCCATAGTAGCCAAAGCCATAGCCATTGCAGCCATAGCCATAGACATAACCATAGACGCCAAAACCATAGCCGTAGCCATAGCCATAGCAGCCATAGCCATAGCCATAGCAGCCATAGCCATAGCAGCCATAGCCACAGTCATAGCAGCCATAGCCATAGCCATAGCCATAGCAGCCATAGACATAGCCATAGCAGCCATAGCCATAGCCATACCCATAGCAGCCATAGCCATAGCCATAGCAGCCATAGCCATATCCATAGCAGCCATAGCCATAGCCATTGCAGCCATAACCACAGCCACAGCTGCCATAGCCATAGCCATAGCAGCCATAGACATAGCCACAGCAGCCAGAGGCAGAGCCACAGCAGCCGTAGGCATAGCCATAGCCTTAGCAGCCGTAGACATAACCATAGCCATAGCAGCCATAGCCAAAGCCATAGCAGCCATATCCATGGACATAGTAGCCAAAGCCATAGCCATAGCAGCCATAGCCATAGACATAGCCATAGCAGCCATAGCCGTAGCCATAGCCATAGCCATAGCAGTCATAGCCATAGCCATAGCTGCCATAGTCATAACCATAGCCATAGAAGCCATAGCCATAGCCATAGCAGCCATAGCCGTAGCCATAGCAGCCATAGCCATAGCCATAGCAGCCATAGCCATAGCCATAGCAGCCGTAGCGATAGCCATAGCAGCCATAGGCATACCCATAGCAGCCGGAGCCAGAGCCACTGCAGCCGTAGACATAGCCATAGCCTTAGCAGCCATAGCCATAGCCATAGCCATAGCAGCCATAGCCATAGCCATAGCAGCCATACCAATGGCCATAGTAGCCAAAGCCGTAGCCATAGCAGCCATAGCCATAGCCATATCCATAGCGGCCATAGCCATAGCCATAGCAGTCATAGCCATAGCCATAGCCATAGCAGCCATGGCCATAGCCATAGCCATAGCAGCCATAGCCATAGCCATAGCAGCCATAGCCGTAGCCACAGCAGACATAGCCACAGCCATAGCAGCCATAGCCATAGCCATAGCTGCCATAGGCATAGCCATACCCATAGCAGCCATAGACATAGCCATAGCCATAACAGCCATAGCCATAGCCATAGCCATAGCAGCCATAGCCATAGCCATAGCAGCCATAGCAATAGCCATAGCAGCCATAACCACAGCCATAGCAGCCATAGCCATAGCCATAGCAGCCATAGCCATAGCCATAGCAGTTATAGCCATAGACATAGCCATAGCAGCCATAGCCATAGCCATAGCCATAGCAGCCATAGCCATAGCCATAGCCTTAGGGGCCATAGACATAACCATAGCCATAGCAGCCATAGAAATAGCCATAGCCGCCACAGCCATGGCCATTGTATCCAAAACCATAGCCATAGCAGCCATAGCCAAAGACATAGCCATAGCAGCCATAGCCATAGCCGCCACAGCCATGGCCATTGTATCCAAAACCATAGCCATAGCAGCCATAGCCAAAGACATAGCCATAGCAGCCATAGCCATAGCCATAGCCATAGCCATAGCAGCCATAGCCATAGCCATAGCAGACATAGCCATAGCCATAGCCATAGCAGCCGTATCCATAGCCGTAGTAGCCATAGCCATAGCCATAGCAGCCATAGTCGCCATAGCCATAACCATAGCAGCCATAGCCATAGCCATAGCAGACATAGCCATAGCCATAGCCATAGCAGCCGTATCCATAGCCATAGTAGCCATAGCCATAGCCATAGCAGCCATAGCCGCCATAGCCATAGCCATAGCAGCCATAGCCATAGCCATAGCAGCCATAGCCATAGCCATAGCAGCCATAGCAATCGCCATAGCAGCCATAACCACAGCCATAGCAGCCATAGCCATAGCCATAGCAGCCATAGCCATAGCCATAGCAGTTATAGCCATAGACATAGCCATAGCAGCCATAGCCATAGCCATAGCTATAGCAGACATAGCCATAGCCATAGCAACCATAGCCATAGCCAAACCCATAGCAGCCATAGCCATAGCCATAGCAGTCATGGCCATATCCATAGACAAAGCAGCCATAGCCATAGCCACAGCCATAGCAGCCATAGCCATAACCATAGCAGCCATAGCCATAGCCATAGCAGACATAACCACAGCCACAGCAGCCATAGCCATAGCCATAGCAGCCATAGCCATAGCCATAGCAGCCAGAGCCAGAGCCACAGCAGCCGTAGACATAGCCATAGCCTTAGGGGCCATAGACATAACCATAGCCATAGCAGCCATAGAAATAGCCATAGCAGCCATAACCACAGCCATAGCAGCCATACCAATGGCCATAGTAGCCAAAGCCGTAGCCATAGCAGCCATAGCCATAGCCATATCCATAGCGGCCATAGCCATAGCCATAGCAGTCATAGCCATAGCCATAGCCATAGCAGCCATGGCCATAGCCATAGCCATAGCAGCCATAGCCATAGCCATAGCAGTTATAGCCATAGACATAGCCATAGCAGCCATAGCCATAGCCATAGCTATAGCAGACATAGCCATAGCCATAGCAACCATAGCCATAGCCAAACCCATAGCAGCCATAGCCATAGCCATAGCAGTCATGGCCATATCCATAGACAAAGCAGCCATAGCCATAGCCACAGCCATAGCAGCCATAGCCATAACCATAGCAGCCATAGCCATAGCCATAGCAGACATAACCACAGCCACAGCAGCCATAGCCATAGCCATAGCAGCCATAGCCATAGCCATAGCAGCCAGAGCCAGAGCCACAGCAGCCGTAGACATAGCCATAGCCTTAGGGGCCATAGACATAACCATAGCCATAGCAGCCATAGAAATAGCCATAGCCGCCACAGCCATGGCCATTGTATCCAAAACCATAGCCATAGCAGCCATAGCCAAAGACATAGCCATAGCAGCCATAGCCATAGCCATAGCCATAGCCATAGCCATAGCAGCCATAGCCATAGCCGTAGCAGCCATAGCCATAGCCATAGCAGCCATAGCAGCCATAGCTATAGCCATAGCAGCCATAGGCATACCCATAGCAGCCATAGCGATAGCCATAGCAGCCATAGCCATAGCCATAGCAGTCATAGCCATAGCCATAGCCATAACAGCCATAGCCACAGCAGCCATAGCCATAGCCATAGCCATAGCCGTAGCAGCCATAGCCATAGCCATAGCAGCCATAGCCATAGCCAGAGCAGTCATAGCCACAGCCATAGCAGTCATGGCCATAGCCATAGCAGCCATAGGCATAGCCATAGCCATAGCAGCCATAGCCATAGCCATAGCAGTCATAGCTATAGCCATAGCCATAGCAGCCATAGCCATAGCCATAGCAGCCATTGCAATGGCCATAGCCATAGCAGCCATACCTATGGCCATAGTAGCCAAAGCCGTAGCCATAGCAGCCATAGCCATAGCCATAGCAGACATAGCCACAGCCATAGCAGCCATAGCCATAGCCATAGCAGCCATAGCCATCGCCATAGCCTTAGCAGCAATAGCCATAGACATAGCCATAGCCGCCAAAACCATAGCCGTAGCCATAGCCATAGCAGCCATAGCCATAGCCATAGCAGCCATACCAATGGCCATAGTAGCCAAAGCCGTAGCCATAGCAGCCATAGCCATAGCCATATCCATAGCGGCCATAGCCATAGCCATAGCAGTCATAGCCATGGCCATAGCCATAGCAGCCATAGCCATAGCCATAGCCATAGCAGCCATAGCCATAGCCATAGCAGCCATAGCCATAGCAGATATAGCCACAGCCATAGCAGCCATAGCTATAGCCATAGCTGCCATAGGCATAGCCATACCCATAGCAGCCATAGACATAGCCATAGCAGTCATAGCCATAGCCATAGCCATAGCCATAGCAGCCATAGCCATAGCCATAGCAGCCATAGCCATAGCCATAGCAGCCATAGCAATAGCCATAGCAGCCATAACCACAGCCATAGCAGCCATAACCATAGCCATAGCAGCCATAGCCATAGCCATAGCAGTCATAGCCATAGACATAGCCATAGCAGCTATAGCCATAGCCATAGCCATAGCAGACATAGCCATAGCCATAGCAGCCATAGCCATAGCCATACCCATAGCAGCCATAGCCATAGCCATAGCAATCATGGCCATAGCCGGAGACAAAGCAGCCATAGCCTTAGCCACAGCCATAGAAGCCGTAGCCATAACCATAGCAGCCATAGCCATAGCCATAGCAGACATAACCACAGCCATAGCAGCCATAGCCATAGCCATAGCTGCCATAGGCATGGCCATAGTAGCCAAAGCCATAGCCATAGCAGCCATAGCCATAGACATTGCCATAGCATCCATAGCCATAGCCATAGCCATGGCCATAGCAGCCAAAGCCATACCCATAGCAGCCATAGCCATAGCCATAGCCATAGCCATAGCAGCCATAGCCATAGCCGATGCAGCCGTAGCCATAGCCATAGCAGCCATAGCCATAGCCATAGCAGCCATAACCATAGCCATAGCCATAGCCATAGCAGCCATAGCCATAGCCGTAGCAGCCATAGCCATAGCCATAGCAGCCATAGCAGCCATAGCGATAGCCATACCCATAGCAGACATAGCCATAGCCATAGCCATAGCAGCCTTGGCCGTAGCCATAGTCATAGCAGACATAGCCATAGCCATAGCCATAGCAGCCATAGCCATAGCCATAGCAGCCGTAGCCATAGCAGCCGCCGGCATAGCCAAAGCCATAGCAGCCATTGCCATAGCCATTGCAGCCATAACCACAGCCATAGCAGCCATAGCCATAGCCATAGCAGCCATAGGCATATCCATAGCAGCGAGAGCCTGAGCCGCAGCAGCCGTAGACATAGCCATATCCTTAGCAGCCATAGACATAACCATAGCCATAGCAGCCATAGCTATAGCCAGAGCTGCCATAGCCATGGCCATAGTAGCCAAAGCCATAGCCATAGCAGCCATAGCCATAGACATAGACATAGCCATAGCAGCCATAGCCATAGCCATAGCCATAGCCATAGCAGCCATAGCCATAGCCGTAGCAGCCATAGCCATAGCCATAGCAGCCATAGCAGCCATAGCGATAGCCATAGCAGCCATAGCCATAGCCATAGCAGCCATAGCGATAGCCATAGCAGCCATAGCCATAGCCATAGCAGTCATAGCCATAGCCATAGCCATAACAGCCATAGCCATAGCAGCCATAGCCATAGCCATAGCCATAGCCGTAGCAGCCATAGCCATAGCCATAGCAGCCATAGCCGTAGCCATAGCAGCCATAGCCATAGCCAGAGCAGTCATAGCCACAGCCATAGCAGTCATGGGCATAGCCATTGCAGCCATAGGCATAGCCATACCCATAGCAGCCATAGCCATAGCCATAGCAGTCATAGCTATAGCCACAGCCATAGCAGCCATAGCCATAGCCATAGCCATAGCAGCCATAGCCATAGCCATAGCAGCCATAGCCATAGCCATACCCATTGCAGCCATAGCCATAGCCATAGCCGTCATAGCCATAGCCACAGCCATAGCAGCCATAGCCATAGCCATAGCCATAGCAGCCATAGCCATAGCCATAGCAGCCATAGCAATAGCCATAGCAGCCATAACCACAGCCATAGCAGCCATAGCCATAGCCATAGCAGCCATAGCCATAGCCATAGCAGCCAGAGCCAGAGCCACAGCAGCCGTAGACATAGCCATAGCAGCCGTAGCGATAGCCATAGCAGCCATAGGCATACCCATAGCAGCCGGAGCCAGAGCCACTGCAGCCGTAGACATAGCCATAGCCTTAGCAGCCATAGCCATAGCCATAGCCATAGCAGCCATAGCCATAGCCATAGCAGCCATACCAATGGCCATAGTAGCCAAAGCCGTAGCCATAGCAGCCATAGCCATAGCCATATCCATAGCGGCCATAGCCATAGCCATAGCAGTCATAGCCATAGCCATAGCCATAGCAGCCATGGCCATAGCCATAGCCATAGCAGCCATAGCCATAGCCATAGCAGCCATAGCCGTAGCCACAGCAGACATAGCCACAGCCATAGCAGTCATAGCCATAGCCATAGCTGCCATAGGCATAGCCATACCCATAGCAGCCATAGACATAGCCATAGCAGTCATAGACATAGCCATAGCCATAACAGCCATAGCCATAGCCATAGCCATAGCAGCCATAGCCATAGCCATAGCAGCCATAGCAATAGCCATAGCAGCCATAACCACAGCCATAGCAGCCATAGCCATAGCCATAGCAGCCATAGCCATAGCCATAGCAGTTATAGCCATAGACATAGCCATAGCAGCCATAGCCATAGCCATAGCCATAGCAGCCATAGCCATAGCCATAGCCTTAGGGGCCATAGACATAACCATAGCCATAGCAGCCATAGAAATAGCCATAGCCGCCACAGCCATGGCCATTGTATCCAAAACCATAGCCATAGCAGCCATAGCCAAAGACATAGCCATAGCAGCCATAGCCATAGCCATAGCCATAGCCATAGCAGCCATAGCCATAGCCATAGCAGACATAGCCATAGCCATAGCCATAGCAGCCGTATCCATAGCCATAGTAGCCATAGCCATAGCCATAGCAGCCATAGTCGCCATAGCCATAACCATAGCAGCCATAGCCATAGCCATAGCAGACATAGCCATAGCCTTAGCCATAGCAGCCGTATCCATAGCCATAGTAGCCATAGCCATAGCCATAGCAGCCATAGCCGCCATAGCCATAGCCATAGCAGCCATAGCCATAGCCATTGCAGCCATAGCCATAGCCATAGCAGCCATAGCCATAGCCATACCCATAGCAGCCATAGCCATAGCCATAGCAGCCATAGCCATAGCCATAGCAGCCATAGCCATAGCTATAGCAGCCAGAGCCAGAGCCACAGCAGCCGTAGACATAGCCATAGCCTTAGCAGCCATAGCCATAACCATAGCTATAGCAGCCATAGCCATAGCAGCCATAGACATATCCATAGCAGCCAGAGCCAGAGCCACAGCAGCCGTAGACATAGCCATAGCATCCATAGCCATAGCAGCCGTAGCCATAGCCATAGCTGCCATAGTCATAACCTTAGCCATTGCAGCCATAGCCATAGCAGCCATAGCCAAAGCCATAGCAGCCATAGCCATAGCAGCCGCAGCCATAGCCATAGCCATAGCAGCCATTGCCATAGCCATAGCAGCCATAACCACAGCAATAGCGGCCATAGCCATAGCCATAGCAGCCAGAGCCATAGCAGCCAGAGCCAGAGCCACAGCAGCCGTAGACATAGCCATAGCCTTAGCAGCCATAGACATAATCATAGCCATAGCAGCCATAGCCATAGCCACAGCAGCCACAGCCATGGCCATAGTAGCCGAAGCCATAGCCATGGCCATAGTAGCCAAAGCCATAGCCATTGCAGCCATAGCCATAGACATAACCATAGACGCCAAAACCATAGCCGTAGCCATAGCCATAGCAGCCATAGCCATAGCCATAGCAGCCATAGCCATAGCAGCCATAGCCACAGTCATAGCAGCCATAGCCATAGCCATAGCCATAGCAGCCATAGACATAGCCATAGCAGCCATAGCCATAGCCATACCCATAGCAGCCATAGCCATAGCCATAGCAGCCATAGCCATATCCATAGCAGCCATAGCCATAGCCATTGCAGCCATAACCACAGCCACAGCTGCCATAGCCATAGCCATAGCAGCCATAGACATAGCCACAGCAGCCAGAGGCAGAGCCACAGCAGCCGTAGGCATAGCCATAGCCTTAGCAGCCGTAGACATAACCATAGCCATAGCAGCCATAGCCAAAGCCATAGCAGCCATATCCATGGACATAGTAGCCAAAGCCATAGCCATAGCAGCCATAGCCATAGACATAGCCATAGCAGCCATAGCCGTAGCCATAGCCATAGCCATAGCAGTCATAGCCATAGCCATAGCTGCCATAGTCATAACCATAGCCATAGAAGCCATAGCCATAGCCATAGCAGCCATAGCCGTAGCCATAGCAGCCATAGCCATAGCCATAGCAGCCATAGCCATAGCCATAGCAGCCGTAGCGATAGCCATAGCAGCCATAGGCATACCCATAGCAGCCGGAGCCAGAGCCACTGCAGCCGTAGACATAGCCATAGCCTTAGCAGCCATAGCCATAGCCATAGCCATAGCAGCCATAGCCATAGCCATAGCAGCCATACCAATGGCCATAGTAGCCAAAGCCGTAGCCATAGCAGCCATAGCCATAGCCATATCCATAGCGGCCATAGCCATAGCCATAGCAGTCATAGCCATAGCCATAGCCATAGCAGCCATGGCCATAGCCATAGCCATAGCAGCCATAGCCATAGCCATAGCAGCCATAGCCGTAGCCACAGCAGACATAGCCACAGCCATAGCAGCCATAGCCATAGCCATAGCTGCCATAGGCATAGCCATACCCATAGCAGCCATAGACATAGCCATAGCCATAACAGCCATAGCCATAGCCATAGCCATAGCAGCCATAGCCATAGCCATAGCAGCCATAGCAATAGCCATAGCAGCCATAACCACAGCCATAGCAGCCATAGCCATAGCCATAGCAGCCATAGCCATAGCCATAGCAGTTATAGCCATAGACATAGCCATAGCAGCCATAGCCATAGCCATAGCCATAGCAGCCATAGCCATAGCCATAGCCTTAGGGGCCATAGACATAACCATAGCCATAGCAGCCATAGAAATAGCCATAGCCGCCACAGCCATGGCCATTGTATCCAAAACCATAGCCATAGCAGCCATAGCCAAAGACATAGCCATAGCAGCCATAGCCATAGCCGCCACAGCCATGGCCATTGTATCCAAAACCATAGCCATAGCAGCCATAGCCAAAGACATAGCCATAGCAGCCATAGCCATAGCCATAGCCATAGCCATAGCAGCCATAGCCATAGCCATAGCAGACATAGCCATAGCCATAGCCATAGCAGCCGTATCCATAGCCGTAGTAGCCATAGCCATAGCCATAGCAGCCATAGTCGCCATAGCCATAACCATAGCAGCCATAGCCATAGCCATAGCAGACATAGCCATAGCCATAGCCATAGCAGCCGTATCCATAGCCATAGTAGCCATAGCCATAGCCATAGCAGCCATAGCCGCCATAGCCATAGCCATAGCAGCCATAGCCATAGCCATAGCAGCCATAGCCATAGCCATAGCAGCCATAGCAATCGCCATAGCAGCCATAACCACAGCCATAGCAGCCATAGCCATAGCCATAGCAGCCATAGCCATAGCCATAGCAGTTATAGCCATAGACATAGCCATAGCAGCCATAGCCATAGCCATAGCTATAGCAGACATAGCCATAGCCATAGCAACCATAGCCATAGCCAAACCCATAGCAGCCATAGCCATAGCCATAGCAGTCATGGCCATATCCATAGACAAAGCAGCCATAGCCATAGCCACAGCCATAGCAGCCATAGCCATAACCATAGCAGCCATAGCCATAGCCATAGCAGACATAACCACAGCCACAGCAGCCATAGCCATAGCCATAGCAGCCATAGCCATAGCCATAGCAGCCAGAGCCAGAGCCACAGCAGCCGTAGACATAGCCATAGCCTTAGGGGCCATAGACATAACCATAGCCATAGCAGCCATAGAAATAGCCATAGCAGCCATAACCACAGCCATAGCAGCCATACCAATGGCCATAGTAGCCAAAGCCGTAGCCATAGCAGCCATAGCCATAGCCATATCCATAGCGGCCATAGCCATAGCCATAGCAGTCATAGCCATAGCCATAGCCATAGCAGCCATGGCCATAGCCATAGCCATAGCAGCCATAGCCATAGCCATAGCAGTTATAGCCATAGACATAGCCATAGCAGCCATAGCCATAGCCATAGCTATAGCAGACATAGCCATAGCCATAGCAACCATAGCCATAGCCAAACCCATAGCAGCCATAGCCATAGCCATAGCAGTCATGGCCATATCCATAGACAAAGCAGCCATAGCCATAGCCACAGCCATAGCAGCCATAGCCATAACCATAGCAGCCATAGCCATAGCCATAGCAGACATAACCACAGCCACAGCAGCCATAGCCATAGCCATAGCAGCCATAGCCATAGCCATAGCAGCCAGAGCCAGAGCCACAGCAGCCGTAGACATAGCCATAGCCTTAGGGGCCATAGACATAACCATAGCCATAGCAGCCATAGAAATAGCCATAGCCGCCACAGCCATGGCCATTGTATCCAAAACCATAGCCATAGCAGCCATAGCCAAAGACATAGCCATAGCAGCCATAGCCATAGCCATAGCCATAGCCATAGCAGCCATAGCCATAGCCATAGCAGACATAGCCATAGCCATAGCCATAGCAGCCGTATCCATAGCCATAGTAGCCATAGCCATAGCCATAGCAGCCATAGTCGCCATAGCCATAACCATAGCAGCCATAGCCATAGCCATAGCAGACATAGCCATAGCCATAGCCATAGCAGCCGTATCCATAGCCATAGTAGCCATAGCCATAGCCATAGCAGCCATAGCCGCCATAGCCATAGCCATAGCAGCCATAGCCGCCATAGCCATAGCCATAGCAGCCATAGCCATAGCCATTGCAGCCATAGCGATAGCCATAGCAGCCATAGCCATAGCCATACCCATAGCAGCCATAGCCATAGCCATAGCAGCCATAGCCATAGCCATAGCAGCCATAGCCATAGCTATAGCAGCCAGAGCCAGAGCCACAGCAGCCGTAGACATAGCCATAGCCTTAGCAGCCATAGCCATAACCATAGCTATAGCAGCCATAGCCATAGCAGCCATAGACATATCCATAGCAGCCAGAGCCAGAGCCACAGCAGCCGTAGACATAGCCATAGCATCCATAGCCATAGCAGCCGTAGCCATAGCCATAGCTGCCATAGTCATAACCTTAGCCATTGCAGCCATAGCCATAGCAGCCATAGCCAAAGCCATAGCAGCCATAGCCATAGCAGCCGCAGCCATAGCCATAGCCATAGCAGCCATTGCCATAGCCATAGCAGCCATAACCACAGCCATAGCGGCCGTAGCCATAGCCGTAGCAGCCAGAGCCACAGCAGCCGTAGACATAGCCATAGCCTTAGCAGCCATAGACATAATCATAGCCACAGCAGCCATAGCCATAGCCATAGCAGTCATAGCCATAGCCATAGCCATAGCCATAGCCATAGCAGCCATAGCCATAGCCGATGCAGCCATAGCCATAGCCATAGCAGCCATAGCCGTAGCCATAGCAGCCTTAGCCATAGCCAATGCAGCCATAACCATAGCCATAGCATCCATAGGGATAGCCATAGCAGCCGTAGGCAGAGCCATAGCAACCATAGCTATATCCATAGCAGACACACACATAGCCACAGCCATAGCAGCCATAATCATAGCCATAGCCATAGCAGCCAATGCCATAGCCATAGCCATAGCAGCTGTAGTCATTGCCAAAGCGGCCATAGCCATAGCCACAGCAGCCTTAGCCATAGCCATACCCATAGCAGACATAGCCATAGCCATAGCCATAGCAGCCTTGGCCGTAGCCATAGTCATAGCAGACATAGCCATAGCCATAGCCATAGCAGCCATAGCCATAGCCATAGCAGCCGTAGCCATAGCAGCCGCAGCCATAGCCATAGCCATAGCAGCCATTGCCATAGCCATTGCAGCCATAACCAGAGCCATAGCAGCCATAGCCATAGCCATAGCAGCCATAGGCATATCCATAGCAGCGAGAGCCAGAGCCGCAGCAGCCGTAGACATAGCCATATCCTTAGCAGCCATAGACATAACCATAGCCATAGCAGCCATTGCTATAGCCATAGCTGCCATAGCCATGGCCATAGTAGCCAAAGCCATAGCCATAGCAGCCATAGCCATAGACATAGACATAGCCAGAGCAGCCATAGCCATAGCCATAGCCATAGCCATAGCAGCCATAGCCATAGCCGTAGCAGCCATAGCCATAGCCATAGCAGCCATAGCAGCCATAGCTATAGCCATAGCAGCCATAGGCATACCCATAGCAGCCATAGCGATAGCCATAGCAGCCATAGCCATAGCCATAGCAGTCATAGCCATAGCCATAGCCATAACAGCCATAGCCACAGCAGCCATAGCCATAGCCATAGCCATAGCCGTAGCAGCCATAGCCATAGCCATAGCAGCCATAGCCATAGCCAGAGCAGTCATAGCCACAGCCATAGCAGTCATGGCCATAGCCATAGCAGCCATAGGCATAGCCATAGCCATAGCAGCCATAGCCATAGCCATAGCAGTCATAGCTATAGCCATAGCCATAGCAGCCATAGCCATAGCCATAGCAGCCATTGCAATGGCCATAGCCATAGCAGCCATACCTATGGCCATAGTAGCCAAAGCCGTAGCCATAGCAGCCATAGCCATAGCCATAGCAGACATAGCCACAGCCATAGCAGCCATAGCCATAGCCATAGCAGCCATAGCCATCGCCATAGCCTTAGCAGCAATAGCCATAGACATAGCCATAGCCGCCAAAACCATAGCCGTAGCCATAGCCATAGCAGCCATAGCCATAGCCATAGCAGCCATACCAATGGCCATAGTAGCCAAAGCCGTAGCCATAGCAGCCATAGCCATAGCCATATCCATAGCGGCCATAGCCATAGCCATAGCAGTCATAGCCATGGCCATAGCCATAGCAGCCATAGCCATAGCCATAGCCATAGCAGCCATAGCCATAGCCATAGCAGCCATAGCCATAGCAGATATAGCCACAGCCATAGCAGCCATAGCTATAGCCATAGCTGCCATAGGCATAGCCATACCCATAGCAGCCATAGACATAGCCATAGCAGTCATAGCCATAGCCATAGCCATAGCCATAGCAGCCATAGCCATAGCCATAGCAGCCATAGCCATAGCCATAGCAGCCATAGCAATAGCCATAGCAGCCATAACCACAGCCATAGCAGCCATAACCATAGCCATAGCAGCCATAGCCATAGCCATAGCAGTCATAGCCATAGACATAGCCATAGCAGCTATAGCCATAGCCATAGCCATAGCAGACATAGCCATAGCCATAGCAGCCATAGCCATAGCCATACCCATAGCAGCCATAGCCATAGCCATAGCAATCATGGCCATAGCCGGAGACAAAGCAGCCATAGCCTTAGCCACAGCCATAGAAGCCGTAGCCATAACCATAGCAGCCATAGCCATAGCCATAGCAGACATAACCACAGCCATAGCAGCCATAGCCATAGCCATAGCTGCCATAGGCATGGCCATAGTAGCCAAAGCCATAGCCATAGCAGCCATAGCCATAGACATTGCCATAGCATCCATAGCCATAGCCATAGCCATGGCCATAGCAGCCAAAGCCATACCCATAGCAGCCATAGCCATAGCCATAGCCATAGCCATAGCAGCCATAGCCATAGCCGATGCAGCCGTAGCCATAGCCATAGCAGCCATAGCCATAGCCATAGCAGCCATAACCATAGCCATAGCCATAGCCATAGCAGCCATAGCCATAGCCGTAGCAGCCATAGCCATAGCCATAGCAGCCATAGCAGCCATAGCGATAGCCATACCCATAGCAGACATAGCCATAGCCATAGCCATAGCAGCCTTGGCCGTAGCCATAGTCATAGCAGACATAGCCATAGCCATAGCCATAGCAGCCATAGCCATAGCCATAGCAGCCGTAGCCATAGCAGCCGCCGGCATAGCCAAAGCCATAGCAGCCATTGCCATAGCCATAGCAGCCATAGCCATACCCACAGCAGCCATAGCCATAGCCATAGCAGTCATAGCCATAGCCATAGCCATAGCAGCCATACCAATGGCCATAGTAGCCAAAGCCGTAGCCATAGCAGCCATAGACATAGACATATCCATAGCGGCCATAGCCATAGCCATAGCAGTCATAGCCATAGCCATAGCCATAGCAGCCATGGCCATAGCCATAGCCATAGCAGCCATAGCCATAGCCATAGCAGCCATAGCCATAGCCATAGCAGACATAGCCACAGCCATAGCAGCCGTAGCCATAGCCATAGCTGCCATAGTCATAACCTTAGCCATTGCAGCCATAGCCATAGCAGCCATAGCCAAAGCCATAGCAGCCATAGCCATAGCAGCCGCAGCCATAGCCATAGCCATAGCAGCCATTGCCATAGCCATAGCAGCCATAACCACAGCCATAGCGGCCATAGCCATAGCCATAGCAGCCAGAGCCATAGCAGCCAGAGCCAGAGCCACAGCAGCCGTAGACATAGCCATAGCCTTAGCAGCCATAGGCATAATCATAGCCATAGCAGCCATAGCCATAGCCACAGCAGCCACAGCCATGGCCATAGTAGCCGAAGCCATAGCCATGGCCATAGTAGCCAAAGCCATAGCCATTGCAGCCATAGCCATAGACATAACCATAGCCGCCAAAACCATAGCCGTAGCCATAGCCATAGCAGCCATAGCCATAGCCATAGCAGCCATAGCCATAGCAGCCATAGCCACAGTCATAGCAGCCATAGCCATAGCCATAGCCATAGCAGCCATAGACATAGCCATAGCAGCCATAGCCATAGCCATACCCATAGCAGCCATAGCCATAGCCATAGCAGCCATAGCCATATCCATAGCAGCCATAGCCATAGCCATTGCAGCCATAACCACAGCCACAGCTGCCATAGCCATAGCCATAGCAGCCATAGACATAGCCACAGCAGCTAGAGGCAGAGCCACAGCAGCCGTAGGCATAGCCATAGCCTTAGCAGCCGTAGACATAACCATAGCCATAGCAGCCATAGCCAAAGCCATAGCAGCCATATCCATGGACATAGTAGCCAAAGCCATAGCCATAGCAGCCATAGCCATAGACATAGCCATAGCAGCCATAGCCGTAGCCATAGCCATAGCCATAGCAGTCATAGCCATAGCCATAGCAGCCATAGCCATAGCCATAGCAGCCGTAGCGATAGCCATAGCAGCCATAGGCATACCCATAGCAGCCGGAGCCAGAGCCACTGCAGCCGTAGACATAGCCATAGCCTTAGCAGCCATAGCCATAGCCATAGCCATAGCAGCCATAGCCATAGCCATAGCAGCCATACCAATGGCCATAGTAGCCAAAGCCGTAGCCATAGCAGCCATAGCCATAGCCATATCCATAGCGGCCATAGCCATAGCCATAGCAGTCATAGCCATAGCCATAGCCATAGCAGCCATGGCCATAGCCATAGCCATAGCAGCCATAGCCATAGCCATAGCAGCCATAGCCGTAGCCACAGCAGACATAGCCACAGCCATAGCAGCCATAGCCATAGCCATAGCTGCCATAGGCATAGCCATACCCATAGCAGCCATAGACATAGCCATAGCCATAACAGCCATAGCCATAGCCATAGCCATAGCAGCCATAGCCATAGCCATAGCAGCCATAGCAATAGCCATAGCAGCCATAACCACAGCCATAGCAGCCATAGCCATAGCCATAGCAGCCATAGCCATAGCCATAGCAGTTATAGCCATAGACATAGCCATAGCAGCCATAGCCATAGCCATAGCCATAGCAGCCATAGCCATAGCCATAGCCTTAGGGGCCATAGACATAACCATAGCCATAGCAGCCATAGAAATAGCCATAGCCGCCACAGCCATGGCCATTGTATCCAAAACCATAGCCATAGCAGCCATAGCCAAAGACATAGCCATAGCAGCCATAGCCATAGCCATAGCCATAGCCATAGCAGCCATAGCCATAGCCATAGCAGACATAGCCATAGCCATAGCCATAGCAGCCGTATCCATAGCCGTAGTAGCCATAGCCATAGCCATAGCAGCCATAGTCGCCATAGCCATAACCATAGCAGCCATAGCCATAGCCATAGCAGACATAGCCATAGCCATAGCCATAGCAGCCGTATCCATAGCCATAGTAGCCATAGCCATAGCCATAGCAGCCATAGCCGCCATAGCCATAGCCATAGCAGCCATAGCAATCGCCATAGCAGCCATAACCACAGCCATAGCAGCCATAGCCATAGCCATAGCAGCCATAGCCATAGCCATAGCAGTTATAGCCATAGACATAGCCATAGCAGCCATAGCCATAGCCATAGCTATAGCAGACATAGCCATAGCCATAGCAACCATAGCCATAGCCAAACCCATAGCAGCCATAGCCATAGCCATAGCAGTCATGGCCATATCCATAGACAAAGCAGCCATAGCCATAGCCACAGCCATAGCAGCCATAGCCATAACCATAGCAGCCATAGCCATAGCCATAGCAGACATAACCACAGCCACAGCAGCCATAGCCATAGCCATAGCAGCCATAGCCATAGCCATAGCAGCCAGAGCCAGAGCCACAGCAGCCGTAGACATAGCCATAGCCTTAGGGGCCATAGACATAACCATAGCCATAGCAGCCATAGAAATAGCCATAGCCGCCACAGCCATGGCCATTGTATCCAAAACCATAGCCATAGCAGCCATAGCCAAAGACATAGCCATAGCAGCCATAGCCATAGCCATAGCCATAGCCATAGCAGCCATAGCCATAGCCATAGCAGACATAGCCATAGCCATAGCCATAGCAGCCGTATCCATAGCCATAGTAGCCATAGCCATAGCCATAGCAGCCATAGTCGCCATAGCCATAACCATAGCAGCCATAGCCATAGCCATAGCAGACATAGCCATAGCCATAGCCATAGCAGCCGTATCCATAGCCATAGTAGCCATAGCTATAGCCATAGCAGCCATAGCCGCCATAGCCATAGCCATAGCAGCCATAGCCGCCATAGCCATAGCCATAGCAGCCATAGCCATAGCCATTGCAGCCATAGCCATAGCCATAGCAGCCATAGCCATAGCCATACCCATAGCAGCCATAGCCATAGCCATAGCAGCCATAGCCATAGCCATAGCAGCCATAGCCATAGCTATAGCAGCCAGAGCCAGAGCCACAGCAGCCGTAGACATAGCCATAGCCTTAGCAGCCATAGCCATAACCATAGCTATAGCAGCCATAGCCATAGCAGCCATAGACATATCCATAGCAGCCAGAGCCAGAGCCACAGCAGCCGTAGACATAGCCATAGCATCCATAGCCATAGCAGCCGTAGCCATAGCCATAGCTGCCATAGTCATAACCTTAGCCATTGCAGCCATAGCCATAGCAGCCATAGCCAAAGCCATAGCAGCCATAGCCATAGCAGCCGCAGCCATAGCCATAGCCATAGCAGCCATTGCCATAGCCATAGCAGCCATAACCACAGCCATAGCGGCCGTAGCCATAGCCATAGCAGCCAGAGCCACAGCAGCCGTAGACATAGCCATAGCCTTAGCAGCCATAGACATAATCATAGCCACAGCAGCCATAGCCATAGCCATAGCAGTCATAGCCATAGCCATAGCCATAGCCATAGCCATAGCAGCCATAGCCATAGCCGATGCAGCCATAGCCATAGCCATAGCAGCCATAGCCGTAGCCATAGCAGCCTTAGCCATAGCCAATGCAGCCATAACCATAGCCATAGCATCCATAGGGATAGCCATAGCAGCCGTAGGCAGAGCCATAGCAACCATAGCTATATCCATAGCAGACACACACATAGCCACAGCCATAGCAGCCATAATCATAGCCATAGCCATAGCAGCCAATGCCATAGCCATAGCCATAGCAGCTGTAGTCATTGCCAAAGCGGCCATAGCCATAGCCACAGCAGCCTTAGCCATAGCCATACCCATAGCAGACATAGCCATAGCCATAGCCACAGCAGCCTTGGCCGTAGCCATAGTCATAGCAGACATAGCCATAGCCATAGCCATAGCAGCCATAGCCATAGCCATAGCAGCCGTAGCCATAGCAGCCGCAGCCATAGCCATAGCCATAGCAGCCATTGCCATAGCCATTGCCGCCATAACCAGAGCCATAGCAGCCATAGCCATAGCCATAGCAGCCATAGGCATATCCATAGCAGCGAGAGCCAGAGCCGCAGCAGCCGTAGACATAGCCATATCCTTAGCAGCCATAGACATAACCATAGCCATAGCAGCCATAGCTATAGCCATAGCTGCCATAGCCATGGCCATAGTAGCCAAAGCCATAGCCATAGCAGCCATAGCCATAGACATAGACATAGCCATAGCAGCCATAGCCATAGCCATAGCCATAGCCATAGCAGCCATAGCCATAGCCGTAGCAGCCATAGCCATAGCCATAGCAGCCATAGCAGCCATAGCTATAGCCATAGCAGCCATAGGCATACCCATAGCAGCCATAGCGATAGCCATAGCAGCCATAGCCATAGCCATAGCAGTCATAGCCATAGCCATAGCCATAACAGCCATAGCCACAGCAGCCATAGCCATAGCCATAGCCATAGCCGTAGCAGCCATAGCCATAGCCATAGCAGCCATAGCCATAGCCAGAGCAGTCATAGCCACAGCCATAGCAGTCATGGCCATAGCCATAGCAGCCATAGGCATAGCCATAGCCATAGCAGCCATAGCCATAGCCATAGCAGTCATAGCTATAGCCATAGCCATAGCAGCCATAGCCATAGCCATAGCAGCCATTGCAATGGCCATAGCCATAGCAGCCATACCTATGGCCATAGTAGCCAAAGCCGTAGCCATAGCAGCCATAGCCATAGCCATAGCAGACATAGCCACAGCCATTGCAGCCATAGCCATAGCCATAGCAGCCATAGCCATCGCCATAGCCTTAGCAGCAATAGCCATAGACATAGCCATAGCCGCCAAAACCATAGCCGTAGCCATAGCCATAGCAGCCATAGCCATAGCCATAGCAGCCATACCAATGGCCATAGTAGCCAAAGCCGTAGCCATAGCAGCCATGGCCATAGCCATATCCATAGCGGCCATAGCCATAGCCATAGCAGTCATAGCCATGGCCATAGCCATAGCAGCCATAGCCATAGCCATAGCCATAGCAGCCATAGCCATAGCCATAGCAGCCATAGCCATAGCAGATATAGCCACAGCCATAGCAGCCATAGCTATAGCCATAGCTGCCATAGGCATAGCCATACCCATAGCAGCCATAGACATAGCCATAGCAGTCATAGCCATAGCCATAGCCATAGCCATAGCAGCCATAGCCATAGCCATAGCAGCCATAGCCATAGCCATAGCAGCCATAGCAATAGCCATAGCAGCCATAACCACAGCCATAGCAGCCATAACCATAGCCATAGCAGCCATAGCCATAGCCATAGCAGTCATAGCCATAGACATAGCCATAGCAGCTATAGCCATAGCCATAGCCATAGCAGACATAGCCATAGCCATAGCAGCCATAGCCATAGCCATACCCATAGCAGCCATAGCCATAGCCATAGCAATCATGGCCATAGCCGGAGACAAAGCAGCCATAGCCTTAGCCACAGCCATAGAAGCCGTAGCCATAACCATAGCAGCCATAGCCATAGCCATAGCAGACATAACCACAGCGATAGCAGCCATAGCCATAGCCATAGCTGCCATAGGCATGGCCATAGTAGCCAAAGCCATAGCCATAGCAGCCATAGCCATAGACATTGCCATAGCATCCATAGCCATAGCCATAGCCATGGCCATAGCAGCCAAAGCCATACCCATAGCAGCCATAGCCATAGCCATAGCCATAGCCATAGCAGCCATAGCCATAGCCGATGCAGCCGTAGCCATAGCCATAGCAGCCATAGCCATAGCCATAGCAGCCATAACCATAGCCATAGCCATAGCCATAGCAGCCATAGCCATAGCCGTAGCAGCCATAGCCATAGCCATAGCAGCCATAGCAGCCATAGCGATAGCCATACCCATAGCAGACATAGCCATAGCCATAGCCATAGCAGCCTTGGCCGTAGCCATAGTCATAGCAGACATAGCCATAGCCATAGCCATAGCAGCCATAGCCTTAGCCATAGCAGCCGTAGCCATAGCAGCCGCCGGCATAGCCAAAGCCATAGCAGCCATTGCCATAGCCACTGCAGCCATAACCACAGCCATAGCAGCCATAGCCATAGCCATAGCAGCCATAGGCATATCCATAGCAGCGAGAGCCTGAGCCGCAGCAGCCGTAGACATAGCCATATCCTTAGCAGCCATAGACATAACCATAGCCATAGCAGCCATAGCTATAGCCAGAGCTGCCATAGCCATGGCCATAGTAGCCAAAGCCATAGCCATAGCAGCCATAGCCATAGACATAGACATAGCCATAGCAGCCATAGCCATAGCCATAGCCATAGCCATAGCAGCCATAGCCATAGCCGTAGCAGCCATAGCCATAGCCATAGCAGCCATAGCAGCCATAGCGATAGCCATAGCAGCCATAGCCATAGCCATAGCAGCCATAGCGATAGCCATAGCAGCCATAGCCATAGCCATACCAGTCATAGCCATAGCCATAGCCATAACAGCCATAGCCATAGCAGCCATAGCCATAGCCATAGCCATAGCCGTAGCAGCCATAGCCATAGCCATAGCAGCCATAGCCGTAGCCATAGCAGCCATAGCCATAGCCAGAGCAGTCATAGCCACAGCCATAGCAGTCATGGGCATAGCCATTGCAGCCATAGGCATAGCCATACCCATAGCAGCCATAGCCATAGCCATAGCAGTCATAGCTATAGCCACAGCCATAGCAGCCATAGCCATAGCCATAGCCATAGCAGCCATAGCCATAGCCATAGCAGCCATAGCCATAGCCATACCCATTGCAGCCATAGCCATAGCCATAGCCGTCATAGCCATAGCCACAGCCATAGCAGCCATAGCCATAGCCATAGCCATAGCAGCCATAGCCATAGCCATAGCAGCCATAGCAATAGCCATAGCAGCCATAACCACAGCCATAGCAGCCATAGCCATAGCCATAGCAGCCATAGCCATAGCCATAGCAGCCAGAGCCAGAGCCACAGCAGCCGTAGACATAGCCATAGCAGCCGTAGCGATAGCCATAGCAGCCATAGGCATACCCATAGCAGCCGGAGCCAGAGCCACTGCAGCCGTAGACATAGCCATAGCTTTAGCAGCCATAGCCATAGCCATAGCCATAGCAGCCATAGCCATAGCCATAGCAGCCATACCAATGGCCATAGTAGCCAAAGCCGTAGCCATAGCAGCCATAGCCATAGCCATATCCATAGCGGCCATAGCCATAGCCATAGCAGTCATAGCCATAGCCATAGCCATAGCAGCCATGGCCATAGCCATAGCCATAGTAGCCATAGCCATAGCCATAGAAGCCATAGCCGTAGCCACAGCAGACATAGCCACAGCCATAGCAGCCATAGCCATAGCCATAGCTGCCATAGGCATAGCCATACCCATAGCAGCCATAGACATAGCCATAGCAGTCATAGACATAGCCATAGCCATAACAGCCATAGCCATAGCCATAGCCATAGCAGCCATAGCCATAGCCATAGCAGCCATAGCAATAGCCATAGCAGCCATAACCACAGCCATAGCAGCCATAGCCATAGCCATAGCAGCCATAGCCATAGCCATAGCAGTTATAGCCATAGACATAGCCATAGCAGCCATAGCCATAGCCATAGCCATAGCAGCCATAGCCATAGCCATAGCCTTAGGGGCCATAGATATAACCATAGCCATAGCAGCCATAGTAATAGCCATAGCCGCCACAGCCATGGCCATTGTATCCAAAACCATAGCCATAGCAGCCATAGCCAAAGACATAGCCATAGCAGCCATAGCCATAGCCATAGCCATAGCCATAGCAGCCATAGCCATAGCCATAGCAGACATAGCCATAGCCATAGCCATAGCAGCCGTATCCATAGCCATAGTAGCCATAGCCATAGCCATAGCAGCCATAGTCGCCATAGCCATAGCAGACATAGCCATAGCCATAGCCATAGCAGCCGTATCCATAGCCATAGTAGCCATAGCCATAGCCATAGCAGCCATAGCCGCCATAGCCATAGCCATAGCAGCCATAGCCATTGCCATTGCAGCCATTGCCATAGCCATAGCAGCCATAGCCATAGCCATACCCATAGCAGCCATAGCCATAGCCATAGCAGCCATAGCCATAGCCATAGCAGCCATAGCCATAGCTATAGCAGCCAGAGCCAGAGCCACAGCAGCCGTAGACATAGCCATAGCCTTAGCAGCCATAGCCATAACCATAGCTATAGCAGCCATAGCCATAGCAGCCATAGACATATCCATAGCAGCCAGAGCCAGAGCCACAGCAGCCGTAGACATAGCCATAGCATCCATAGCCATAGCAGCCGTAGCCATAGCCATAGCTGCCATAGTCATAACCTTAGCCATTGCAGCCATAGCCATAGCAGCCATAGCCAAAGCCATAGCAGCCATAGCCATAGCAGCCGCAGCCATAGCCATAGCCATAGCAGCCATTGCCATAGCCATAGCAGCCATAACCACAGCCATAGCGGCCATAGCCATAGCCATAGCAGCCAGAGCCATAGCAGCCAGAGCCAGAGCCACAGCAGCCGTAGACATAGCCATAGCCTTAGCAGCCATAGACATAATCATAGCCATAGCAGCCATAGCCATAGCCACAGCAGCCACAGCCATGGCCATAGTAGCCGAAGCCATAGCCATGGCCATAGTAGCCAAAGCCATTGCCATTGCAGCCATAGCCATAGACATAACCATAGACGCCAAAACCATAGCCGTAGCCATAGCCATAGCAGCCATAGCCATAGCCATAGCAGCCATAGCCATAGCAGCCATAGCCACAGTCATAGCAGCCATAGCCATAGCCATAGCCATAGCAGCCATAGACATAGCCATAGCAGCCATAGCCATAGCCATACCCATAGCAGCCATAGCCATAGCCATAGCAGCCATAGCCATATCCATAGCAGCCATAGCCATAGCCATTGCAGCCATAACCACAGCCACAGCTGCCATAGCCATAGCCATAGCAGCCATAGACATAGCCACAGCAGCCAGAGGCAGAGCCACAGCAGCCGTAGACATAGCCATAGCCTTAGCAGCCGTAGACATAACCATAGCCATAGCAGCCATAGCCAAAGCCATAGCAGCCATATCCATGGACATAGTAGCCAAAGCCATAGCCATAGCAGCCATAGCCATAGACATAGCCATAGCAGCCATAGCCGTAGCCATAGCCATAGCCATAGCAGTCATAGCCATAGCCATAGCTGCCATAGTCATAACCATAGCCATAGAAGCCATAGCCATAGCCATAGCAGCCATAGCCGTAGCCATAGCAGCAATAGCCATAGCCATAGCAGCCATATCCATAGCCATAGCAGCCATAGCGATAGCCATAGCAGCCGTAGGCATAGCCATAGCAGCCATAGCTATATCCATAGTAGACACACACATAGCCACAGCCATAGCAGCCATAATCATAGCCATAGCCATAGCAGCCAATGCCATAGCCATAGCCATAGCAGCTGTAGCCATTGCCAAAGCGGCCATAGCCATAGCCACAGCAGCCTTAGCCATAGCCATAGCCAGAGCAGCCATAGCCATAGCAGCCGCAGCCATAGCCACAGCCATAGCAGCCATAGCCATAACCATAGCAGCCATAGCCATAGCCATAGCAGACATAACCACAGCCATAGCAACCATACCCATAGCCATAGCAGCCATAGCCATAGCCATAGCAGCCAGAGCCAGAGCCACAGCAGCCGTAGTCATAGCCATAGCCTTAGCAGCCATACACAGAACCATAGCCATAGCAGCCACAGCCATAGCCATAGCAGCCATAGTCACAGCCATAGCAGCCATAGCCACAGCCGTAGCAGCCATAGCCATAGCCATAGCAGCCATAACCATAGCCATAGCAGCCATAGCGATAGCCATAGCAGCCGTAGGCAGAGCCATAGCAGCCATAGCTATATCCATAGTAGACACACACATAGCCACAGGCATAGCAGCCATAATCATAGCCATAGCCATAGCAGCCAATGCCATAGCCATAGCCATAGCAGCTGTAGCCACTGCCACAGCGGCCATAGCCATAGCCACAGCAGCCTTAGCCATAGCCATAGCCACAGCAGCCATAGCCATAGCAGCCGCAGCCATAGCCATAGCCATAGCAGCCATAGCCAAAGACATAGCCATAGCAGCCATAGCCATAGCCATAGCCATAGCCATAGCAGCCATAGCCATAGCCATAGCAGACATAGCCATAGCCATAGCCATAGCAGCCGTATACATAGCCATAGTAGCCATAGCAATAGCCATAGCACCCATAGTCGCCATAGCCATAACCTTAGCAGCCATAGCCATAGCCATAGCAGACATAGCCATAGCCATAGCCATAGCAGCCGTATCCATAGCCATAGTAGCCATAGCCATAGCCATAGCAGCCATAGCCGCCATAGCTATAGCCATAGCAGCCATAGCCATAGTCATATCAGGCATAGCCGCAGCCATAGCAGCCATAGCCATAGCCATAGCAGCCATAACCACAGCCATAGCAGCCATAGCCATAGCCATAGCAGCCATAGCCATAGCCATAGCAGCCATAGCCATAGGCGTAGCAGCCATAGCAGCCATGGCGATAGCCATAGCAGCCATAGGCATACTCATAGCAGCCGGAGCCAGAGCCACAGCAGCCGTAGGCATAGCCATAGCCTTAGCAGCCATAGCCATAACCATACCCATAGCAGCCATAGCCATAGCCATAGCAGCAATTGCAATGGCCATAGTAGCCAAAGCCGTAGCCATAGCAGCCATAGGCATAGCCATATCCATAGCAGCCATAGCCATAGCCATAGCAGTCATAGCCATAGCCATAGCCATAGCAGCCATAGCCATAGCCATAGCCATAGCAGCCATAGCCATAACCAAAGCAGCCATAGCCACAGCCATAGCACCCATAGCCATAGCCATAGCAGCCATAGCCATAGCCATAGCAGCCAGAGCCAGAGCCACAGCAGCCGTAGACATAGCCATAGCCACAGCAGCCATAGCCATAACCAAAGCAGCCATAGCCACAGCCATAGCACCCATAGCCATAGCCATAGCAGCCATAGCCATAGCCATAGCAGCCATAGCCATACCCACAGCAGCCATAGCCATAGCCATAGCAGTCATAGCCATAGCCATAGCCATAGCAGCCATACCAATGGCCATAGTAGCCAAAGCCGTAGCCATAGCAGCCATAGACATAGACATATCCATAGCGGCCATAGCCATAGCCATAGCAGTCATAGCCATAGCCATAGCCATAGCAGCCATGGCCATAGCCATAGCCATAGCAGCCATAGCCATAGTCATAGCAGCCATAGCCATAGCCATAGCAGACATAGCCACAGCCATAGCAGCCATAGCCATAGCCATAGCAGCCATAGCCATCGCCATAGCCTTAGCAGCAATAGCCATAGTCATAGCCATAGCCATAGCAGCTATAGCCATAGCCATAGCCATAGCAGCCATTGCCATCGCCATAGCAGCCATAACCACAGCCATAGCGGCCATAGCCATAGCCGTAGCAGCCAGAGCCATAGCAGCCAGAG
Source organism: Calliopsis andreniformis (assembly GCF_051401765.1). NCBI lineage: Eukaryota > Metazoa > Arthropoda > Insecta > Hymenoptera > Andrenidae > Calliopsis > Calliopsis andreniformis. The sequence continues at coordinate 751,045 of NW_027480494.1, forward strand.
CCAGAGCCACAGCAGCCGTAGACATAGCCATGGCCGTAGCAGCCATAGACATAATCATAGCCATAGCAGCCATAGCCATAGGCACAGCAGCCACAGCCATGGCCATAGTAGCCAAAGCCATAGACATGGCCATAGTAGCCAAAGCCATAGCCATTGCAGCCATAGCCATAGACATAGCCATAGCCGCCAAAACCATAGCCGTAGCCATAGCCATAGCAGCCATAGCCATAGCCATAGCAGCCATACCAATGGCCATAGTAGCCAAAGCCGTAGCCATAGCAGCCATAGCCATAGCCATATCCATAGCGGCCATAGCCATAGCCATAGCAGTCATAGCCATAGCCATAGCCATAGCAGCCATAGCCATAGCCATAGCCATAGCCATAGCAGCCATAGCCATAGCCATAGCAGCCATAGCCATAGCCATAGCAGCCATAGCCATAGCCATAGCAGCCATAGCCATAGCCATAGCTGCCATAGGCATAGCCACAGCCATAGCAGCCATAGCCATAGCCATAGCCATAGCAGCCATAGCCATAGCCATAGCAGCCATAGCCATAGCCATACCCATAGCAGCCATAGCCATAGCCATAGCAATCATGGCCATAGCCAGAGACAAAGCAGCCATAGCCATAGCCACAGCCATAGCAGCCATAGCCATAACCACAGCAGCCATAGCCATAGCCATAGCAGACATAACCACAGCCATAGCAGCCATAGCCATAGTCATAGCTGCCATAGGCATGGCCATAGTAGCCAAAGCCATAGCCATAGCAGCCATAGCCATAGACATAGCCATAGCATCCATAGCCATAGCCATAGCCATGGCCATAGCAGCCATAGCCATACCCATAGCAGCCATAGCCATAGCCATAGCAGTCATAGCCATAGCCATAGCCATAGCCATAGCCATAGCAGCCATAGCCATAGCCGATGCAGCCATAGCCATAGCCATAGCAGCCATAGCCATCGCCATAGCCTTAGCAGCAATAGCCATAGTCATAGCCATAGCCATAGCAGCTATAGCCATAGCCATAGCCATAGCCATAGCAGCCATAGCCATAGCCGTAGCAGCCATAGCCATAGCCATAGCAGCCATAGCAGCCATAGCGATAGCCATAGCAGCCATAGCCATAGCCATAGCAGCCATAGCGATAGCCATAGCAGCCATAGCCATAGCCATAGCAGTCATAGCCATAGCCATAGCCATAACAGCCATAGCCATAGCAGCCATAGCCATAGCCATAGCCATAGCCGTAGCAGCCATAGCCATAGCCATAGCAGCCATAGCCGTAGCCATAGCAGCCATAGCCATAGCCAGAGCAGTCATAGCCACAGCCATAGCAGTCATGGCCATAGCCATTGCAGCCATAGGCATAGCCATACCCATAGCAGCCATAGCCATAGCCATAGCAGTCATAGCTATAGCCACAGCCATAGCAGCCATAGCCATAGCCATAGCCATAGCAGCCATAGCCATAGCCATAGCAGCCATAGCCATAGCCATAGCAGCCATAGCCATAGCCATACCCATTGCAGCCATAGCCATAGCCATAGCCGTCATAGCCATAGCCACAGCCATAGCAGCCATAGCCATAGCCATAGCCATAACAGCCATAGCCATAGCCATAGCAGCCATAGCAATAGCCATAGCAGCCATAACCACAGCCATAGCAGCCATAGCCATAGCCATAGCAGCCATAGCCATAGCCATAGCAGCCAGAGCCAGAGCCACAGCAGCCGTAGACATAGCCATAGCCTCGGCAGCCATAGACATAACCATGGCCATAGCAGCCATAGCCATAGCCATAGCAGCCATAGCCATAGCCATAGCAGCCGTAGCGATAGCCATAGCAGCCATAGGCATACCCATAGCAGCCGGAGCCAGAGCCACTGCAGCCGTAGACATAGCCATAGCCTTAGCAGCCATAGCCATAGCCATAGCCATAGCAGCCATAGCCATAGCCATAGCAGCCATACCAATGGCCATAGTAGCCAAAGCCGTAGCCATAGCAGCCATAGCCATAGCCATATCAATAGCGGCCATAGCCATAGCCATAGCAGTCATAGCCATAGCCATAGCCATAGCAGCCATGGCCATAGCCATAGCCATAGCAGCCATAGCCATAGCCATAGCAGCCATAGCCGTAGCCACAGCAGACATAGCCACAGCCATAGCAGCCATAGCCATAGCCATAGCTGCCATAGGCATAGCCATACCCATAGCAGCCATAGACATAGCCATAGCAGTCATAGACATAGCCATAGCCATAACAGCCATAGCCATAGCCATAGCCATAGCAGCCATAGCCATACCCATAGCAGCCATAGACATAGCCATAGCAGTTATAGCCATAGACATAGCCATAGCAGCCATAGCCATAGCCATAGCCATAGCAGCCATAGCCATAGCCATAGCCTTAGGGGCCATAGACATAACCATAGCCATAGCAGCCATAGAAATAGCCATAGCCGCCACAGTCATGGCCATTGTATCCAAAACCATAGCCATAGCAGCCATAGCCAAAGACATAGCCATAGCAGCCATAGCCATAGCCATAGCCATAGCCATAGCAGCCATAGCCATAGCCATAGCAGACATAGCCATAGCCATAGCCATAGCAGCCGTATCCATAGCCATAGTAGCCATAGCCATAGCCATAGCAGCCATAGTCGCCATAGCCATAACCATAGCAGCCATAGTCATAGCCATAGCAGACATAGCCATAGCCATAGCCATAGCAGCCGTATCCATAGCCATAGTAGCCATAGCCATAGCCATAGCAGCCATAGCCGCCATAGCCATAGCCATAGCAGCCATAGCCATAGCCATTGCAGCCATAGCCATAGCCATAGCAGCCATAGCCATAGCCATACCCATAGCAGCCATAGCCATAGCCATAGCAGCCATAGCCATAGCCATAGCAGCCATAGCCATAGCTATAGCAGCCAGAGCCAGAGCCACAGCAGCCGTAGACATAGCCATAGCCTTAGCAGCCATAGCCATAACCATAGCTATAGCAGCCATAGCCATAGCAGCCATAGACATATCCATAGCAGCCAGAGCCAGAGCCACAGCAGCCGTAGACATAGCCATAGCATCCATAGCCATAGCTGCCGTAGCCATAGCCATAGCTGCCATAGTCATAACCTTAGCCATTGCAGCCATAGCCATAGCAGCCATAGCCAAAGCCATAGCAGCCATAGCCATAGCAGCCGCAGACATAGCCATAGCCATAGCAGCCATTGCCATAGCCATAGCAGCCATAACCACAGCCATAGCGGCCATAGCCATAGCCATAGCAGCCAGAGCCATAGCAGCCAGAGCCAGAGCCACAGCAGCCGTAGACATAGCCATAGCCTTAGCAGCCATAGACATAATCATAGCCATAGCAGCCATAGCCATAGCCACAGCAGCCACAGCCATGGCCATAGTAGCCGAAGCCATAGCCATGGCCATAGTAGCCAAAGCCATAGCCATTGCAGCCATAGCCATAGACATAACCATAGCCGCCAAAACCATAGCCGTAGCCATAGCCATAGCAGCCATAGCCATAGCCATAGCAGCCATAGCCATAGCCATAGCAGCCATAGCCATAGCAGCCATAGCCACAGTCATAGCAGCCATAGCCATAGCCATAGCCATAGCAGCCATAGCCATAGCCATAGCAGCCATAGCCATACCCATAGCAGCCATAGACATAGCCATAGCAGTTATAGCCATAGACATAGCCATAGCAGCCATAGCCATAGCCATAGCCATAGCAGCCATAGCCATAGCCATAGCCTTAGGGGCCATAGACATAACCATAGCCATAGCAGCCATAGAAATAGCCATAGCCGCCACAGTCATGGCCATTGTATCCAAAACCATAGCCATAGCAGCCATAGCCAAAGACATAGCCATAGCAGCCATAGCCATAGCCATAGCCATAGCCATAGCAGCCATAGCCATAGCCATAGCAGACATAGCCATAGCCATAGCCATAGCAGCCGTATCCATAGCCATAGTAGCCATAGCCATAGCCATAGCAGCCATAGTCGCCATAGCCATAACCATAGCAGCCATAGTCATAGCCATAGCAGACATAGCCATAGCCATAGCCATAGCAGCCGTATCCATAGCCATAGTAGCCATAGCCATAGCCATAGCAGCCATAGCCGCCATAGCCATAGCCATAGCAGCCATAGCCATAGCCATTGCAGCCATAGCCATAGCCATAGCAGCCATAGCCATAGCCATACCCATAGCAGCCATAGCCATAGCCATAGCAGCCATAGCCATAGCCATAGCAGCCATAGCCATAGCTATAGCAGCCAGAGCCAGAGCCACAGCAGCCGTAGACATAGCCATAGCCTTAGCAGCCATAGCCATAACCATAGCTATAGCAGCCATAGCCATAGCAGCCATAGACATATCCATAGCAGCCAGAGCCAGAGCCACAGCAGCCGTAGACATAGCCATAGCATCCATAGCCATAGCTGCCGTAGCCATAGCCATAGCTGCCATAGTCATAACCTTAGCCATTGCAGCCATAGCCATAGCAGCCATAGCCAAAGCCATAGCAGCCATAGCCATAGCAGCCGCAGACATAGCCATAGCCATAGCAGCCATTGCCATAGCCATAGCAGCCATAACCACAGCCATAGCGGCCATAGCCATAGCCATAGCAGCCAGAGCCATAGCAGCCAGAGCCAGAGCCACAGCAGCCGTAGACATAGCCATAGCCTTAGCAGCCATAGACATAATCATAGCCATAGCAGCCATAGCCATAGCCACAGCAGCCACAGCCATGGCCATAGTAGCCGAAGCCATAGCCATGGCCATAGTAGCCAAAGCCATAGCCATTGCAGCCATAGCCATAGACATAACCATAGCCGCCAAAACCATAGCCGTAGCCATAGCCATAGCAGCCATAGCCATAGCCATAGCAGCCATAGCCATAGCAGCCATAGCCACAGTCATAGCAGCCATAGCCATAGCCATAGCCATAGCAGCCATAGACATAGCCATAGCAGCCATAGCCATAGCCATACCCATAGCAGCCATAGCCATAGCCATAGCAGCCATAGCCATATCCATAGCAGCCATAGCCATAGCCATTGCAGCCATAACCACAGCCACAGCTGCCATAGCCATAGCCATAGCAGCCATAGACATAGCCACAGCAGCCAGAGGCAGAGCCACAGCAGCCGTAGACATAGCCATAGCCTTAGCAGCCGTAGACATAACCATAGCCATAGCAGCCATAGCCAAAGCCATAGCAGCCATATCCATGGACATAGTAGCCAAAGCCATAGCCATAGCAGCCATAGCCATAGACATAGCCATAGCAGCCATAGCCGTAGCCATAGCCATAGCCATAGCAGTCATAGCCATAGCCATAGCTGCCATAGCCATAGTCATAGCAGCCATAGCCATAGCCACAGCCATATCAGCCATATCCATGGCCATAGCAGCCATAGCGATAGCCATAGCAGCCGTAGGCAGAGCCATAGCAGCCATAGCTATATCCATAGTAGACACACACATAGCCACAGCCATAGCAGCCATAATCATAGCCATAGCCATAGCAGCCAATGCCATAGCCATAGCCATAGCAGCTGTAGCCATTGCCAAAGCGGCCATAGGCATGGCCACAGCAGCCTTAGCCATAGCCATAGCCAGAGCAGCCATAGCCATAGCAGCCGCAGCCATAGCCACAGCCATAGCAGCCATAGCCATAACCATAGCAGCCATAGCCATAGCCATAGCAGACATAACCACAGCCATAGCAACCATAGCCATAGCCATAGCAGCCATAGCCATAGCCATAGCAGCCAGAGCCAGAGCCACAGCAGCCGTAGTCATAGCCATAGCCTTAGCAGCCATACACAGAACCATAGCCATAGCAGCCACAGCCATAGCCATAGCAGCCATAGTCACAGCCATAGCAGCCATAGCCACAGCCGTAGCAGCCATAGCCATAGCCATAGCAGCCATAACCATAGCCATAGCAGCCATAGCGATAGCCATAGCAGCCGTAGGCAGAGCCATAGCAGCCATAGCTATATCCATAGTAGACACACACATAGCCACAGGCATAGCAGCCATAATCATAGCCATAGCCATAGCAGCCAATGCCATAGCCATAGCCATAGCAGCTGTAGCCACTGCCACAGCGGCCATAGCCATAGCCACAGCAGCCTTAGCCATAGCCATAGCCACAGCAGCCATAGCCATAGCAGCCGCAGCCATAGCCATAGCCATAGCAGCCATAGCCAAAGACATAGCCATAGCAGACATAGCCATAGCCATAGCCATAGCCATAGCAGCCATAGCCATAGCCATAGCAGACATAGCCATAGCCATAGCCATAGCAGCCGTATACATAGCCATAGTAGCCATAGCAATAGCCATAGCACCCATAGTCGCCATAGCCATAACCTTAGCAGCCATAGCCATAGCCATAGCAGACATAGCCATAGCCATAGCCATAGCAGCCGTATCCATAGCCATAGTAGCCATAGCCATAGCCATAGCAGCCATAGCCGCCATAGCTATAGCCATAGCAGCCATAGTAGACACAGCCATAGCCATAGCAGCCATAGCCATAGTCATATCAGGCATAGCCGCAGCCATAGCAGCCATAGCCATAGCCATAGCAGCCATAACCACAGCCATAGCAGCCATAGCCATAGCCATAGCAGCCATAGCCATAGCCATAGTAGCCATAGCCATAGGCGTAGTAGCCATAGCAGCCATAGCGATAGCCATAGCAGCCATAGGCATACTCATAGCAGCCGGAGCCAGAGCCACAGCAGCCGTAGGCATAGCCATAGCCTTAGCAGCCATAGCCATAACCATACCCATAGCAGCCATAGCCATAGCCATAGCAGCAATTGCAATGGCCATAGTAGCCAAAGCCGCAGCCATAGCAGCCATAGGCATAGCCATATCCATAGCAGCCATAGCCATAGCCATAGCAGTCATAGCCATAGCCATAGCCATAGCAGCCATAGCCATAGCCATAGCCATAGCAGCCATAGCCATAACCAAAGCAGCCATAGCCACAGCCATAGCACCCATAGCCATAGCCATAGCAGCCATAGCCATAGCCATAGCAGCCAGAGCCAGAGCCACAGCAGCCGTAGACATAGCCATAGCCACAGCAGCCATAGCCATAACCAAAGCAGCCATAGCCACAGCCATAGCACCCATAGCCATAGCCATAGCAGCCATAGCCATAGCCATAGCAGCCATAGCCATACCCACAGCAGCCATAGCCATAGCCATAGCAGTCATAGCCATAGCCATAGCCATAGCAGCCATACCAATGGCCATAGTAGCCAAAGCCGTAGCCATAGCAGCCATAGACATAGACATATCCATAGCGGCCATAGCCATAGCCATAGCAGTCATAGCCATAGCCATAACCATAGCAGCCATGGCCATAGCCATAGCCATAGCAGCCATAGCCATAGCCATAGCAGCCATAGCCATAGCCATAGCAGACATAGCCACAGCCATAGCAGCCATAGCCATAGCCATAGCAGCCATAGCCATCGCCATAGCCTTAGCAGCAATAGCCATAGTCATAGCCATAGCCATAGCAGCTATAGCCATAGCCATAGCCATAGCAGCCATTGCCATCGCCGTAGCAGCCATAACCACAGCCATAGCGGCCATAGCCATAGCCGTAGCAGCCAGAGCCATAGCAGCCAGAGCCAGAGCCACAGCAGCCGTAGACATAGCCATGGCCTTAGCAGCCATAGACATAATCATAGCCATAGCAGCCATAGCCATAGGCACAGCAGCCACAGCCATGGCCATAGTAGCCAAAGCCATAGACATGGCCATAGTAGCCAAAGCCATAGCCATTGCAGCCATAGCCATAGACATAGCCATAGCCGCCAAAACCATAGCCGTAGCCATAGCCATAGCAGCCATAGCCATAGCCATAGCAGCCATACCAATGGCCATAGTAGCCAAAGCCGTAGCCATAGCAGCCATAGCCATAGCCATATCCATAGCGGCCATAGCCATAGCCATAGCAGTCATAGCCATAGCCATAGCCATAGCAGCCATAGCCATAGCCATACCCATAGCCATAGCAGCCATAGCCATAGCCATAGCAGCCATAGCCATAGCCATAGCAGACATAGCCACAGCCATAGCAGCCATAGCCATAGCCATAGCTGGCATAGGCATAGCCATACCCATAGCAGCCATAGACATAGCCATAGTAGTCATAGCAATAGCCATAGCCATAGCCATAGCAGCCATAGCCATAGCCATAGCAGCCATAGCCATAGCATTAGCAGCCATAGCAATAGCCATAGCAGCCATAACCACAGCCATAGCAGCCATAGCCATAGCCATAGCAGCCATAGCCATAGCCATAGCAGTCATAGCCATAGACATAGCCATAGCAGTCATAGCCATAGACATAGCCATAGCAGCTATAGCCATAGCCATAGCCATAGCAGACATAGCCATAGCCATAGCAGCCATAGCCATAGCCATACCCATAGCAGCCATAGCCATAGCCATAGCAATCATGGCCATAGCCAGAGACAAAGCAGCCATAGCCATAGCCACAGCCATAGCAGCCATAGCCATAACCATAGCAGCCATAGCCATAGCCATAGCAGACATAACCACAGCCATAGCAGCCATAGCCATAGCCATAGCTGCCATAGGCATGGCCATAGTAGCCAAAGCCATAGCCATAGCAGCCATAGCCATAGACATAGCCATAGCATCCATAGCCATAGCCATAGCCATGGCCATAGCAGCCATAGCCATACCCATAGCAGCCATAGCCATAGCCATAGCAGTCATAGCCATAGCCATAGCCATAGCCATAGCCATAGCAGCCATAGCCATAGCCATGGCCATAGCAGCCATAGCCATACCCATAGCAGCCATAGCCATAGCCATAGCAGTCATAGCCATAGCCATAGCCATAGCCATAGCCATAGCAGCCATAGCCATAGCCGATGCAGCCATAGCCATAGCCATAGCAGCCATAGCCATCGCCATAGCCTTAGCAGCAATAGCCATAGTCATAGCCATAGCCATAGCAGCTATAGCCATAGCCATAGCCATAGCAGCCATTGCCATAGCCATAGCAGCCATAACCACAGCCATAGCGGCCATAGCCATATCCATAGCAGCCAGAGCCATAGCAGCCAGAGCCAGAGCCACAGCAGCCGTAGACATAGCCATAGCCTTAGCAGCCATAGACATAATCATAGCCATAGCAGCCATAGCCATAGCCACAGCAGCCACAGCCATGGCCATAGTAGCCAAAGCCATAGCCATGGCCATAGTACCCAAAGCCATAGCCATTGCAGCCATAGCCATAGACATAGCCATAGCCGCCAATACCATAGCCTTAGCCATAGCCATAGCAGCCATAGCCATAGCCATAGCAGCCATACAAATGGCCATAGCAGCCAAAGCCGTAGGCATAGCAGCCATAGCCATAGCCATATCCATAGCGGCCATAGCCATAGCCATAGCTGTCATAGCCATAGCCATAGCCATAGCAGCCACAGCCATAGCCATAGCCATAGCCATAGCAGCCATAGCCATAGCCATAGCAGCCATAGCCATAGCCATAGCAGACATAGCCACAGCCATAGCAGCCATAGCCATAGCCATAGCTGCCATAGGCATAGCCATACCCATAGCAGCCATAGACATAGCCATAGCAGTCATAGCCATAGCCATAGCCATAGCCATAGCAGCCATAGCCATAGCCATAGCAGCCATAGCCATAGCCATAGCAGCCATAGCAATAGCCATAGCAGCCATAACCACAGCCATAGCAGCCATAGCCATAGCCATAGCAGCCATAGCCATAGCCATAGCAGTCATAGCCATAGACATAGCCATAGCAGCTATAGCCATAGCCATAGCCATAGCAGACATAGTCATCGCCATAGCCTTAGCAGCAATAGCCATAGTCATAGCCATAGCCATTGCAGCTATAGCCATAGCCATAGCCATAGCAGCCATTGCCATCGCCATAGCAGCCATAACCACAGCCATAGCGGCCATAGCCATAGCCGTAGCAGCCAGAGCCATAGCAGCCAGAGCCAGAGCCACAGCAGCCGTAGACATAGCCATAGCCTTAGCAGCCATAGGCATAACCATAGCCATAGCAGCCATAGCCATAGGCACAGCAGCCACAGCCATGGCCATAGTAGCCAAAGCCATAGCCATGGCCATAGTAGCCAAAGCCATAGCCATTGCAGCCATAGCCATAGACATAGCCATAGCCGCCAAAACCATAGCCGTAGCCATAGCCATAGCAGCCATAGCCATAGCCATAGCAGCCATACCAATGGCCATAGTAGCCAAAGCCGTAGCCATAGCTGCCATAGCCATAGCCATATCCATAGCGGCCATAGCCATAGCCATAGCAGTCATAGCCATAGCCATAGCCATAGCAGCCATAGCCATAGCCATAGCCATAGCAGCCATAGCCATAGCCATAGCAGCCATAGCCATAGCCATAGCAGACATAGCCACAGCCATAGCAGCCATAGCCATAGCCATAGCTGCCATAGGCATAGCCATACCCATAGCAGCCATAGACATAGCCATAGCAGTCATAGCCATAGCCATAGCCATAGCCATAGCAGCCATAGCCATAGCCATAGCAGCCATAGCCATAGCCATAGCAGCCATAGCAATAGCCATAGCAGCCATAACCACAGCCATAGCAGCCATAGCCATAGCCATAGCAGCCATAGCCATAGCCATAGCAGTCATAGCCATAGACATAGCCATAGCAGTCATAGCCATAGACATAGCCATAGCAGCTATAGCCATAGCCATAGCCATAGCAGACATAGCCATAGCCATAGCAGCCATAGCCATAGCCATAGCCATAGCAGCCATACCAATGGCCATAGTAGCCAAAGCCGTAGCCATAGCTGCCATAGCCATAGCCATATCCATAGCGGCCATAGCCATAGCCATAGCAGTCATAGCCATAGCCATAGCCATAGCAGCCATAGCCATAGCCATAGCCATAGCAGCCATAGCCATAGCCATAGCAGCCATAGCCATACCCACAGCAGCCATAGCCATAGCCATAGCAGTCATAGCCATAGCCATAGCCATAGCAGCCATACCAATGGCCATAGTAGCCAAAGCCGTAGCCATAGCAGCCATAGACATAGACATATCCATAGCGGCCATAGCCATAGCCATAGCAGTCATAGCCATAGCCATAGCCATAGCAGCCATGGCCATAGCCATAGCCATAGCAGCCATAGCCATAGCCATAGCAGCCATAGCCATAGCCATAGCAGCCATAGCCATCGCCATAGCCTTAGCAGCAATAGCCATAGTCATAGCCATAGCAGCCATAGCCATAGGCACAGCAGCCACAGCCATGGCCATAGTAGCCAAAGCCATAGACATGGCCATAGTAGCCAAAGCCATAGCCATTGCAGCCATAGCCATAGACATAGCCATAGCCGCCAAAACCATAGCCGTAGCCATAGCCATAGCAGCCATAGCCATAGCCATAGCAGCCATACCAATGGCCATAGTAGCCAAAGCCGTAGCCATAGCAGCCATAGCCATAGCCATATCCATAGCGGCCATAGCCATAGCCATAGCAGTCATAGCCATAGCCATAGCCATAGCAGCCATAGCCATAGCCATAGCCATAGCCATAGCAGCCATAGCCATAGCCATAGCCATAGCCATAGCAGCCATAGCCATAGCCATAGCAGCCATAGCCATAGCCATAGCAGACATAGCCACAGCCATAGCAGCCATAGCCATAGCCATAGCTGCCATAGGCATAGCCATACCCATAGCAGCCATAGACATAGCCATAGTAGTCATAGCAATAGCCATAGCCATAGCCATAGCAGCCATAGCCATAGCCATAGCAGCCATAGCCATAGCATTAGCAGCCATAGCAATAGCCATAGCAGCCATAACCACAGCCATAGCAGCCATAGCCATAGCCATAGCAGCCATAGCCATAGCCATAGCAGTCATAGCCATAGACATAGCCATAGCAGTCATAGCCATAGACATAGCCATAGCAGCTATAGCCATAGCCATAGCCATAGCAGACATAGCCATAGCCATAGCAGCCATAGCCATAGCCATACCCATAGCAGCCATAGCCATAGCCATAGCAATCATGGCCATAGCCAGAGACAAAGCAGCCATAGCCATAGCCACAGCCATAGCAGCCATAGCCATAACCATAGCAGCCATAGCCATAGCCATAGCAGACATAACCACAGCCATAGCAGCCATAGCCATAGCCATAGCTGCCATAGGCATGGCCATAGTAGCCAAAGCCATAGCCATAGCAGCCATAGCCATAGACATAGCCATAGCATCCATAGCCATAGCCATAGCCATGGCCATAGCAGCCATAGCCATACCCATAGCAGCCATAGCCATAGCCATAGCAGTCATAGCCATAGCCATAGCCATAGCCATAGCCATAGCAGCCATAGCCATAGCCGATGCAGCCATAGCCATAGCCATAGCAGCCATAGCCATCGCCATAGCCTTAGCAGCAATAGCCATAGTCATAGCCATAGCCATAGCAGCTATAGCCATAGCCATAGCCATAGCAGCCATAGCCATAGCCATAGCAGCCATAGCCATAGCCATAGCAGACATAGCCACAGCCATAGCAGCCATAGCCATAGCCATAGCTGCCATAGGCATAGCCATACCCATAGCAGCCATAGACATAGCCATAGCAGTCATAGCCATAGCCATAGCCATAGCCATAGCAGCCATAGCCATAGCCATAGCAGCCATAGCCATAGCCATAGCAGCCATAGCAATAGCCATAGCAGCCATAACCACAGCCATAGCAGCCATAGCCATAGCCATAGCAGCCATAGCCATAGCCATAGCAGTCATAGCCATAGACATAGCCATAGCAGCTATAGCCATAGCCATAGCCATAGCAGACATAGCCATAGCCATAGCAGCCATAGCCATAGCCATACCCATAGCAGCCATAGCCATAGCCATAGCAATCATGGCCATAGCCAGAGACAAAGCAGCCATAGTCATAGCCACAGCCATAGCAGCCATAGCCATACCCATAGCAGCCATAGCCATAGCCATAGCAGACATAACCACAGCCATAGCTGCCATAGCCATAGCCATAGCTGCCATAGGCATGGCCATAGGAGCCAAAGCCATAGCCATAGCAGCCATAGCCATAGACATAGCCGTAGCATCCATAGCCATAGCCATAGCCATGGCCATAGCAGCCATAGCCATACCCATAGCAGCCATAGCCATAGCCATAGCAATCATAGCCATAGCCATAGCCATAGCCATAGCCATAGCCATAGCAGACATAACCACAGCCATAGCAGCCATAGCCATAGCCATAGCAGCCATAGCCATAGCCATAGCAGACATAGCCACAGCCATAGCAGCCATAGCCATAGCCATAGCAGCCATAGCCATCGCCATAGCCTTAGCAGCAATAGCCATAGTCATAGCCATAGCCATAGCAGCTATAGCCATAGCCATAGCCATAGCAGCCATTGCCATCGCCATAGCAGCCATAACCACAGCCATAGCGGCCATAGCCATAGCCGTAGCAGCCAGAGCCATAGCAGCCAGAGCCAGAGCCACAGCAGCCGTAGACATAGCCATAGCCTTAGCAGCCATAGACATAATCATAGCCATAGCAGCCATAGCCATAGGCACAGCAGCCACAGCCATGGCCATAGTAGCCAAAGCCATAGCCATGGCCATAGTAGCCAAAGCCATAGCCATTGCAGCCATAGCCATAGACATAGCCATAGCCGCCAAAACCATAGCCGTAGCCATAGCCATAGCAGCCATAGCCATAGCCATAGCAGCCATACCAATGGCCATAGTAGCCAAAGCCGTAGCCATAGCTGCCATAGCCATAGCCATATCCATAGCGGCCATAGCCATAGCCATAGCAGTCATAGCCATAGCCATAGCCATAGCAGCCATAGCCATAGCCATAGCCATAGCCATAGCAGCCATAGCCATAGCCATAGCAGCCATAGCCATAGCCATAGCAGACATAGCCACAGCCATAGCAGCCATAGCCATAGCCATAGCTGCCATAGGCATAGCCATACCCATAGCAGCCATAGACATAGCCATAGTAGTCATAGCAATAGCCATAGCCATAGCCATAGCAGCCATAGCCATAGCCATAGCAGCCATAGCCATAGCATTAGCAGCCATAGCAATAGCCATAGCAGCCATAACCACAGCCATAGCAGCCATAGCCATAGCCATAGCAGCCATAGCCATAGCCATAGCAGTCATAGCCATAGACATAGCCATAGCAGTCATAGCCATAGACATAGCCATAGCAGCTATAGCCATAGCCATAGCCATAGCAGACATAGCCATAGCCATAGCAGCCATAGCCATAGCCATACCCATAGCAGCCATAGCCATAGCCATAGCAATCAAGGCCATAGCCAGAGACAAAGCAGCCATAGCCATAGCCACAGCCATAGCAGCCATAGCCATAACCATAGCAGCCATAGCCATAGCCATAGCAGACATAACCACAGCCATAGCAGCCATAGCCATAGCCATAGCTGCCATAGGCATGGCCATAGTAGCCAAAGCCATAGCCATAGCAGCCATAGCCATAGACATAGCCATAGCATCCATAGCCATAGCCATAGCCATGGCCATAGCAGCCATAGCCATACCCATAGCAGCCATAGCCATAGCCATAGCAGTCATAGCCATAGCCATAGCCATAGTCATAGCCATAGCAGCCATAGCCATAGCCGATGCAGCCATAGCCATAGCCATAGCAGCCATAGCCATCGCCATAGCCTTAGCAGCAATAGCCATAGTCATAGCCATAGCCATAGCAGCTATAGCCATAGCCATAGCCATAGCAGCCATTGCCATAGCCATAGCAGCCATAACCACAGCCATAGCGGCCATAGCCATATCCATAGCAGCCAGAGCCATAGCAGCCAGAGCCAGAGCCACAGCAGCCGTAGACATAGCCATAGCCTTAGCAGCCATAGACATAATCATAGCCATAGCAGCCATAGCCATAGCCACAGCAGCCACAGCCATGGCCATAGTAGCCAAAGCCATAGCCATGGCCATAGTAGCCAAAGCCATAGCCATTGCAGCCATAGCCATAGACATTGCCATAGCCGCCAAAACCATAGCCGTAGCCATAGCCATAGCAGCCATAGCCATAGCCATAGCAGCCATACCAATGGCCATAGTAGCCAAAGCCGTAGGCATAGCAGCCATAGCCATAGCCATATCCACAGCGGCCATAGCCATAGCCATAGCAGTCATAGCCATAGCCATAGCCATAGCAGCCACAGCCATAGCCATAGCCATAGCCATAGCAGCCATAGCCATAGCCATAGCAGCCATAGCCATAGCCATAGCAGACATAGCCACAGCCATAGCAGCCATAGCCATATCCATAGCAGACATAGCCATAGCCATAGCAGACATAACCACAGCCACAGCAGCCATAGCCATAGCCATAGCAGCCATAGCCATAGCCATAGCAGCCAGAGCCAGAGCCACAGCAGCCGTAGACATAGCCATAGCCTCAGGGGCCATAGACATAACCATAGCCATAGCAGCCATAGAAATAGCCATAGCCGCCACAGCCATGGCCATTGTATCCAAAACCATAGCCATAGCAGCCATAGCCAAAGACATAACCATAGCAGCCATAGCCATAGCCATAGCCATAGCCAAAGCAGCCATAGCCATAGCCATAGCAGACATAGCCATAGCCATAGCCATAGCAGCCGTATCCATAGCCATAGTAGCCATAGCCATAGCCATATCAGCCATAGTCGCCATAGCCATAACCATAGCAGCCATAGCCATAGCCATAGCAGACATAGCCATAGCCATAGCCATAGCAGCCGTATCCATAGCCATAGCCATAGCAGCTATAGCCATAGCCATTGCAGCCATAGCCATAGCCATAGCAGCCATAGCCATAGCCATACCCATAGCAGCCATAGCCATAGCCATAGCAGTCATGGCCATAGCCATAGACAAAGCAACCATAGCCATAGCCACAGCCATAGCAGCCATAGCCATAACCATAGCAGCCGTAGCCATAGCCATAGCAGACATAACCACAGCCATAGCAGCCATAGCCATAGCCATAGCAGCCATAGCCATCGCCATATCCTTAGCAGCAATAGCCATAGTCATAGCCATAGCCATAGCAGCCATAGCCATCGCCATAGCCTTAGCAGCAATAGCCATAGTCATAGCCATAGCCATAGCAGCTATGGCCATAGCCATAGCCATAGCAGCCACAGCCGTAGCCATAGCAGCCATAGCCATAGCCATAGCAGCCATAGTAGACATAGCCATAGCCATAGCAGCCAGAGCCAGAGCCACAGCAGCCGTAGACATAGCCATAGCATCCATAGCCATAGCAACCGTAGCCATAGCCATAGCTGCCATAGTCATAACCTTAGCTATTGCAGCCATAGCCATAGCCATAGCAGCCATAGCTGTAGCCATAGCAGCCATAGCCATAGTCATAGCAGCCATAGCCATAGCCATAGCAGCCATAGCGATAGCCGTAGCAGCCGTAGGCATAGCCATAGCAGCCATAGCTACATCCATAGCAGACACACACATAGCCACAGCCATAGCAGCCATAATCATAGCCATAGCCATAGCCGCCACAGCCATGGCCATAGTATCCAAAACCATAGCCATAGCAGCCATAGCCAAAGTCATAGCCATAGCAGCCATAGCCATAGCCATAGCCATAGCAGCCATAGCCATATCCATAGCAGCCATAGCCGTAGCCATAGCAGCCATAGCCATAGCCAATGCAGCCATAACCATAGCCATAGCATCCATAGTGATAGCCATAGCAGCCGTAGGCAGAGCCATAGCAACCATAGCTATATCCATAGCAGACACACACATAGCCACAGCCATAGCAGCCATAATCATAGCCATAGCCATAGCAGCTGTAGCCATTGCCAAAGCGGCCATAGCCATAGCCACAGCAGCCTTAGCCATAGCCATAGCCATAGCAGACATAGCCATAGCCATAGCCATAGCAGCCTTGGCCGTAGCCATAGTCATAGCAGACATAGCCATAGCCATAGCCATAGCAGCCATAGCCATAGCCATAGCAGCCGTAGCCATAGCAGCCGCAGCCATAGCCATAGCCATAGCAGCCATTGCCATAGCCATTGCAGCCATAACCACAGCCATAGCAGCCATAGCCATAGCCATAGCAGCCATAGGCATATCCATAGCAGCGAGAGCCAGAGCCGCAGCAGCCGTAGACATAGCCATATCCTTAGCAGCCATAGACATAACTATAGCCATAGCAGCCATAGCTATAGCCATAGCTGCCATAGCCATGGCCATAGTAGCCAAAGCCATAGCCATAGCAGCCATAGCCACAGCCATAGCAGACATAGCCACAGCCATAGCAGCCATAGCCATACCCATAGCAGCCGTAGACATAGCCATAGCCTTAGCAGCCATAGACATAATCATAGCCATAGCAGCCATAGCCATAGCCACAGCAGCCACAGCCATGGCCATAGTAGCCAAAGCCATAGCCATGGCCATAGTAGCCAAAGCCATAGCCATTGCAGCCATAGCCATAGACATAGCCATAGCCGCCAAAACCATAGCCGTAGCCATAGCCATAGCAGCCATAGCCATAGACATAGCAGCCATACCAATGGCCATAGTAGCCAAAGCCGTAGCCATAGCAGCCATAGCCATAGCCATATCCATAGCGGCCATAGCCATAGCCATAGCGGTCATAGCCATAGCCATAGCCATAGCAGCCATAGCCATAGCCATAGCCATAGCCATAGCAGCCATAGCCATAGCCATAGCAGCCATAGCCATAGCCATAGCAGACATAGCCACAGCCATAGCAGCCATAGCCATAGCCATAGCTGCCATAGGCATAGCCATACCCATAGCAGCCATAGACATAGCCATAGCAGTCATAGCCATAGCCATAGCCATAGCCATAGCAGCCATAGCCATAGCCACAGCAGCCATAGCCATAGCCATAGCAGCCATAGCAATAACCATAGCAGCCATAACCACAGCCATAGCAGCCATAGCCATAGCCATAGCAGCCATAGCCATAGCCATAGCAGTCATAGCCATAGACATAGCCATAGCAGCTATAGCCATAGCCATAGCCATAGCAGACATAGCCATAGCCATAGCAGCCATAGCCATAGCCATACCCATAGCAGCCATAGCCATAGCCATAGCAATCATGGCCATAGCCAGAGACAAAGCAGCCATAGTCATAGCCACAGCCATAGCAGCCATAGCCATAACCATAGCAGCCATAGCCATAGCCATAGCAGACATAACCACAGCCATAGCAGCCATAGCCATAGCCATAGCTGCCATAGGCATGGCAATAGTAGCCAAAGCCATAGCCATAGCAGCCATAGCCATAGACATAGCCATAGCAGCCATAGCCACAGCCATAGCAGCCATAGCCATAGCCATAGCTGCCATAGGCATAGCCATACCCATAGCAGCAATAGACATAGCCATAGCAGTCATAGCCATAGCCATAGCCATAGCCATAGCAGCCATAGCCATAGCCATAGCAGCCATAGCCATAGCCATAGCAGCCATAGCAATAGCCATAGCAGCCATAACCACAGCCATAGCAGCCATAGCCATAGCCATAGCAGCCATAGCCATAGCCATAGCAGTCATAGACATAGACATAGCCACAGCAGCTATAGCCATAGCCATAGCAGCCATAGCCATAGCCATACCCATAGCAGCCATAGCCATAGCCATAGCAATCATGGCCATAGCCAGAGACAAAGCAGCCATAGTCATAGCCACAGCCATAGCAGCCATAGCCATAACCATAGCAGCCATAGCCATAGCCATAGCAGACATAACCACAGCCATAGCAGCCATAGCCATAGCCATAGCTGCCATAGCCATAGACATAGCCATAGCATCCATAGCCATAGCCATAGCCATGGCCATAGCAGCCATAGCCATACCCATAGCAGCCATAGCCATAGCCATAGCAATCATAGCCATAGCCATAGCCATAGCCATAGCCATAGCAGCCATAGCCATAGCCGATGCAGCCATAGCCATAGCCATAGCAGCCATAGCCGTAGCCATAGCAGCCATAGCCATAGCCAATGCAGCCATAACCATAGCCATAGCATCCATAGCGATAGCATCCATAGCGATAGCCATAGCAGCCGTAGGCAGGGCCATAGCAACCATAGCTATATCCATAGCAGACACACACATAGCCACAGCCATAGCAGCCATAATCATAGCCACAGCCATAGCAGCCAATGCCATAGCCATAGCCATAGCAGCTGTAGCCATTGCCAAAGCGGCCATAGCCATAGCCACAGCAGCCTTAGCCATAGCCATAGCCATAGCAGACATAGCCATAGCCATAGCAGCCTTGGCCGTAGCCATAGTCATAGCAGACATAGCCATAGCCATAGCCATAGCAGCCATAGCCATAGCCATAGCAGCCGTAGCCATAGCAGCCGCAGCCATAGCCATAGCCATAGCAGCCATTGCCATAGCCATTGCAGCCATAACCACAGCCATAGCAGCCATAGCCATAGCCATAGCAGCCATAGGCATATCCATAGCAGCGAGAGCCAGAGCCGCAGCAGCCGTAGACATAGCCATATCCTTAGCAGCCATACACATAACCATAGCCATAGCAGCCATAGCTATAGCCATAGCTGCCATAGCCATGGCCATAGTAGCCAAAGCCATAGCCATAGCAGCCATAGCCACAGCCATAGCAGACATAGCCACAGCCATAGCAGCCATAGCCATACCCATAGCAGACGTAGACATAGCCATAGCCTTAGCAGCCATAGACATAATCATAGCCATAGCAGCCATAGCCATAGCCACAGCAGCCACAGCCATGGCCATAGTAGCCAAAGCCATAGCCATGGCCATAGTAGCCTAAGCCATAGCCATTGCAGCCATAGCCATAGACATAGCCATAGCCGCCAAAACCATAGCCGTAGCCATAGCCATAGCAGCCATAGCCATAGCCATAGCAGCCATACCAATGGCCATATTAGCCAAAGCCGTAGCCATAGCAGCCATAGCCATAGCCATACCATAGCGGCCATAGCCATAGCCATAGCAGTCATAGCCATAGCCATAGCCATAGCAGCCATAGCCATAGCCATAGCCATAGCCATAGCAGCCATAGCCATAGCCATAGCAGCCATAGCCATAGCCATAGCAGACATAGCCACAGCCATAGCAGCCATAGCCATAGCCATAGCTGCCATAGGCATAGCCATACCCATAGCAGCCATAGACATAGCCATAGCAGTCATAGCCATAGCCATAGCCATAGCAGCCATAGCCATAGCCATAGCAGCCATAGCCATTGCCATAGCAGCCATAGCAATAGCCATAGCAGTCATAACCACAGCCATAGCAGCCATAGCCATAGCCATAGCAGCCATAGCCATAGCCATAGCAGTCATAGCCATAGACATAGCCATAGCAGCTATAGCCATAGCCATAGCCATAGCAGACATAGCCATAGCCATAGCAGCCATAGCCATAGCCATAGCAGACATAACCACAGCCATAGCAGCCATAGCCATAGCCATAGCTGCCATAGGCATGGCCATAGTAGCCAAAGCCATAGCCATAGCAGCCATAGCCATAGACATAGCCATAGCATCCATAGCCATAGCCATAGCCATGGCCATAGCAGCCATAGCCATACCCATAGCAGCCATAGCCATAGCCATAGCAGTCATAGCCATAGCCATAGCCATAGCAGCCATAGTAGACATAGCCATAGCCATAGCAGCCATAGCCATAGCCATAGCAGCCATAGCCATAGCTATAGCAGCCAGAGCCAGAGCCACAGCAGCCGTAGACATAGCCATAGCCTTAGCAGCCATAGCCATAGCCATAGCTATAGCAGCCATAGCCATAGCAGCCATAGACATATCCATAGCAGCCAGAGCCAGAGCCACAGCAGCCGTAGACATAGCCATAGCATCCATAGCCATAGCAGCCGTAGCCATAGCCATAGCTGCCATAGTCATAACCTTAGCCATTGCAGCCATAGCCATAGCCATAGCAGCCATAGCCGTAGCCATAGCAGCCATAGCCATAGTCATAGCAGCCATAGCAATAGCCATAGCAGCCATAGCGATAGCCGTAGCAGCCGTAGGCATAGACATAGCAGCCATAGCTATATCCATAGCAGACACACACATAGCCACAGCCATAGCAGCCATAATCATAGCCATAGCCATAGCAGCCAATGCCATAGCCATAGCCATAGCCATAGCAGCCGATGCCATATCCATAGCCATAGCAGCTGTAGCTTTTGCCAAAGCGGCCATAGCCATAGCCACAGCAGCCTTAGCCATAGCCATAGCCATAGCAGACATAGCCATAGCCATAGCCATAGCAGCCTTAGCCATAGCCATAGTCATAGCAGCCATAGCCACAGCCATAGCCATAGCAGCCATAGCCAAAGCCATAGCAGCCATAGCCATAGCAGCCGCAGCCATAGCCATAGCCATAGCAGCCATTGCCATAGCCATAGCAGCCATAACCACAGCCATGGCGGCGATAGCCATAGCCATAGCAGCCAGAGCCATAGCAGCCAGAGCCAGAGCCACAGCTGCCGTAGACATAGCCATAGCCTTAGCAGCCATAGACATAATCATAGCCATAGCAGCCACAGCCATAGACACAGCAGCCACAGCCATGGCCATAGTAGCCAAAGCCATAGCCATGGCCATAGTAGCCAAAGCCATAGCCATAGCAGCCATAGCCATAGCAGCCATAGCCACAGTCCTAGCAGCCATAGCCATAGCCATAGCCATAGCAGCCATAGACATAGCCATAGCAGCCATAGCCATAGCCATACCCATAGCAGCCATAGCCATAGCCATAGCCATAGCAGCCATAGCCAAATCCATAGCAGCCATAGCCATAGCCATAGCAGCCATAGCCATATCCATAGCAGCCATAGCAATAGCCATAGCAGCCATAACCACAGCCATAGCAGCCATAGCCATAGCCATAGCCATAGCCATAGCAGCCATAGCCATAGGCATAGCAGCCATAGCAATAGCCATAGCAGCCATAACCACAGCCATAGCAGCCATAGCCATAGCCATAGCAGCCATAGCCATAGCCATAGCAGTTATAGCCATAGACATAGCCATAGCAGCCACAGCCATAGCCATAGCCATAGCAGCCATAGCCATAGCCATAGCAGCTATACCAATGGCCATAGTAGCCAAAGCCGTAGCCATAGCAGCCATAGCCATAGCCATATCCATAGCGGCCATAGCCATAGGCATAGCAGCCATAGCCATAGCCATAGCAGACATAGCCACAGCCATAGCAGCCATAGCCATAGCCATTGCTGCCATAGGCATAGCCATACCCATAGCAGCCATAGACATAGCCATAGCAGTCATAGCCATAGCCATAGCCATAGCAGCCATAGCCATAGCCATAGCCATAGCAGCCATAGCCATAGGCATAGCAGCCATAGCAATAGCCATAGCAGCCATAACCACAGCCATAGCAGCCATAGCCATAGCCATAGTAGCCATAGCCATAGCCATAGCAGCCATAGCCATAGCAGCCGTAGCGATAGCCATAGCAGCCATAGGCATACCCATAGCAGCCGGAGCCAGAGCCACAGCAGCCGTAGACATAGCCATAGCCTTAGCAGCCACAGCCATAGCCATAGCCATAGCAGCCATAGCCATAGCCATAGCAGCCATACCAATGGCCATAGTAGCCAAAGCCGTAGCCATAGCAGCCATAGCCATAGCCATATCCATAGCGGCCATAGCCATAGCCATAGCAGTCATAGCCATAGCCATAGCCATAGCAGCCATGGCCATAGCCATAGCCATAGCAGCCATAGCCATAGCCATAGCAGCCATAGCCATAGCCATAGCAGACATAGCCACAGCCATAGCAGCCATAGCCATAGCCATAGCTGCCATAGGCATAGCCATACCCATAGCAGCCATAGACATAGCCATAGCAGTCATAGCCATAGCCATAGCCATAGCAGCCATAGCCATAGCCATAGCCATAGCAGCCATAGCCATAGGCATAGCAGCCATAGCAATAGCCATAGCAGCCATAACCACAGCCATAGCAGCCATAGCCATAGCCATAGCAGCCATAGCCATAGCCATAGCAGTTATAGCCATAGACATAGCCATAGCAGCCATAGCCATAGCCATAGCCATAGCAGACATAGCCATAGCCATAGCAGCCATAGCCATAGCCATAGCAGTCATGGCCATAGCCATAGACAAAGCAACCATACCCATAGCCACAGCCATAGCAGCCATAGCCATAACCATAGCAGCCATAGCCATAGCCATAGCAGACATAACCACAGCCATAGCAGCCATAGCCATAACCATAGCAGCCATAGCCATCGCCATAGCCTTAGCAGCAATAGCCATAGTCATAGCCATAGCCATAGGAGCTATATACATAGCCATAGCCATAGCAGCAATTGCCATAGCCATAGCAGCCATAATCACAGCCATAGCGGCCATAGCCATAGCCATAGCAGCCAGAGCCATAGCAGCCAGAGCCAGAGCCACAGCAGCCGTAGACATAGCCATAGCCTTAGCAGCCATAGACATAATCATAGCCATAGCAGCCATAGCCATAGCCACAGCAGCCACAGCCATGGCCATAGTAGCCAAAGCCATAGCCATGGCCATAGTAGCCAAAGCCATAGCCATTGCAGCCATAGCCATAGACATAGCCATAGCCGCCAAAACCATAGCCGTAGCCATAGCCATAGCAGCCATAGCCATAGCCATAGCAGCCATACCAATGGCCATAGTAGCCAAAGCCGTAGCCATAGCAGCCATAGCCATAGCCATGTCCATAGCGGCCATAGCCATAGCCATAGCTGCCATAGGCATAGCCATACCCATAGCAGCCATAGACATAGCCATAGCAGTCATAGCCATAGCCATAGCCATAGCAGCCATAGCCATAGCCATAGCAGCCATAGCCATTGCCATAGCAGCCATAGCAATAGCCATAGCAGTCATAACCACAGCCATAGCAGCCATAGCCATAGCCATAGCAGCCATAGCCATAGCCATAGCAGCCATAGCCATAGCCATAGCTGCCATAGGCATAGCCATACCCATAGCAGCCATAGACATAGCCATAGCAGTCATAGCCATAGCCATAGCCATAGCAGCCATAGCCATAGCCATAGCAGCCATAGCCATTGCCATAGCAGCCATAGCAATAGCCATAGCAGTCATAACCACAGCCATAGCAGCCATAGCCATAGCCATAGCAGCCATAGCCATAGCCATAGCAGTCATAGCCATAGACATAGCCATAGCAGCTATAGCCATAGCCATAGCCATAGCAGACATAGCCATAGCCATAGCAGCCATAGCCATAGCCATAGCAGACATAACCACAGCCATAGCAGCCATAGCCATAGCCATAGCTGCCATAGGCATGGCCATAGTAGCCAAAGCCATAGCCATAGCAGCCATAGCCATAGACATAGCCATAGCATCCATAGCCATAGCCATAGCCATGGCCATAGCAGCCATAGCCATACCCATAGCAGCCATAGCCATAGCCATAGCAGTCATAGCCATAGCCATAGCCATAGCAGCCATAGTAGACATAGCCATAGCCATAGCAGCCATAGCCATAGCCATAGCAGCCATAGCCATAGCTATAGCAGCCAGAGCCAGAGCCACAGCAGCCGTAGACATAGCCATAGCCTTAGCAGCCATAGCCATAGCCATAGCTATAGCAGCCATAGCCATAGCAGCCATAGACATATCCATAGCAGCCAGAGCCAGAGCCACAGCAGCCGTAGACATAGCCATAGCATCCATAGCCATAGCAGCCGTAGCCATAGCCATAGCTGCCATAGTCATAACCTTAGCCATTGCAGCCATAGCCATAGCCATAGCAGCCATAGCCGTAGCCATAGCAGCCATAGCCATAGTCATAGCAGCCATAGCAATAGCCATAGCAGCCATAGCGATAGCCGTAGCAGCCGTAGGCATAGACATAGCAGCCATAGCTATATCCATAGCAGACACACACATAGCCACAGCCATAGCAGCCATAATCATAGCCATAGCCATAGCAGCCAATGCCATAGCCATAGCCATAGCCATAGCAGCCGATGCCATATCCATAGCCATAGCAGCTGTAGCTTTTGCCAAAGCGGCCATAGCCATAGCCACAGCAGCCTTAGCCATAGCCATAGCCATAGCAGACATAGCCATAGCCATAGCCATAGCAGCCTTAGCCATAGCCATAGTCATAGCAGCCATAGCCACAGCCATAGCCATAGCAGCCATAGCCAAAGCCATAGCAGCCATAGCCATAGCAGCCGCAGCCATAGCCATAGCCATAGCAGCCATTGCCATAGCCATAGCAGCCATAACCACAGCCATGGCGGCCATAGCCATAGCCATAGCAGCCAGAGCCATAGCAGCCAGAGCCAGAGCCACAGCTGCCGTAGACATAGCCATAGCCTTAGCAGCCATAGACATAATCATAGCCATAGCAGCCACAGCCATAGACACAGCAGCCACAGCCATGGCCATAGTAGCCAAAGCCATAGCCATGGCCATAGTAGCCAAAGCCATAGCCATTGCAGCCATAGCCATAGACATAACCATAGCCGCCAAAACCATAGCCGTAGCCATAGCCATAGCAGCCATAGCCATAGCCATAGCAGCCATAGCCATAGCAGCCATAGCCACAGTCCTAGCAGCCATAGCCATAGCCATAGCCATAGCAGCCATAGACATAGCCATAGCAGCCATAGCCATAGCCATACCCATAGCAGCCATAGCCATAGCCATAGCCATAGCAGCCATAGCCAAATCCATAGCAGCCATAGCCATAGCCATAGCAGCCATAGCCATATCCATAGCAGCCATAGCAATAGCCATAGCAGCCATAACCACAGCCATAGCAGCCATAGCCATAGCCATAGCCATAGCCATAGCAGCCATAGCCATAGGCATAGCAGCCATAGCAATAGCCATAGCAGCCATAACCACAGCCATAGCAGCCATAGCCATAGCCATAGCAGCCATAGCCATAGCCATAGCAGTTATAGCCATAGACATAGCCATAGCAGCCACAGCCATAGCCATAGCCATAGCAGCCATAGCCATAGCCATAGCAGCTATACCAATGGCCATAGTAGCCAAAGCCGTAGCCATAGCAGCCATAGCCATAGCCATATCCATAGCGGCCATAGCCATAGGCATAGCAGCCATAGCCATAGCCATAGCAGACATAGCCACAGCCATAGCAGCCATAGCCATAGCCATTGCTGCAATAGGCATAGCCATACCCATAGCAGCCATAGACATAGCCATAGCAGTCATAGCCATAGCCATAGCCATAGCAGCCATAGCCATAGCCATAGCCATAGCAGCCATAGCCATAGGCATAGCAGCCATAGCAATAGCCATAGCAGCCATAACCACAGCCATAGCAGCCATAGCCATAGCCATAGTAGCCATAGCCATAGCCATAGCAGCCATAGCCATAGCAGCCGTAGCGATAGCCATAGCAGCCATAGGCATACCCATAGCAGCCGGAGCCAGAGCCACAGCAGCCGTAGACATAGCCATAGCCTTAGCAGCCACAGCCATAGCCATAGCCATAGCAGCCATAGCCATAGCCATAGCAGCCATACCAATGGCCATAGTAGCCAAAGCCGTAGCCATAGCAGCCATAGCCATAGCCATATCCATAGCGGCCATAGCCATAGCCATAGCAGTCATAGCCATAGCCATAGCCATAGCAGCCATGGCCATAGCCATAGCCATAGCAGCCATAGCCATAGCCATAGCAGCCATAGCCATAGCCATAGCAGACATAGCCACAGCCATAGCAGCCATAGCCATAGCCATAGCTGCCATAGGCATAGCCATACCCATAGCAGCCATAGACATAGCCATAGCAGTCATAGCCATAGCCATAGCCATAGCAGCCATAGCCATAGCCATAGCCATAGCAGCCATAGCCATAGGCATAGCAGCCATAGCAATAGCCATAGCAGCCATAACCACAGCCATAGCAGCCATAGCCATAGCCATAGCAGCCATAGCCATAGCCATAGCAGTTATAGCCATAGACATAGCCATAGCAGCCATAGCCATAGCCATAGCCATAGCAGACATAGCCATAGCCATAGCAGCCATAGCCATAGCCATAGCAGTCATGGCCATAGCCATAGACAAAGCAACCATACCCATAGCCACAGCCATAGCAGCCATAGCCATAACCATAGCAGCCATAGCCATAGCCATAGCAGACATAACCACAGCCATAGCAGCCATAGCCATAACCATAGCAGCCATAGCCATCGCCATAGCCTTAGCAGCAATAGCCATAGTCATAGCCATAGCCATAGGAGCTATATACATAGCCATAGCCATAGCAGCAATTGCCATAGCCATAGCAGCCATAATCACAGCCATAGCGGCCATAGCCATAGCCATAGCAGCCAGAGCCATAGCAGCCAGAGCCAGAGCCACAGCAGCCGTAGACATAGCCATAGCCTTAGCAGCCATAGACATAATCATAGCCATAGCAGCCATAGCCATAGCCACAGCAGCCACAGCCATGGCCATAGTAGCCAAAGCCATAGCCATGGCCATAGTAGCCAAAGCCATAGCCATTGCAGCCATAGCCATAGACATAGCCATAGCCGCCAAAACCATAGCCGTAGCCATAGCCATAGCAGCCATAGCCATAGCCATAGCAGCCATACCAATGGCCATAGTAGCCAAAGCCGTAGCCATAGCAGCCATAGCCATAGCCATGTCCATAGCGGCCATAGCCATAGCCATAGCTGCCATAGGCATAGCCATACCCATAGCAGCCATAGACATAGCCATAGCAGTCATAGCCATAGCCATAGCCATAGCAGCCATAGCCATAGCCATAGCAGCCATAGCCATTGCCATAGCAGCCATAGCAATAGCCATAGCAGTCATAACCACAGCCATAGCAGCCATAGCCATAGCCATAGCAGCCATAGCCATAGCCATAGCAGTCATAGCCATAGACATAGCCATAGCAGCTATAGCCATAGCCATAGCCATAGCAGACATAGCCATAGCCATAGCAGCCATAGCCATAGCCATAGCAGACATAACCACAGCCATAGCAGCCATAGCCATAGCCATAGCTGCCATAGGCATGGCCATAGTAGCCAAAGCCATAGCCATAGCAGCCATAGCCATAGACATAGCCATAGCATCCATAGCCATAGCCATAGCCATGGCCATAGCAGCCATAGCCATACCCATAGCAGCCATAGCCATAGCCATAGCAGTCATAGCCATAGCCATAGCCATAGCAGCCATAGTAGACATAGCCATAGCCATAGCAGCCATAGCCATAGCCATAGCAGCCATAGCCATAGCTATAGCAGCCAGAGCCAGAGCCACAGCAGCCGTAGACATAGCCATAGCCTTAGCAGCCATAGCCATAGCCATAGCTATAGCAGCCATAGCCATAGCAGCCATAGACATATCCATAGCAGCCAGAGCCAGAGCCACAGCAGCCGTAGACATAGCCATAGCATCCATAGCCATAGCAGCCGTAGCCATAGCCATAGCTGCCATAGTCATAACCTTAGCCATTGCAGCCATAGCCATAGCCATAGCAGCCATAGCCGTAGCCATAGCAGCCATAGCCATAGTCATAGCAGCCATAGCAATAGCCATAGCAGCCATAGCGATAGCCGTAGCAGCCGTAGGCATAGCCATAGCAGCCATAGCTATATCCATAGCAGACACACACATAGCCACAGCCATAGCAGCCATAATCATAGCCATAGCCATAGCAGCCAATGCCATAGCCATAGCCATAGCCATAGCAGCCGATGCCATATCCATAGCCATAGCAGCTGTAGCTTTTGCCAAAGCGGCCATAGCCATAGCCACAGCAGCCTTAGCCATAGCCATAGCCATAGCAGACATAGCCATAGCCATAGCCATAGCAGCCTTAGCCATAGCCATAGTCATAGCAGCCATAGCCACAGCCATAGCCATAGCAGCCATAGCCAAAGCCATAGCAGCCATAGCCATAGCAGCCGCAGCCATAGCCATAGCCATAGCAGCCATTGCCATAGCCATAGCAGCCATAACCACAGCCATGGCGGCCATAGCCATAGCCATAGCAGCCAGAGCCATAGCAGCCAGAGCCAGAGCCACAGCTGCCGTAGACATAGCCATAGCCTTAGCAGCCATAGACATAATCATAGCCATAGCAGCCACAGCCATAGCCACAGCAGCCACAGCCATGGCCATAGTAGCCAAAGCCATAGCCATGGCCATAGTAGCCAAAGCCATAGCCATTGCAGCCATAGCCATAGACATAACCATAGCCGCCAAAACCATAGCCGTAGCCATAGCCATAGCAGCCATAGCCATAGCCATAGCAGCCATAGCCATAGCAGCCATAGCCACAGTCCTAGCAGCCATAGCCATAGCCATAGCCATAGCAGCCATAGACATAGCCATAGCAGCCATAGCCATAGCCATACCCATAGCAGCCATAGCCATAGCCATAGCCATAGCAGCCATAGCCAAATCCATAGCAGCCATAGCCATAGCCATAGCAGCCATAGCCATATCCATAGCAGCCATAGCAATAGCCATAGCAGCCATAACCACAGCCATAGCAGCCATAGCCATAGCCATAGCCATAGCCATAGCAGCCATAGCCATAGGCATAGCAGCCATAGCAATAGCCATAGCAGCCATAACCACAGCCATAGCAGCCATAGCCATAGCCATAGCAGCCATAGCCATAGCCATAGCAGTTATAGCCATAGACATAGCCATAGCAGCCACAGCCATAGCCATAGCCATAGCAGCCATAGCCATAGCCATAGCAGCCATACCAATGGCCATAGTAGCCAAAGCCGTAGCCATAGCAGCCATAGCCATAGCCATATCCATAGCGGCCATAGCCATAGGCATAGCAGCCATAGCCATAGCCATAGCAGACATAGCCACAGCCATAGCAGCCATAGCCATAGCCATTGCTGCCATAGGCATAGCCATACCCATAGCAGCCATAGACATAGCCATAGCAGTCATAGCCATAGCCATAGCCATAGCAGCCATAGCCATAGCCATAGCCATAGCAGCCATAGCCATAGGCATAGCAGCCATAGCAATAGCCATAGCAGCCATAACCACAGCCATAGCAGCCATAGCCATAGCCATAGCAGCCATAGCCATAGCCATAGCCATAGCAGACATTGCCATAGCCATAGCAGCCATAGCCATAGCCAAACCCATAGCAGCCATAGCCATAGCCATAGCAGTCATGGCCATAGCCATAGACAAAGCAGCCATAGCCATAGCCACAGCCATAGCAGCCATAGCCATAACCATAGCAGCCATAGCCATAGCCATAGCAGACATAACCACAGCCACAGCAGCCATAGCCATAGCCATAGCAGCCATAGCCATAGCCATAGCAGCCAGAGCCAGAGCCACAGCAGCCGTAGACATAGCCATAGCCTTAGGGGCCATAGACATAACCATAGCCATAGCAGCCATAGAAATAGCCATAGCCGCCATAGCCATGGCCATAGTATACAAAACCATAGCCATAGACAGCCATAGCCAAAGACATAGCCATAGCAGCCATAGCCATAGCCATAGCCATAGCAGACATAGTCATAGCCATAGCAGCCATAGCCATAGCCATACCCATAGCAGCCATAGCCATAGCCATAGCAATCATGGCCATAGCCATAGACAAAGCAGCCATAGCCATAGCCACAGCCATAGCAGCTATAGCCATAACCATAGCAGCCATAGCCATAGCCATAGCAGACATAACCACAGCCATAGCAGCCATAGCCATAGCCATAGCTGCCATAGGCATGGCCATAGTAGCCAAAGCCATAGCCATAGCAGCCATAGCCATAGACATAGCCATAGCATCCATAGCCATAGCCATAGCCATGGCCATAGCAGCCATAGCCATACCCATAGCAGCCATAGCCATAGCCATAGCCATACCCATAGCAGCCATAGCCATTGCCATAGCAGTCATAGCCATAGCCATAGCCATAGCAGCCATAGCCGTAGCCATAGCAGCCATAGCCATAGCCATAGCAGCCATAACCATAGCCACAGCAGCCATAGCGATAGCCATAGCAGCCGTAGGCAGAGCCACCGCAACCATAGCTATATCCATAGCAGACACACACATAGCCACAGCCATAGCAGCTATAATCATAGCCATAGCCATAGCAGCCAATGTCATAGCCATAGCCATAGCAGCTGTAGCCATTGCCAAAGCGGCCATAGCCATAGCCACAGCAGCCTTAGCCATAGCCATAGCCATAGCAGACATAGCCATAGCCATAGCAGCCATAGCCATAGCCATAGCAGACATAACCACAGCCATAGCAGCCATAGCCATAGCCATAGCTGCCATAGGCATGGCCATAGTAGCCAAAGCCATAGCCATAGCAGCCATAGCCATAGACATAGCCATAGCATCCGTAGCCATAGCCATAGCCATGGCCATAGCAGCCATAGCCATACCCATAGCAGTCATAGCCATAGCCATAGCAGTCATAGCCATAGCCATAGCCATAGCAGCCATAGTAGACATAGCCATAGCCATAGCAGCCATAGCCATAGCCATAGCAGCCATAGCCATAGCTATAGCAGCCAGAGCCAGAGCCACAGCAGCAGTAGACATAGCCATAGCCTTAGCAGCCATAGCCATAGCCATAGCTATAGCAGCCATAGCCATAGCAGCCATAGACATATCCATAGCAGCCAGAGCCAGAGCCACAGCAGCCGTAGACATAGCCATAGCATCCATAGCCATAGCAGCCGTAGCCATAGCCATAGCTGCCATAGTCATAACCTTAGCCATTGCAGCCATAGCCATAGCCATAGCAGCCATAGCCGTAGCCATAGCAGCCATAGCCATAGTCATAGCAGCCATAGCAATAGCCATAGCAGCCATAGCGATAGCCGTAGCAGCCGTAGGCATAGCCATAGCAGCCATAGCTATATCCATAGCAGACACACACATAGCCACAGCCATAGCAGCCATAATCATAGCCATAGCCATAGCAGCCAATGCCATAGCCATAGCCATAGCCATAGCAGCCGATGCCATATCCATAGCCATAGCAGCTGTAGCTTTTGCCAAAGCGGCCATAGCCATAGCCACAGCAGCCTTAGCCATAGCCATAGCCATAGCAGACATAGCCATAGCCATAGCCATAGCAGCCTTAGCCATAGCCATAGTCATAGCAGCCATAGCCACAGCCATAGCCATAGCAGCCATAGCCAAAGCCATAGCAGCCATAGCCATAGCAGCCGCAGCCATAGCCATAGCCATAGCAGCCATTGCCATAGCCATAGCAGCCATAACCACAGCCATGGCGGCCATAGCCATAGCCATAGCAGCCAGAGCCATAGTAGCCAGAGCCAGAGCCACAGCTGCCGTAGACATAGCCATAGCCTTAGCAGCCATAGACATAATCATAGCCATAGCAGCCACAGCCATAGCCACAGCAGCCACAGCCATGGCCATAGTAGCCAAAGCCATAGCCATGGCCATAGTAGCCAAAGCCATAGCCATTGCAGCCATAGCCATAGACATAACCATAGCCGCCAAAACCATAGCCGTAGCCATAGCCATAGCAGCCATAGCCATAGCCATAGCAGCCATAGCCATAGCAGCCATAGCCACAGTCCTAGCAGCCATAGCCATAGCCATAGCCATAGCAGCCATAGACATAGCCATAGCAGCCATAGCCATAGCCATACCCATAGCAGCCATAGCCATAGCCATAGCCATAGCAGCCATAGCCAAATCCATAGCAGCCATAGCCATAGCCATAGCAGCCATAGCCATATCCATAGCAGCCATAGCAATAGCCATAGCAGCCATAACCACAGCCATAGTAGCCATAGCCATAGCCATAGCCATAGCCATAGCAGCCATAGCCATAGGCATAGCAGCCATAGCAGTAGCCATAGCAGCCATAACCACAGCCATAGCAGCCATAGCCATAGCCATAGCAGCCATAGCCATAGCCATAGCAGTTATAGCCATAGACATAGCCATAGCAGCCACAGCCATAGCCATAGCCATAGCAGCCATAGCCATAGCCATAGCAGCCATACCAATGGCCATAGTAGCCAAAGCCGTAGCCATAGCAGCCATAGCCATAGCCATATCCATAGCGGCCATAGCCATAGGCATAGCAGCCATAGCCATAGCCATAGCAGACATAGCCACAGCCATAGCAGCCATAGGCATAGCCATTGCTGCCATAGGCATAGCCATACCCATAGCAGCCATAGACATAGCCATAGCAGTCATAGCCATAGCCATAGCCATAGCAGCCATAGCCATAGCCATAGCCATAGCAGCCATAGCCATAGGCATAGCAGCCATAGCAATAGCCATAGCAGCCATAACCACAGCCATAGCAGCCATAGCCATAGCCATAGCAGCCATAGCCATAGCCATAGCAGTTATAGCCATAGACATAGCCATAGCAGCCATAGCCATAGCCATAGCCATAGCAGACATTGCCATAGCCATAGCAGCCATAGCCATAGCCAAACCCATAGCAGCCATAGCCATAGCCATAGCAGTCATGGCCATAGCCATAGACAAAGCAGCCATAGCCATAGCCACAGCCATAGCAGCCATAGCCATAACCATAGCAGCCATAGCCATAGCCATAGCAGACATAACCACAGCCACAGCAGCCATAGCCATAGCCATAGCAGCCATAGCAATAGCCATAGCAGCCAGAGCCAGAGCCACAGCAGCCGTAGACATAGCCATAGCCTTAGGGGCCATAGACATAACCATAGCCATAGCAGCCATAGAAATAGCCATAGTAGCCAAAGCCATAGCCATAGCAGCCATAGCCATAGACATAGCCATAGCATCCATAGCCATAGCCATAGCCATGGCCATAGCAGCCATAGCCATACCCATAGCAGCCATAGCCATAGCCATAGCCATACCCATAGCAGCCATAGCCATAGCCATAGCAGTCATAGCCATAGCCATAGCCATAGCAGCCATAGCCGTAGCCATAGCAGCCATAGCCATAGCCATAGCAGCCATAACCATAGCCACAGCAGCCATAGCGATAGCCATAGCAGCCGTAGGCAGAGCCACCGCAACCATAGCTATATCCATAGCAGACACACACATAGCCACAGCCATAGCAGCTATAATCATAGCCATAGCCATAGCAGCCAATGTCATAGCCATAGCCATAGCAGCTGTAGCCATTGCCAAAGCGGCCATAGCCATAGCCACAGCAGCCTTAGCCATAGCCATAGCCATAGCAGACATAGCCATAGCCATAGCCATGGCAGCCTTGGCCGTAGCCATAGTCATAGCAGACATAGCCATAGCCATAGCCATAGCAGCCATAGCCATAGCCATAGCCATAGCAGACATTGCCATAGCCATAGCAGCCATAGCCATAGCCAAACCCATAGCAGCCATAGCCATAGCCATAGCAGTCATGGCCATAGCCATAGACAAAGCAGCCATAGCCATAGCCACAGCCATAGCAGCCATAGCCATAACCATAGCAGCCATAGCCATAGCCATAGCAGACATAACCACAGCCACAGCAGCCATAGCCATAGCCATAGCAGCCATAGCAATAGCCATAGCAGCCAGAGCCAGAGCCACAGCAGCCGTAGACATAGCCATAGCCTTAGGGGCCATAGACATAGCCATAGCCATAGCAGCCATAGAAATAGCCATAGTAGCCAAAGCCATAGCCATAGCAGCCATAGCCATAGACATAGCCATAGCATCCATAGCCATAGCCATAGCCATGGCCATAGCAGCCATAGCCATACCCATAGCAGCCATAGCCATAGCCATAGCCATACCCATAGCAGCCATAGCCATAGCCATAGCAGTCATAGCCATAGCCATAGCCATAGCAGCCATAGCCGTAGCCATAGCAGCCATAGCCATAGCCATAGCAGCCATAACCATAGCCACAGCAGCCATAGCGATAGCCATAGCAGCCGTAGGCAGAGCCACCGCAACCATAGCTATATCCATAGCAGACACACACATAGCCACAGCCATAGCAGCTATAATCATAGCCATAGCCATAGCAGCCAATGTCATAGCCATAGCCATAGCAGCTGTAGCCATTGCCAAAGCGGCCATAGCCATAGCCACAGCAGCCTTAGCCATAGCCATAGCCATAGCAGACATAGCCATAGCCATAGCCATGGCAGCCTTGGCCGTAGCCATAGTCATAGCAGACATAGCCATAGCCATAGCCATAGCAGCCATAGCCATAGCCATAGCAGCCGTAGCCATAGCAGCCGCAGCCATAGCCATAGCCATAGCAGCCATTGCCATAGCCGTTGCAGCCATAACCACAGCCATAGCAGCCATAGCCATAGCCATAGCAGCCATAGGCATATCCATAGCAGCCAGAGCCAGAGCCGCAACAGCCGTAGACATAGCCATATCCTTAGCAGCCATAGACATAACCATAGCCATAGCAGCCATAGCCATAGCCATAGCTGCTATAGCCATGGCCATAGTAGCCACAGCCATAGCCATAGCAGCCATAGCCATAGACATAGACATAGCCATAGCAGCCATAGCCATAGCCATAGCCATAGCCATAGCAGCCATAGCCATAGCCGTAGCAGCCATAGCCATAGCCATAGCAGCCATAGCAGCCATAGCGATAGCCATAGCAGCCATAGGCATACCCATAGCAGCCGGAGCCAGAGCCACAGCAGCCGTAGACATAGCCATAGCCTTAGCATTCATAGCCATAACCATAGCCATAGCAGCCATAGCCATAGCCATAGCCATAGCAGCCATAGCCATAGCAGCCATAGCCATAGCCATACCCATAGCAGCCATAGCCATAGCCATAGCCGTCATAGCCATAGCCACAGCCGTAGCAGCCATAGCCATAGCCATAGCCATAGCAGGCATAGCCATAGCCATAGCAGCCATAGCAATAGCCATAGCAGCCATAACCACAGCCATAGCAGCCATAGCCATAGCCATAGCAGCCATAGACATAGCCATAGCAGCCAGAGCCAGAGCCACAGCAGCCGTAGACATAGCCATAGCCTTGGCAGCCATAGACATAACCATGGCCATAGCAGCCATAGCCATAGCCATAGCAGCCATAGCCATAGCCATAGCAGCCGTAGCGATAGCCATAGCAGCCATAGGCATACCCATAGCAGCCGGAGCCAGAGCCACAGCAGCCGTAGACATAGCCATAGCCTTAGCAGCCACAGCCATAGCCATAGCCATAGCAGCCATAGCCATAGCCATAGCAGCCACACCAATGGCCATAGTAGCCAAAGCCGTAGCCATAGCAGCCATAGCCATAGCCATATCCATAGCGGCCATAGCCATAGCCATAGCAGTCATAGCCATAGCCATAGCCATAGCAGCCATGGCCATAGCCATAGCCATAGCAGCCATAGCCATAGCCATAGCAGCCATAGCCATAGCCATAGCAGACATAGCCACAGCCATAGCAGCCATAGCCATAGCCATAGCTGCCATAGGCATAGCCATACCCATAGCAGCCATAGACATAGCCATAGCAGTCATAGCCATAGCCATAGCCATAGCAGCCATAGCCATAGCCATAGCCATAGCAGCCATAGCCATAGGCATAGCAGCCATAGCAATAGCCATAGCAGCCATAACCACAGCCATAGCAGCCATAGCCATAGCCATAGCAGCCATAGCCATGGCCATAGCAGTTATAGCCATAGACATAGCCATAGCAGCCACAGCCATAGCCATAGCCATAGCAGCCATAGCCATAGCCATAGCAGCCATACCAATGGCCATAGTAGCCAAAGCCGTAGCCAATGCAGCCATAGCCATAGCCATATCCATAGCGGCCATAGCCATAGGCATAGCAGCCATAGCCATAGCCAAAGCAGACATAGCCACAGCCATAGCAGCCATAGCCATAGCCATTGCTGCCATAGGCATAGCCATACCCATAGCAGCCATAGACATAGCCATAGCAGTCATAGCCATAGCCATAGCCATAGCAGCCATAGCCATAGCCATAGCCATAGCAGCCATAGCCATAGGCATAGCAGCCATAGCAATAGCCATAGCAGCCATAACCACAGCCATAGCAGCCATAGCCATAGCCATAGCAGCCATAGCCATAGCCATAGCAGTTATAGCCATAGACATAGCCATAGCACCCGTAGCCATAGCCATAGCCATAGCAGACATAGCCATAGCCATAGCAGCCATAGCCATAGCCAAACCCATAGC
Source organism: Calliopsis andreniformis (assembly GCF_051401765.1). NCBI lineage: Eukaryota > Metazoa > Arthropoda > Insecta > Hymenoptera > Andrenidae > Calliopsis > Calliopsis andreniformis. The sequence continues at coordinate 788,465 of NW_027480494.1, forward strand.
AGTCATAGCCATAGCCATAGCCATAGCAGCCATACCAATGGCCATAGTAGCCAAAGCCGTAGCCATAGCAGCCATAGCCATAGCCATATCCATAGCGGCCATAGCCATAGCCATAGCAGTCATAGCCATAGCCATAGCCATAGCAGCCATGGCCATAGCCATAGCCATAGCAGCCATAGCCATAGCCATAGCAGCCATAGCCATAGCCATAGCAGACATAGCCACAGCCATAGCAGCCATAGCCATAGCCATAGCAGCCATAGCCATCGCCATAGCCTTAGCAGCAATAGCCATAGTCATAGCCATAGCCATAGCAGCTATAGCCATAGCCATAGCCATAGCAGCCATTGCCATAGCCATAGCAGCCATAACCACAGCCATAGCGGCCATAGCCATAGCCATAGCAGCCAGAGCCATAGCAGCCAGAGCCATAGCAGCCAGAGCCAGAGCCACAGCAGCCGTAGACATAGCCATAGCCTTAGCAGCCATAGACATAATCATAGCCATAGCAGCCATAGCCATAGCCACAGCAGCCACAGCCATGGCCATAGTAGCCAAAGCCATAGCCATGGCCATAGTAGCCAAAGCCATAGCCATTGCAGCCATAGCCATAGACATAGCCATAGCCGCCAAAACCATAGCCGTAGCCGTAGCCATAGCAGCCATAGCCATAGCCATAGCAGATATAGCCACAGCCATAGCAGCCATAGCCATAGCCATAGCTGCCATAGGCATAGCCATACCCATAGCAGCCATAGACATAGCCATAGCAGTCATAGCCATAGCCATAGCCATAGCCATAGCAGCCATAGCCATAGCCATAGCAGCCATAGCCATAGCCATAGCAGCCATAGTAATAGCCATAGCAGCCATAACCACAGCCATAGCAGCCATAGCCATAGCCATACCCATAGCAGCCATAGCCATAGCCATAGCAATCATGGCCATAGCCAGAGACAAAGCAGCCATAGCCTTAGCCACAGCCATAGAAGCCATAGCCATAACCATAGCAGCCATAGCCATAGCCATAGCAGACATAACCACAGCCATAGCAGCCATAGCCATAGCCATAGCTGCCATAGGCATGGCCATAGTAGCCAAAGCCATAGCCATAGCAGCCATAGCCATAGACATAGCCATAGCATCCATAGCCATAGCCACAGCCATAGCCATGGCCATAGCAGCCATAGCCATACCCATAGCAGCCATAGCCATAGCCATAGCAGTCATAGCCATAGCCATAGCCATAGCCATAGCCATAGCAGCCATAGCCATAGCCGATGCAGCCATAGCCATAGCCATAGCAGCCATAGCCGTAGCCATAGCAGCCATAGCCATAGCCAATGCAGCCATAACCATAGCCATAGCATCCATAGCGATAGCCATAGCAGCCGTAGGCAGAGCCATAGCAACCATAGCTATATCCATAGCAGACACACACATAGCCACAGCCATAGCAGCCATAACCATAGCCATAACCATAGCAGCCAATGCCATAGCCATAGCCATAGCAGCTGTAGCCGTTGCCAAAGCGGCCATAGCCATAGCCACAGCAGCCTTAGCCATAGCCATACCCATAGCAGACATAGCCATAGCCATAGCCATAGCAGCCTTGGCCGTAGCCATAGTCATAGCAGACATAGCCATAGCCATAGCCATAGCAGCCATAGCCATAGCCATAGCAGCCGTAGCCATAGCAGCCGCAGCCATAGCCATAGCCATAGCAGCCATTGCCATAGCCATTGCAGCCATAACCACAGCCATAGCAGCCATAGCCATAGCCATAGCAGCCATAGGCATATCCATAGCAGCGAGAGCCAGAGCCGCAGCAGCCGTAGACATAGCCATATCCTTAGCAGCCATAGACATAACCATAGCCATAGCAGCCATAGCTATAGCCATAGCTGCCAGAGCCATGGCCATAGTAGCCAAAGCCATAGCCATAGCAGCCATAGCCATAGACATAGACATAGCCATAGCAGCCATAGCCATAGCCATAGCCATAGCCATAGCAGCCATAGCCATAGCCGTAGCAGCCATAGCCATAGCCATAGCAGCCATAGCAGCCATAGCTATAGCCATAGCAGCCATAGGCATACCCATAGCAGCCATAGTGATAGCCTTAGCAGCCATAGCCATAGCCATAGCAGTCATAGCCATAGCCATAGACATAACAGCCATAGCCATAGCAGCCATAGCCATAGCCATAGCCATAGCCGTAGCAGCCATAGCCATAGCCATAGCAGCCATAGCCATAGCCATAGCAGCCATAGCCATAGCCAGAGCAGTCATAGCCACAGCCATAGCAGTCATGGCCATAGCCATAGCAGCCATAGGCATAGCCATACCCATAGCAGCCATAGCCATAGCCATAGCAGTCATAGCTATAGCCATAGCCATAGCAGCCATAGCCATAGCCATAGCAGCCATTGCAATGCCCATAGTAGCCAAAGCCGTAGCCATAGCAGCCATAGCCATAGCCATAGCAGCCATAGCCATACCCACAGCAGCCATAGCCATAGCCATAGCAGTCATAGCCATAGCCATAGCCATAGCAGCCATACCAATGGCCATAGTAGCCAATGCCGTAGCCATAGCAGCCATAGCCATAGCCATATCCATAGCGGCCATAGCCATAGCCATAGCAGTCATAGCCATAGCCATAGCCATAGCAGCCATGGCAATAGCCATAGCCATAGCAGCCATAGCCATAGCCATAGCAGCCATAGCCATAGCCATAGCAGACATAGCCACAGACATAGCAGCCATAGCCATAGCCATAGCAGCCATAGCCATCGCCATAACCTTAGCAGCAATAGCCATAGTCATAGCCATAGCCATAGCAGCTATAGCCATAGCCTTAGCCATAGCAGCCATTGCCATAGCCATAGCAGCCATGACCACAGCCATAGCGGCCATAGCCATAGCCATAGCAGCCAGAGCCATAGCAGCCAGAGCCAGAGCCACAGCAGCCGTAGACATAGCCATAGCCTTAGCAGCCATAGACATAATCATAGCCATAGCAGCCATAGCCATAGCCACAGCAGCCACAGCCATGGCCATAGTAGCCAATGCCATAGCCATGGCCATAGTAGCCAAAGCCATAGCCATTGCAGCCATAGCCATAGACATAGCCATAGCCGCCAAAACCATAGCCGTAGCCATAGCCATAGCAGCCATAGCCATAGCCATAGCAGCCATACCAATGGCCATAGTAGCCAAAGCCGTAGACATAGCAGCCATAGCCATAGCCATATCCATAGCGGCCATAGCCATAGCCACAGCAGTCATAGCCATAGCCATAGCCATAACAGCCATAGCCATAGCCATAGCCATAGCCATAGCAGCCATAGCCATAGCCATAGCAGCCATAGCCATAGCCATAGCAGATATAGCCACAGCCATAGCAGCCATAGCCATAGCCATAGCCATAGCTGCCATAGGCATAGCCATACCCATAGCAGACATAGACATAGCCATAGCAGTCATAGCCATAGCCATAGCCATAGCCATAGCAGCCATAGCCACAGCCATAGCAGCCATAGCCATAGCCATAGCAGCCATAGCAATAGCCATAGCAGCCATAACCACAGCCATAGCAGCCATAACCATAGCCATAGCAGCCATAGCCATTGCCATAGCAGTCATAGTCATAGACATAGCCATAGCAGCTGTAGCCATTGCCAAAGCGGCCATAGCCATAGCCATAGCAGCCGTAGCCATAGCAGCCGCAGCCATAGCCAAAGCCATAGCAGCCATTGCCATAGCCATTGCAGCCATAACCACAGCCATAGCAGCCATAGCCATAGCCATAGCAGCCATAGGCATATCCATAGCAGCGAGAGCCAGAGCCGCAGCAGCCGTAGACATAGCCATATCCTTAGCAGCCATAGACATAACCATAGCCATAGCAGCCATAACTATAGCCATAGCTGCCATAGCCATGGCCATAGTAGCCAAAGCCATAGCCATAGCAGCCATAGCCATAGACATAGACATAGCCATAGCAGCCATAGCCATAGCCATAGCCATAGCCATAGCAGCCATAGCCATAGCCGTAGCAGCCATAGCCATAGCCATAGCAGCCATAGCAGCCATAGCGATAGCCATAGCAGCTATAGCCATAGTCATAGCAGCCATAGCGATAGCCATAGCAGCCATAGCCATAGCCATAGCAGTCATAGCCATAGCCATAGCCATAACAGCCATAGCCATAGCAGCCATAGCCATAGCCATAGCCATAGCCGTAGCAGGCATAGCCATAGCCATAGCAGCCATAGCCATAGCCATAGCAGCCATAGCCATAGCCAGAGCAGTCATAGCCACAGCCATAGCAGTCATGGCCATAGCCATAGCAGCCATAGGCATAGCCATACCCATAGCAGCCATAGCCATAGCCATAGCAGTCATAGCTATAGCCATAGCCATAGCAGCCATAGCCATAGCCATAGCCATAGCAGCCATAGCCATAGCCATAGCAGCCATAGCCATAGCCATACCCATTGCAGCCATAGCCATAGCCATAGCCGTCATAGCCATAGCCACAGCCATAGCAGCCATAGCCATAGCCATAGCCATAGCAGCCATAGCCATAGCCATAGCAGCCATAGCAATAGCCATAGCAGCCATAACCACAGCCATAGCAGCCATAGCCATAGCCATAGCGGCCATAGCCATAGCCATAGCAGCCAGAGCCAGAGCCACAGCAGCCGTTGACATAGCCATAGCCTTGGCAGCCATAGACATAACCATGGCCATAGCAGCCATAGCCATAGCCATAGCAGCCATAGCCATAGCCATAGCAGCCGTAGCGATAGCCATAGCAGCCATAGGCATACCCATAGCAGCCGGAGCCAGAGCCACTGCAGCCGTAGACATGGCCATAGCCTTAGCAGCCATAGCCATAGCCATAGCCATAGCAGCCATAGCCATAGCCATAGCAGCCATACCAATGGCCATAGTAGCCAAAGCCGTAGCCATAGCAGCCATAGCCATAGCCATATCCATAGCGGCCATAGCCATAGCCATAGCAGTCATAGCCATAGCCATAGCCAAAGCAGCCATGGCCATAGCCATAGCCATAGCAGCCATAGCCATAGCCATAGCAGCCATAGCCGTAGCCATAGCAGACATAGCCACAGCCATAGCAGCCATAGCCATAGCCATAGCTGCCATAGGCATAGCCATACCCATAGCAGCCATAGACATAGCCATAGCAGTCATAGCCATAGCCATAGCCATAACAGCCATAGCCATAGCCATAGCCATAGCAGCCATAGCCATAGCCATAGCAGCCATAGCAATAGCCATAGCAGCCATAACCACAGCCATAGCAGCCATAGCCATAGCCATAGCAGCCATAGCCATAGCCATAGCAGTTATAGCCATAGACATAGCCATAGCAGCCATAGCTATAGCCATAGCTATAGCAGACATAGCCATAGCCATAGCAGCCATAGCCATAGCCAAACCCATAGCAGCCATAGCCATAGCCATAGCAGTCATGGCCATATCCATAGACAAAGCAGCCATAGCCATAGCCACAGCCATAGCAGCCATAGCCATAACCATAGCAGCCATAGCCATAGCCATAGCAGACATAACCACAGCCACAGCAGCCATAGCCATAGCCATAGCAGCCATAGCCATAGCCATAGCAGCCAGAGCCAGAGCCACAGCAGCCGTAGACATAGCCATAGCCTTAGTGGCCATAGACATAACCATAGCCATAGCAGCCATAGAAATAGCCATAGCCGCCACAGCCATGGCCATTGTATCCAAAACCATAGCCATAGCAGCCATAGCCAAAGACATAGCCATAGCAGCCATAGCCATAGCCATAGCCATAGCCATAGCAGCCATAGCCATAGCCATAGCAGACATAGCCATAGCCATAGCCATAGCAGCCGTATCCATAGCCATAGTAGCCATAGCCATAGCCATAGCAGCCATAGTCGCCATAGCCATAACCATAGCAGCCATAGCCATAGCCATAGCAGACATAGCCATAGCCATAGCCATAGCAGCCGTATCCATAGCCATAGTAGCCATAGCCATAGCCATAGCAGCCATAGCCGCCATAGCCATAGCCATAGCAGCCATAGCCATAGCCATTGCAGCCATAGCCATAGCCATAGCAGCCATAGCCATAGCCATACCCATAGCAGCCATAGCCATAGCCATAGCAGCCATAGCCATAGCCACAGCCATAGCAGCCATGGCCATAACCATAGCAGCCATAGCCATAGCCATAGCAGACATAACCACAGCCATAGCAGACATAGCCATAGCCATAGCTGCCATAGGCATGGCCATAGTAGCCAAAGCCATAGCCATAGCAGCCATAGCCATAGACATAGCCATAGCATCCATAGCCATAGCCATAGCCATGGCCATAGCAGCCATAGCCATACCCATAGCATCCATAGCCATAGCCATAGCAGTCATAGCCATAGCCATAGCCATAGCCATAGCCATAGCAGCCATAGCCATAGCCATTGCAGCCATCGCCATAGCCATAGCAGCCATAGCCGTAGCCATAGCAGCCATAGCCATAGCCAATGCAGCCATAACCATAGCCATAGCATCCATAGCGATAGTCATAGCAGCCATAGGCATACTCATAGCAGCCGGAGCCAGAGCCTCAGCAGCCGTAGGCATAGCCATAGCCTTAGCAGCCATAGCCATAACCATACCCATAGCAGCCATAGCCATAGCCATAGCAGCCATTGCAATGGCCATAGTAGCCAAAGCCGTAGCCATAGCAGCCATAGCCATAGCCATAGCAGCCATAGCCATACCCACAGCAGCCATAGCCATAGCCATAGCAGTCATAGCCATAGCCATAGCCATAGCAGCCATACCAATGGCCATAGTAGCCAAAGCCGTAGCCATAGCAGCCATAGCCATAGCAGCCATACCAATGGCCATAGTAGCCAAAGCCGTAGCCATAGCAGCCATAGCCATAGCCATATCCATAGCGGCCATAGCCATAGCCATAGCAGTCATAGCCATAGCCATAGCCATAGCAGCCATGGCCATAGCCATAGCCATAGCAGCCATAGCCATAGCCATAGCAGCCATAGCCATAGCCATAGCAGACATAGCCACAGCCATAGCAGCCATAGCCATAGCCATAGCAGCCATAGCCATCGCCATAGCCTTAGCAGCAATAGCCATAGTCATAGCCATAGCCATAGCAGCTATAGCCATAGCCATAGCCATAGCAGCCATTGCCATAGCCATAGCAGCCATAACCACAGCCATAGCGGCCATAGCCATAGCCATAGCAGCCAGAGCCATAGCAGCCAGAGCCATAGCAGCCAGAGCCAGAGCCACAGCAGCCGTAGACATAGCCATAGCCTTAGCAGCCATAGACATAATCATAGCCATAGCAGCCATAGCCATAGCCACAGCAGCCACAGCCATGGCCATAGTAGCCAAAGCCATAGCCATGGCCATAGTAGCCAAAGCCATAGCCATTGCAGCCATAGCCATAGACATAGCCATAGCCGCCAAAACCATAGCCGTAGCCGTAGCCATAGCAGCCATAGCCATAGCCATAGCAGATATAGCCACAGCCATAGCAGCCATAGCCATAGCCATAGCTGCCATAGGCATAGCCATACCCATAGCAGCCATAGACATAGCCATAGCAGTCATAGCCATAGCCATAGCCATAGCCATAGCAGCCATAGCCATAGCCATAGCAGCCATAGCCATAGCCATAGCAGCCATAGTAATAGCCATAGCAGCCATAACCACAGCCATAGCAGCCATAGCCATAGCCATACCCATAGCAGCCATAGCCATAGCCATAGCAATCATGGCCATAGCCAGAGACAAAGCAGCCATAGCCTTAGCCACAGCCATAGAAGCCATAGCCATAACCATAGCAGCCATAGCCATAGCCATAGCAGACATAACCACAGCCATAGCAGCCATAGCCATAGCCATAGCTGCCATAGGCATGGCCATAGTAGCCAAAGCCATAGCCATAGCAGCCATAGCCATAGACATAGCCATAGCATCCATAGCCATAGCCACAGCCATAGCCATGGCCATAGCAGCCATAGCCATACCCATAGCAGCCATAGCCATAGCCATAGCAGTCATAGCCATAGCCATAGCCATAGCCATAGCCATAGCAGCCATAGCCATAGCCGATGCAGCCATAGCCATAGCCATAGCAGCCATAGCCGTAGCCATAGCAGCCATAGCCATAGCCAATGCAGCCATAACCATAGCCATAGCATCCATAGCGATAGCCATAGCAGCCGTAGGCAGAGCCATAGCAACCATAGCTATATCCATAGCAGACACACACATAGCCACAGCCATAGCAGCCATAACCATAGCCATAACCATAGCAGCCAATGCCATAGCCATAGCCATAGCAGCTGTAGCCGTTGCCAAAGCGGCCATAGCCATAGCCACAGCAGCCTTAGCCATAGCCATACCCATAGCAGACATAGCCATAGCCATAGCCATAGCAGCCTTGGCCGTAGCCATAGTCATAGCAGACATAGCCATAGCCATAGCCATAGCAGCCATAGCCATAGCCATAGCAGCCGTAGCCATAGCAGCCGCAGCCATAGCCATAGCCATAGCAGCCATTGCCATAGCCATTGCAGCCATAACCACAGCCATAGCAGCCATAGCCATAGCCATAGCAGCCATAGGCATATCCATAGCAGCGAGAGCCAGAGCCGCAGCAGCCGTAGACATAGCCATATCCTTAGCAGCCATAGACATAACCATAGCCATAGCAGCCATAGCTATAGCCATAGCTGCCATAGCCATGGCCATAGTAGCCAAAGCCATAGCCATAGCAGCCATAGCCATAGACATAGACATAGCCATAGCAGCCATAGCCATAGCCATAGCCATAGCCATAGCAGCCATAGCCATAGCCGTAGCAGCCATAGCCATAGCCATAGCAGCCATAGCAGCCATAGCTATAGCCATAGCAGCCATAGGCATACCCATAGCAGCCATAGCGATAGCCATAGCAGCCATAGCCATAGCCATAGCAGTCATAGCCATAGCCATAGACATAACAGCCATAGCCATAGCAGCCATAGCCATAGCCATAGCCATAGCCGTAGCAGCCATAGCCATAGCCATAGCAGCCATAGCCATAGCCATAGCAGCCATAGCCATAGCCAGAGCAGTCATAGCCACAGCCATAGCAGTCATGGCCATAGCCATAGCAGCCACAGGCATAGCCATACCCATAGCAGCTATAGCCATAGCCATAGCAGTCATAGCTATAGCCATAGCCATAGCAGCCATAGCCATAGCCATAGCAGCCATTGCAATGGCCATAGTAGCCAAAGCCGTAGCCATAGCAGCCATAGCCATAGCCATAGCAGCCATAGCCATACCCACAGCAGCCATAGCCATAGCCATAGCAGTCATAGCCATAGCCATAGCCATAGCAGCCATACCAATGGCCATAGTAGCCAATGCCGTAGCCATAGCAGCCATAGCCATAGCCATATCCATAGCGGCCATAGCCATAGCCATAGCAGTCATAGCCATAGCCATAGCCATAGCAGCCATGGCAATAGCCATAGCCATAGCAGCCATAGCCATAGCCATAGCAGCCATAGCCATAGCCATAGCAGACATAGCCACAGACATAGCAGCCATAGCCATAGCCATAGCAGCCATAGCCATCGCCATAACCTTAGCAGCAATAGCCATAGTCATAGCCATAGCCATAGCAGCTATAGCCATAGCCTTAGCCATAGCAGCCATTGCCATAGCCATAGCAGCCATAACCACAGCCATAGCGGCCATAGCCATAGCCATAGCAGCCAGAGCCATAGCAGCCAGAGCCAGAGCCACAGCAGCCGTAGACATAGCCATAGCCTTAGCAGCCATAGACATAATCATAGCCATAGCAGCCATAGCCATAGCCACAGCAGCCACAGCCATGGCCATAGTAGCCAAAGCCATAGCCATGGCCATAGTAGCCAAAGCCATAGCCATTGCAGCCATAGCCATAGACATAGCCATAGCCGCCAAAACCATAGCCGTAGCCATAGCCATAGCAGCCATAGCCATAGCCATAGCAGCCATACCAATGGCCATAGTAGCCAAAGCCGTAGACATAGCAGCCATAGCCATAGCCATATCCATAGCGGCCATAGCCATAGCCACAGCAGTCATAGCCATAGCCATAGCCATAACAGCCATAGCCATAGCCATAGCCATAGCCATAGCAGCCATAGCCATAGCCATAGCAGCCATAGCCATAGCCATAGCAGATATAGCCACAGCCATAGCAGCCATAGCCATAGCCATAGCCATAGCTGCCATAGGCATAGCCATACCCATAGCAGACATAGACATAGCCATAGCAGTCATAGCCATAGCCATAGCCATAGCCATAGCAGCCATAGCCACAGCCATAGCAGCCATAGCCATAGCCATAGCAGCCATAGCAATAGCCATAGCAGCCATAACCACAGCCATAGCAGCCATAACCATAGCCATAGCAGCCATAGCCATTGCCATAGCAGTCATAGCCATAGACATAGCCATAGCAGCTGTAGCCATTGCCAAAGCGGCCATAGCCATAGCCATAGCAGCCGTAGCCATAGCAGCCGCAGCCATAGCCAAAGCCATAGCAGCCATTGCCATAGCCATTGCAGCCATAACCACAGCCATAGCAGCCATAGCCATAGCCATAGCAGCCATAGGCATATCCATAGCAGCGAGAGCCAGAGCCGCAGCAGCCGTAGACATAGCCATATCCTTAGCAGCCATAGACATAACCATAGCCATAGCAGCCATAGCTATAGCCATAGCCATAGCAGCCGTATCCATAGCCATAGTAGCCATAGCCATAGCCATAGCAGCCATAGTCGCCATAGCCATAACCATAGCAGCCATAGCCATAGCCATAGCAGACATAGCCATAGCCATAGCCATAGCAGCCGTATCCATAGCCACAGTAGCCATAGCCATAGCCATAGCAGCCATAGCCGCCATAGCCATAGCCATAGCAGCCATAGCCATAGCCATTGCAGCCATAGCCATAGCCATAGCAGCCATAGCAATAGCCATACCCATAGCAGCCATAGCCATAGCCATAGCAGTCATGGCCATAGCCATAGCAGACATAACCACAGCCATAGCAGCCATAGCCATAGCCATAGCAGCCATAGCCATCGCCATAGCCTTAGCAGCAACAGCCATAGTCATAGCCATAGCCATAGCAGCTATAGCCATAGCCATAGCCATAGCAGCCACAGCCGTAGCCATAGCAGCCATAGCCATAGCCATAGCAGCCATAGTAGACATAGCCATAGCCATAGCAGCCATAGCCATAGCCATAGCAGCCATAGCCATAGCTATAGCAGCCAGAGCTAGAGCCACAGCAGCCGTAAACATAGCCATAGCCTTAGCAGCCATAGCCATAACCATAGCTATAGCAGCCATAGCCATAGCAGCCATAGACATATCCATAGCAGCCAGAGCCAGAGCCACAGCAGCCGTAGACATAGCCATAGCATCCATAGCCATAGCAGCCGTAGCCATAGCCATAGCTGCCATAGTCATAACCTTAGCCATTGCAGCCATAGCCATAGCCATAGCAGCCATAGCCGTAGCCATAGCAGCCATAGCCATAGTCATAGCAGCCATATCCATAGCCATAGCAGCCATAGCGATAGTCGTAGCAGCCGTAGGCATAGCCATAGCAGCCATAGCTATATCCATAGCAGACACACACATAGCCACAGCCATAGCAGCCATAATGATAGCCATAGCCATAGCAGCCAATGCCATAGCCATAGCCATAGCCATAGCAGCCGATGCCATATCCATAGCCATAGCAGCTGTAGCTGTTGCCAAAGCGGCCATAGCCATAGCCACAGCAGCCTTAGCCATAGCCATAGCCATAGCAGACATAGCCATAGCCATAGCCATAGCAGCCTTAGCCATAGCTATAGTCATAGCAGCCATAGCCATAGCCACAGCCATAGCAGCCATAATCATAGCCATAGCCATAGCAGCCAATGCCATAGCCATAGCCATAGCAGCTGTAGCCATTGCCAAAGCGGCCATAGCCATAGCCACAGCAGCCTTAGCCATAGCCATAGCCAGAGCAGCCATAGCCATAGCAGCCGCAGCCATAGCCACAGCCATAGCAGCCATAGCCATAACCATAGCAGCCATAGCCATAGCAGACATAACCACAGCCATAGCAGCCATAGCCAAAGACATAGCCATAGCAGCCATAGCCATAGCCATAGCCATAGCCATAGCAGCCATAGCCATAGCCATAGCAGACATAGCCATAGCCATAGCCATAGCAGCCGTATCCATAGCCATAGTAGCCATAGCAATAGCCATAGCACCCATAGTCGCCATAGCCATAACCATAGCAGCCATAGCCATAGCCATAGCAGACATAGCCATAGCCATAGCCATAGCAGCCGTATCCATAGCCATCGTAGCCATAGCCATAGCCATAGCAGCCATAGCCGCCATAGCTATACCCATAGCAGCCATAGTAGACACAGCCATAGCCACAGCAGCCATAGCCATAGTCATATCAGGCATAGCCGCATCCATAGCAGCCATAGCCATAGCCATAGCAGCCATTACCACAGCCATAGCAGCCATAGCCATAGCCATAGCAGCCATAGCCATAGACATAGCAGCCATAGCCATAGGCGTAGCAGCCATAGCAGCCATAGCGATAGCCATAGCAGCCATAGGCATACTCATAGCAGCCGGAGCCAGAGCCATAGCAGACATAGCCATAGCCATAGCCATAGCAGCCGTATCCATAGCCATAGTAGCCATAGCCATAGCCATAGCAGCCATAGTCGCCATAGCCATAGCCATAGCAGCCATAGCCATAGCCATTGCAGCCATAGCCATAGCCATAGCAGCCATAGCCATAGCCATACCCATAGCAGCCATAGCCATAGCCATAGCAGCCATAGCCATAGCCACAGCCATAGCAGCCATAGCCATAACCATAGCAGCCATAGCCATAGCCATAGCAGACATAACCACAGCCATAGCAGACACAGCCATAGCCATAGCTGCCATAGGCATGGCCATAGCAGCCAAAGCCATAGCCATAGCAGCCATAGCCATAGACATAGCCATAGCATCCATAGCCATAGCCATAGCCATGGCCATAGCAGCCATAGCCATACCCATAGCAGCCATAGCCATAGCCATAGCAGTCATAGCCATAGCCATAGCCATAGCCATAGCCATAGCAGCCATAGCCATAGCCATTGCAGCCATCGCCATAGCCATAGCAGCCATAGCCGTAGCCATAGCAGCCATAGCCATAGCCAATGCAGCCATAACCATAGCCATAGCATCCATAGCGATAGCCATAGCAGCCGTAGGCAGAGCCATAGCAACCATAGCTATATCCATAGCAGACACACACATAGCCACAGCCATAGCAGCCATAATCATAGCCATAGCCATAGCAGCCAATGCCATAGCCATAGCCATAGCAGCCACAGCCGTAGCCATAGCAGCCATAGCCATAGCCATAGCAGCCATAGTAGACATAGCCATAGCCATAGCAGCCATAGCCATAGCCATAGCAGCCATAGCCATAGCTATAGCAGCCAGAGCCAGAGCCACAGCAGCCGTAAACATAGCCATAGCCTTAGCAGCCATAGCCATAACCATAGCTATAGCAGCCATAGCCATAGCAGCCATAGACATATCCATAGCAGCCAGAGCCAGAGCCACAGCAGCCGTAGACATAGCCATAGCATCCATAGCCATAGCAGCCGTAGCCATAGCTATAGCTGCCATAGTCATAACCTTAGCCATTGCAGCCATAGCCATAGCCATAGCAGCCATAGCCGTAGCCATAGCAGCCATAGCCATAGTCATAGCAGCCATAGCCATAGCCATAGCAGCCATAGCGATAGTCGTAGCAGCCGTAGGCATAGCCATAGCAGCCATAGCTATATCCATAGCAGACACACACATAGCCACAGCCATAGCAGCCATAATCATAGCCATAGCCATAGCAGCCAATGCCATAGCCATAGCCATAGCCATAGCAGCCGATGCCATATCCATAGCCATAGCAGCTGTAGCTGTTGCCAAAGCGGCCATAGCCATAGCCACAGCAGCCTTAGCCATAGCCATAGCCATAGCAGACATAGCCATAGCCATAGCCATAGCAGCCTTAGCCATAGCCATAGTCATAGCAGCCATAGCCACAGCCATAGCCATAGCAGACTTAGCCATAGCCATAGCAGCCATAGCCATAGCAGCCGCAGCCATAGCCATAGCCATAGCAGCCATTGCCATAGCCATAGCAGCCATAACCACAGCCATAGCGGCCATAGCCATAGCCATAGCAGCCAGAGCCATAGCAGCCAGAGCCAGAGCCACAGCAGCCGTAGACATAGCCATAGCCTTAGCAGCCATAGACATAATCATAGCCATAGCAGCCATAGCCATAGCCACAGCAGCCACAGCCATGGCCATAGTAGCCAAAGCCATAGCCATGGCCATAGTAGCCAAAGCCATAGCCATTGCAGCCATAGCCATAGACATAACCATAGCCGCCAAAACCATAGCCGTAGCCATAGCCATAGCAGCCATATCCATAGCCATAGCAGCCATAGCGATAGCCATAGCAGCCGTAGGCAGAGGCATAGCAGCCATAGCTATATCCATAGTAGACACACACATAGCCACAGCCACAGCAGCCATAATCATAGCCATAGCCATAGCAGCCAATGCCATAGCCATAGCCATAGCAGCTGTAGCCATTGCCAAAGCGGCCATAGCCATAGCCACAGCAGCCTTAGCCATAGCCATAGCCAGAGCAGCCATAGCCATAGCAGCCGCAGCCATAGCCACAGCCATAGCAGCCATAGCCATAACCATAGCAGCCATAGCCATAGCAGACATAACCGCAGCCATAGCAGCCATAGCCACAGCCATAGCAGCCATAGCCATAGCCATAGCAGCCAGAGGCAGAGCCACAGCAGCCGCAGACATAGCCATAGCCTTAGGAGCCATAGACATAACCATAGCCATAGCAGCCATAGCCATAGCCATAGCCGCCACAGCCATGGCCATAGTATCCAAAACCATAGCCATAGCAGCCATAGCCAAAGACATAGCCATAGCAGCCATAGCCATAGCCATAGCCATAGCCATAGCAGCCATAGCCATAGCCATAGCAGACATAGCCATAGCCATAGCCATAGCAGCCGTATCCATAGCCATAGTAGCCATAGCAATAGCCATAGCACCCATAGTCGCCATAGCCATAACCATAGCAGCCATAGCCATAGCCATAGCAGACATAGCCATAGCCATAGCCATAGCAGCCGTATCCATAGCCATCGTAGCCATAGCCATAGCCATAGCAGCCACAGCCGCCATAGCTATACCCATAGCAGCCATAGTAGACACAGCCATAGCCACAGCAGCCATAGCCATAGGCGTAGCAGCCATAGCAGCCATAGCGATAGCCATAGCAGCCATAGGCATACTCATAGCAGCCGGAGCCAGAGCCACAGCAGCCGTAGGCATAGCCATAGCCTTAGCAGCCATAGCCATAACCATACCCATAGCAGCCATAGCCATAGCCATAGCAGCCATTGCAATGGCCATAGTAGCCAAAGCCGTAGCCATAGCAGCCATAGCCATAGCCATAGCAGCCATAGCCATACCCACAGCAGCCATAGCCATAGCCATAGCAGTCATAGCCATAGCCATAGCCATAGCAGCCATGGCCATAGCCATAGCCATAGCAGCCATAGCCATAGCCATAGCAGCCATAGCCATAGCCATAGCAGACATAGCCACAGCCATGGCAGCCATAGCCATAGCCATAGCAGCCATAGCCATCGCCATAGCCTTAGCAGCAATAGCCATAGTCATAGCCATAGCCATAGCAGCTATAGCCATAGCCATAGCCATAGCAGCCATTGCCATAGCCATAGCAGCCATAACCACAGCCATAGCGGCCATAGCCATAGCCATAGCAGCCAGAGCCATAGCAGCCAGAGCCAGAGCCACAGCAGCCGTAGACATAGCCATAGCCTTAGCAGCCATAGACATAATCATAGCCATAGCAGCCATAGCCTTAGCAGCCATAGACATAATCATAGCCATAGCAGCCATAGCCATAGCCACAGCAGCCACAGCCATAGACATAGCCATAGCCGCCAAAACCATAGCCGTAGCCGTAGCCATAGCAGCCATAGCCATAGCCATAGCAGATATAGCCACAGCCATAGCAGCCATAGCCATAGCCATAGCTGCCATAGGCATAGCCATACCCATAGCAGCCATAGACATAGGCATAGCAGTCATAGCCATAGCCATAGCCATAGCCATAGCAGCCATAGCCATAGCCATAGCAGCCATAGCCATAGCCATAGCAGCCATAGTAATAGCCATAGCAGCCATAACCACAGCCATAGCAGCCATAGCCATAGCCATAGCAGCCATAGCCATAGCCATAGCAGTCATAGCCATAGACATAGCCATAGCAGCTATAGCCATAGCCATAGCTATAGCAGACATAGCCATAGCCATAGCAGCCATAGCCATAGCCATACCCATAGCAGCCATAGCCATAGCCATAGCAATCATGGCCATAGCCAGAGACAAAGCAGCCATAGCCTTAGCCACAGCCATAGAAGCCATAGCCATAACCATAGCAGCCATAGCCATAGCCATAGCAGACATAACCACAGCCATAGCAGCCATAGCCATAGCCATAGCAGTCATAGCCATAGCCATAGCCATAGCCATAGCCATAGCAGCCATAGCCATAGCCGATGCAGCCATAGCCATAGCCATAGCAGCCATAGCCGTAGCCATAGCAGCCATAGCCATAGCCAATGCAGCCATAACCATAGCCATAGCATCCATAGCGATAGCCATAGCAGCCGTAGGCAGAGCCATAGCAGCCATAGCTATATCCATAGCAGACACACACATAGCCACAGCCATAGCAGCCATAACCATAGCCATAGCCATAGCAGCCAATGCCATAGCCATAGCCATAGCAGCTGTAGCCATTGCCAAAGCGGCCATAGCCATAGCCACAGCATCCTTAGCCATAGCCATACCCATAGCAGACATAGCCATAGCCATAGCCATAGCAGCCTTGGCCGTAGCCATAGTCATAGCAGACATAGCCATAGCCATAGCCATAGCAGCCATAGCCATAGCCATAGCAGCCGTAGCCATAGCAGCCGCAGCCATAGCCATAGCCATAGCAGCCATTGCCATAGCCATTGCAGCCATAACCACAGCCATAGCAGCCATAGCCATAGCCATAGCAGCCATAGGCATATCCATAGCAGCGAGAGCCAGAGCCGCAGCAGCCGTAGACATAGCCATATCCTTAGCAGCCATAGACATAACCATAGCCATAGCAGCCATAGCTATAGCCATAGCTGCCATAGCCATGGCCATAGTAGCCAAAGCCATAGCCATAGCAGCCATAGCCATAGACATAGACATAGCCATAGCAGCCATAGCCATAGCCATAGCCATAGCCATAGCAGCCATAGCCATAGCCGTAGCAGCCATAGCCATAGCCACAGCAGCCATAGCAGCCATAGCTATAGCCATAGCAGCCATAGGCATACCCATAGCAGCCATAGCGATAGCCATAGCAGCCATAGCCATAGCCATAGCAGTCATAGCCATAGCCATAGACATAACAGCCATAGCCATAGCAGCCATAGCCATAGCCATAGCCATAGCCGTAGCAGCCATAGCCATAGCCATAGCAGCCATAACCACAGCCATAGCAGCCATAGCCATAGCCATGGCAGCCATAGGCATATCCATAGCAGCGAGAGCCAGAGCCATAGCAGCCATAGCCATAGACATAGCCATAGCATCCATAGCCGTAGCCACAGCCATAGTCATGGCCATAGCAGCCATAGCCATACCCATAGCAGCCATAGCCATAGCCATAGCAGTCATAGCCATAGCCATTGCAGCCATAACCACAGCCATAGCAGCCATAGCCATAGCCATAGCTGCCATAGGCATGGCCATAGTAGCCAAAGCCATAGCCATAGCAGCCATAGCCATAGACATAGCCATAGCATCCATAGCCGTAGCCACAGCCATAGCCATGGCCATAGCAGCCATAGCCATACCCATAGCAGCCATAGCCATAGCCATAGCAGTCATAGCCATAGCCATAGCCATAGCCATAGCCATAGCAGCCATAGCCATAGCCGATGCAGCCATAGCCATAGCCATAGCAGCCATAGCCGTAGCCATAGCAGCCATAGCCATAGCCAATGCAGCCATAACCATAGCCATAGCATCCATAGCGATAGCCATAGCAGCCGTAGGCAGAGCCATAGCAGCCATAGCTATATCCATAGCAGACACACACATAGCCACAGCCATAGCAGCCATAACCATAGCCATAGCCATAGCAGCCAATGCCATAGCCATAGCCATAGCAGCTGTAGCCATTGCCAAAGCGGCCATAGCCATAGCCACAGCATCCTTAGCCATAGCCATACCCATAGCAGACATAGCCATAGCCATAGCCATAGCAGCCTTGGCCGTAGCCATAGTCATAGCAGACATAGCCATAGCCATAGCCATAGCAGCCATAGCCATAGCCATAGCAGCCGTAGCCATAGCAGCCGCAGCCATAGCCATAGCCATAGCAGCCATTGCCATAGCCATTGCAGCCATAACCACAGCCATAGCAGCCATAGCCATAGCCATAGCAGCCATAGGCATATCCATAGCAGCGAGAGCCAGAGCCGCAGCAGCCGTAGACATAGCCATATCCTTAGCAGCCATAGACATAACCATAGCCATAGCAGCCATAGCTATAGCCATAGCTGCCATAGCCATGGCCATAGTAGCCAAAGCCATAGCCATAGCAGCCATAGCCATAGACATAGACATAGCCATAGCAGCCATAGCCATAGCCATAGCCATAGCCATAGCAGCCATAGCCATAGCCGTAGCAGCCATAGCCATAGCCACAGCAGCCATAGCAGCCATAGCTATAGCCATAGCAGCCATAGGCATACCCATAGCAGCCATAGCGATAGCCATAGCAGCCATAGCCATAGCCATAGCAGTCATAGCCATAGCCATAGACATAACAGCCATAGCCATAGCAGCCATAGCCATAGCCATAGCCATAGCCGTAGCAGCCATAGCCATAGCCATAGCAGCCATAGCCATAGCCATAGCAGCCATAGCCATAGCCAGAGCAGTCATAGCCACAGCCATAGCAGTCATGGCCATAGCCATAGCAGCCATAGGCATAGCCATACCCATAGCAGCCATAGCCATAGCCATAGCAGTCATAGCTATAGCCATAGCCATAGCAGCCATAGCCATAGCCATAGCAGCCATTGCAATGGCCATAGTAGCCAAAGCCGTAGCCATAGCAGCCATAGCCATAGCCATAGCAGCCATAGCCATACCCACAGCAGCCATAGCCATAGCCATAGCAGTCATAGCCATAGCCATAGCCATAGCAGCCATACCAATGGCCATAGTAGCCAATGCCGTAGCCATAGCAGCCATAGCCATAGCCATATCCATAGCGGCCATAGCCATAGCCATAGCAGTCATAGCCATAGCCATAGCCATAGCAGCCATGGCAATAGCCATAGCCATAGCAGCCATAGCCATAGCCATAGCAGCCATAGCCATAGCCATAGCAGACATAGCCACAGCCATAGCAGCCATAGCCATAGCCATAGCAGCCATAGCCATCGCCATAACCTTAGCAGCAATAGCCATAGTCATAGCCATAGCCATAGCAGCTATAGCCATAGCCTTAGCCATAGCAGCCATTGCCATAGCCATAGCAGCCATAACCACAGCCATAGCGGCCATAGCCATAGCCATAGCAGCCAGAGCCATAGCAGCCAGAGCCAGAGCCACAGCAGCCGTAGACATAGCCATAGCCTTAGCAGCCATAGACATAATCATAGCCATAGCAGCCATAGCCATAGCCACAGCAGCCACAGCCATGGCCATAGTAGCCAAAGCCATAGCCATGGCCATAGTAGCCAAAGCCATAGCCATTGCAGCCATAGCCATAGACATAGCCATAGCCGCCAAAACCATAGCCGTAGCCATAGCCATAGCAGCCATAGCCATAGCCATAGCAGCCATACCAATGGCCATAGTAGCCAAAGCCGTAGCCATAGCAGCCATAGCCATAGCCATATCCATAGCGGCCATAGCCATAGCCATAGCAGTCATAGCCATAGCCATAGCCATAACAGCCATAGCCATAGCCATAGCCATAGCCATAGCAGCCATAGCCATAGCCATAGCAGCCATAGCCATAGCCATAGCAGATATAGCCACAGCCATAGCAGCCATAGCCATAGCCATAGCCATAGCAATCATGGCCATAGCCAGAGACAAAGCAGCCATAGCCTTAGCCACAGCCATAGAAGCCGTAGCCATAACCATAGCAGCCATAGCCATAGCCATAGCAGACATAACCACAGCCATAGCAGCCATAGCCATAGCCATAGCTGCCATAGGCATGGCCATAGTAGCCAAAGCCATAGCCATAGCAGCCATAGCCATAGACATAGCCATAGCATCCATAGCCATAGCCATAGCCATGGCCATAGCAGCCATAGCCATACCCATAGCAGCCATTGCCATAGCCATAGCCATAGCCATAGCAGCCATAGCCATAGCCGATGCAGCCATAGCCATAGCCATAGCAGCCATAGCCGTAGCCATAGCAGCCATAGCCATAGCCAATGCCGCCATAACCATAGCCATAGCATCCATAGCGATAGCCATAGCAGCCGTATGCAGAGCCATAGCAACCATAGCTATATCCATAGCAGACACACACATAGCCACAGCCATAGCAGCCATAATCATAGCCATAGCCATAGCAGCCAATGCCATAGCCATAGCCATAGCAGCTGTAGCCATTGCCAAAGCGGCCATAGCCATAGCCATAGCAGCCGTAGCCATAGCAGCCGCAGCCATAGCCAAAGCCATAGCAGCCATTGCCATAGCCATTGCAGCCATAACCACAGCCATAGCAGCCATAGCCATAGCCATGGCAGCCATAGGCATATCCATAGCAGCGAGAGCCAGAGCCGCAGCAGCCGTAGACATAGCCATATCCTTAGCAGCCATAGACATAACCATAGCCATAGCAGCCATAGCTATAGCCATAGCTGCAATAGCCATGGCCATAGTAGCCAAAGCCATAGCCATAGCAGCCATAGCCATAGACATAGACATAGCCATAGCAGCCATAGCCATAGCCATAGCCATAGCCATAGCAGCCATAGCCATAGCCGTAGCAGCCATAGCCATAGCCATAGCAGCCATAGCAGCCATAGCGATAGCCATAGCAGCCATAGCCATAGCCATAGCAGCCATAGCGATAGCCATAGCAGCCATAGCCATAGCCATAGCAGTCATAGCCATAGCCATAGCCATAACAGCCATAGCCATAGCAGCCATAGCCATAGCCATAGCCATAGCCGTAGCAGCCATAGCCATAGCCATAGCAGCCATAGCCATAGCCATAGCAGCCATAGCCATAGCCAGAGCAGTCATAGCCACAGCCATAGCAGTCATGGCCATAGCCATAGCAGCCATAGGCATAGCCATACCCATAGCAGCCATAGCCATAGCCATAGCAGTCATAGCTATAGCCATAGCCATAGCAGCCATAGCCATAGCCATAGCCATAGCAGCCATAGCCATAGCCATAGCAGCCATAGCCATAGCCATACCCATTGCAGCCATAGCCATAGCCATAGCCGTCATAGCCATAGCCACAGCCATAGCAGCCATAGCCATAGCCATAGCCATAGCAGCCATAGCCATAGCCATAGCAGCCATAGCAATAGCCATAGCAGCCATAACCACAGCCATAGCAGCCATAGCCATAGCCATAGCGGCCATAGCCATAGCCATAGCAGCCAGAGCCAGAGCCACAGCAGCCGTTGACATAGCCATAGCCTTGGCAGCCATAGACATAACCATGGCCATAGCAGCCATAGCCATAGCCATAGCAGCCATAGCCATAGCCATAGCAGCCGTAGCGATAGCCATAGCAGCCATAGGCATACCCATAGCAGCCGGAGCCAGAGCCACTGCAGCCGTAGACATAGCCATAGCCTTAGCAGCCATAGCCATAGCCATAGCCATAGCAGCCATAGCCATAGCCAGAGCAGCCATACCAATGGCCATAGTAGCCAAAGCCGTAGCCATAGCAGCCATAGCCATAGCCATATCCATAGCGGCCATAGACATAGCCATAGCAGTCGTAGCCATAGCCATAGCCAAAGCAGCCATGGCCATAGCCATAGCCATAGCAGCCATAGCCATAGCCATAGCAGCCATAGCCGTAGCCATAGCAGACATAGCCATAGCCATAGCAGCCATAGCCATAGCCATAGCTGCCATAGGCATAGCCATACCCATAGCAGCCATAGACTTAGCCATAGCAGTCATAGCCATAGCCATAGCCATAACAGCCATAGCCATAGCCATAGCCATAGCAGCCATAGCCATAGCCATAGCAGCCATAGCAATCGCCATAGCAGCCATAACCACAGCCATAGCAGCCATAGCCATAGCCATAGCAGCCATAGCCATAGCCATAGCAGTTATAGCCATAGACATAGCCATAGCAGCCATAGCCATAGCCATAGCTATAGCAGACATAGCCATAGCCATAGCAGCCATAGCCATAGCCAAACCCAGATCAGCCATAGCCATAGCCATAGCAGTCATGGCCATATCCATAGACAAAGCAGCCATAGCCATAGCCACAGCCATAGCAGCCATAGCCATAACCATAGCAGCCATAGCCATAGCCATAGCAGACATAACCACAGCCACAGCAGCCATAGCCATAGCCATAGCAGCCATAGCCATAGCCATAGCAGCCAGAGCCAGAGCCACAGCAGCCGTAGACATAGCCATAGCCTTAGGGGCCATAGACATAACCATAGCCATAGCAGCCATAGAAATAGCCATAGCCGCCACAGCCATGGCCATTGTATCCAAAACCATAGCCATAGCAGCCATAGCCAAAGACATAGCCATAGCAGCCATAGCCATAGCCATAGCCATAGCCATAGCAGCCATAGCCATAGCCATAGCAGACATAGCCATAGCCATAGCCATAGCAGCCGTATCCATAGCCATAGTAGCCATAGCCATAGCCATAGCAGCCATAGTCGCCATAGCCATAACCATAGCAGCCATAGCCATAGCCATAGCAGACATAGCCATAGCCATAGCCATAGCAGCCGTATCCATAGCCATAGTAGCCATAGCCATAGCCATAGCAGCCATAGCCGCCATAGCCATAGCCATAGCAGCCATAGCCGCCATAGCCATAGCCATAGCAGCCATAGCCATAGCCATTGCAGCCATAGCCATAGCCATAGCAGCCATAGCCATAGCCATACCCATAGCAGCCATAGCCATAGCCATAGCAGCCATAGCCATAACCATAGCAGCCATAGCCATAGCTATAGCAGCCAGAGCCAGAGCCACAGCAGCCGTAGACATAGCCATAGCCTTAGCAGCCATAGCCATAACCATAGCTATAGCAGCCATAGCCATAGCAGCCATAGACATATCCATAGCAGCCAGAGCCAGAGCCACAGCAGCCGTAGACATAGCCATAGCATCCATAGCCATAGCAGCCGTAGCCATAGCCATAGCTGCCATAGTCATAACCTTAGCCATTGCAGCCATAGCCATAGCAGCCATAGCCGTAGCCATAGCAGCCATAGCCATAGCCATAGCAGCCATAACCATAGCCACAGCAGCCATAGCGATAGCCATAGCAGCCGTAGGCAGAGCCACCGCAACCATAGCTATATCCATAGCAGACACACACATAGCCACAGCCATAGCAGCTATAATCATAGCCATAGCCATAGCAGCCAATGTCATAGCCATAGCCATAGCAGCTGTAGCCATTGCCAAAGCGGCCATAGCCATAGCCACAGCAGCCTTAGCCATAGCCATAGCCATAGCAGACATAGCCATAGCCATAGCAGCCATAGCCATAGCCATAGCAGACATAACCACAGCCATAGCAGCCATAGCCATAGCCATAGCTGCCATAGGCATGGCCATAGTAGCCAAAGCCATAGCCATAGCAGCCATAGCCATAGACATAGCCATAGCATCCATAGCCATAGCCATAGCCATGGCCATAGCAGCCATAGCCATACCCATAGCAGTCATAGCCATAGCCATAGCAGTCATAGCCATAGCCATAGCCATAGCAGCCATAGTAGACATAGCCATAGCCATAGCAGCCATAGCCATAGCCATAGCAGCCATAGCCATAGCTATAGCAGCCAGAGCCAGAGCCACAGCAGCAGTAGACATAGCCATAGCCTTAGCAGCCATAGCCATAGCCATAGCTATAGCAGCCATAGCCATAGCAGCCATAGACATATCCATAGCAGCCAGAGCCAGAGCCACAGCAGCCGTAGACATAGCCATAGCATCCATAGCCATAGCAGCCGTAGCCATAGCCATAGCTGCCATAGTCATAACCTTAGCCATTGCAGCCATAGCCATAGCCATAGCAGCCATAGCCGTAGCCATAGCAGCCATAGCCATAGTCATAGCAGCCATAGCAATAGCCATAGCAGCCATAGCGATAGCCGTAGCAGCCGTAGGCATAGCCATAGCAGCCATAGCTATATCCATAGCAGACACACACATAGCCACAGCCATAGCAGCCATAATCATAGCCATAGCCATAGCAGCCAATGCCATAGCCATAGCCATAGCCATAGCAGCCGATGCCATATCCATAGCCATAGCAGCTGTAGCTTTTGCCAAAGCGGCCATAGCCATAGCCACAGCAGCCTTAGCCATAGCCATAGCCATAGCAGACATAGCCATAGCCATAGCCATAGCAGCCTTAGCCATAGCCATAGTCATAGCAGCCATAGCCACAGCCATAGCCATAGCAGCCATAGCCAAAGCCATAGCAGCCATAGCCATAGCAGCCGCAGCCATAGCCATAGCCATAGCAGCCATTGCCATAGCCATAGCAGCCATAACCACAGCCATGGCGGCCATAGCCATAGCCATAGCAGCCAGAGCCATAGTAGCCAGAGCCAGAGCCACAGCTGCCGTAGACATAGCCATAGCCTTAGCAGCCATAGACATAATCATAGCCATAGCAGCCACAGCCATAGCCACAGCAGCCACAGCCATGGCCATAGTAGCCAAAGCCATAGCCATGGCCATAGTAGCCAAAGCCATAGCCATTGCAGCCATAGCCATAGACATAACCATAGCCGCCAAAACCATAGCCGTAGCCATAGCCATAGCAGCCATAGCCATAGCCATAGCAGCCATAGCCATAGCAGCCATAGCCACAGTCCTAGCAGCCATAGCCATAGCCATAGCCATAGCAGCCATAGACATAGCCATAGCAGCCATAGCCATAGCCATACCCATAGCAGCCATAGCCATAGCCATAGCCATAGCAGCCATAGCCAAATCCATAGCAGCCATAGCCATAGCCATAGCAGCCATAGCCATATCCATAGCAGCCATAGCAATAGCCATAGCAGCCATAACCACAGCCATAGTAGCCATAGCCATAGCCATAGCCATAGCCATAGCAGCCATAGCCATAGGCATAGCAGCCATAGCAGTAGCCATAGCAGCCATAACCACAGCCATAGCAGCCATAGCCATAGCCATAGCAGCCATAGCCATAGCCATAGCAGTTATAGCCATAGACATAGCCATAGCAGCCACAGCCATAGCCATAGCCATAGCAGCCATAGCCATAGCCATAGCAGCCATACCAATGGCCATAGTAGCCAAAGCCGTAGCCATAGCAGCCATAGCCATAGCCATATCCATAGCGGCCATAGCCATAGGCATAGCAGCCATAGCCATAGCCATAGCAGACATAGCCACAGCCATAGCAGCCATAGGCATAGCCATTGCTGCCATAGGCATAGCCATACCCATAGCAGCCATAGACATAGCCATAGCAGTCATAGCCATAGCCATAGCCATAGCAGCCATAGCCATAGCCATAGCCATAGCAGCCATAGCCATAGGCATAGCAGCCATAGCAATAGCCATAGCAGCCATAACCACAGCCATAGCAGCCATAGCCATAGCCATAGCAGCCATAGCCATAGCCATAGCAGTTATAGCCATAGACATAGCCATAGCAGCCATAGCCATAGCCATAGCCATAGCAGACATTGCCATAGCCATAGCAGCCATAGCCATAGCCAAACCCATAGCAGCCATAGCCATAGCCATAGCAGTCATGGCCATAGCCATAGACAAAGCAGCCATAGCCATAGCCACAGCCATAGCAGCCATAGCCATAACCATAGCAGCCATAGCCATAGCCATAGCAGACATAACCACAGCCACAGCAGCCATAGCCATAGCCATAGCAGCCATAGCAATAGCCATAGCAGCCAGAGCCAGAGCCACAGCAGCCGTAGACATAGCCATAGCCTTAGGGGCCATAGACATAACCATAGCCATAGCAGCCATAGAAATAGCCATAGTAGCCAAAGCCATAGCCATAGCAGCCATAGCCATAGACATAGCCATAGCATCCATAGCCATAGCCATAGCCATGGCCATAGCAGCCATAGCCATACCCATAGCAGCCATAGCCATAGCCATAGCCATACCCATAGCAGCCATAGCCATAGCCATAGCAGTCATAGCCATAGCCATAGCCATAGCAGCCATAGCCGTAGCCATAGCAGCCATAGCCATAGCCATAGCAGCCATAACCATAGCCACAGCAGCCATAGCGATAGCCATAGCAGCCGTAGGCAGAGCCACCGCAACCATAGCTATATCCATAGCAGACACACACATAGCCACAGCCATAGCAGCTATAATCATAGCCATAGCCATAGCAGCCAATGTCATAGCCATAGCCATAGCAGCTGTAGCCATTGCCAAAGCGGCCATAGCCATAGCCACAGCAGCCTTAGCCATAGCCATAGCCATAGCAGACATAGCCATAGCCATAGCCATGGCAGCCTTGGCCGTAGCCATAGTCATAGCAGACATAGCCATAGCCATAGCCATAGCAGCCATAGCCATAGCCATAGCAGCCGTAGCCATAGCAGCCGCAGCCATAGCCATAGCCATAGCAGCCATTGCCATAGCCGTTGCAGCCATAACCACAGCCATAGCAGCCATAGCCATAGCCATAGCAGCCATAGGCATATCCATAGCAGCCAGAGCCAGAGCCGCAACAGCCGTAGACATAGCCATATCCTTAGCAGCCATAGACATAACCATAGCCATAGCAGCCATAGCCATAGCCATAGCTGCTATAGCCATGGCCATAGTAGCCACAGCCATAGCCATAGCAGCCATAGCCATAGACATAGACATAGCCATAGCAGCCATAGCCATAGCCATAGCCATAGCCATAGCAGCCATAGCCATAGCCGTAGCAGCCATAGCCATAGCCATAGCAGCCATAGCAGCCATAGCGATAGCCATAGCAGCCATAGGCATACCCATAGCAGCCGGAGCCAGAGCCACAGCAGCCGTAGACATAGCCATAGCCTTAGCATTCATAGCCATAACCATAGCCATAGCAGCCATAGCCATAGCCATAGCCATAGCAGCCATAGCCATAGCAGCCATAGCCATAGCCATACCCATAGCAGCCATAGCCATAGCCATAGCCGTCATAGCCATAGCCACAGCCGTAGCAGCCATAGCCATAGCCATAGCCATAGCAGGCATAGCCATAGCCATAGCAGCCATAGCAATAGCCATAGCAGCCATAACCACAGCCATAGCAGCCATAGCCATAGCCATAGCAGCCATAGACATAGCCATAGCAGCCAGAGCCAGAGCCACAGCAGCCGTAGACATAGCCATAGCCTTGGCAGCCATAGACATAACCATGGCCATAGCAGCCATAGCCATAGCCATAGCAGCCATAGCCATAGCCATAGCAGCCGTAGCGATAGCCATAGCAGCCATAGGCATACCCATAGCAGCCGGAGCCAGAGCCACAGCAGCCGTAGACATAGCCATAGCCTTAGCAGCCACAGCCATAGCCATAGCCATAGCAGCCATAGCCATAGCCATAGCAGCCACACCAATGGCCATAGTAGCCAAAGCCGTAGCCATAGCAGCCATAGCCATAGCCATATCCATAGCGGCCATAGCCATAGCAATAGCAGTCATAGCCATAGCCATAGCCATAGCAGCCATGGCCATAGCCATAGCCATAGCAGCCATAGCCATAGCCATAGCAGCCATAGCCATAGCCATAGCAGACATAGCCACAGCCATAGCAGCCATAGCCATAGCCATAGCTGCCATAGGCATAGCCATACCCATAGCAGCCATAGACATAGCCATAGCAGTCATAGCCATAGCCATAGCCATAGCAGCCATAGCCATAGCCATAGCCATAGCAGCCATAGCCATAGGCATAGCAGCCATAGCAATAGCCATAGCAGCCATAACCACAGCCATAGCAGCCATAGCCATAGCCATAGCAGCCATAGCCATGGCCATAGCAGTTATAGCCATAGACATAGCCATAGCAGCCACAGCCATAGCCATAGCCATAGCAGCCATAGCCATAGCCATAGCAGCCATACCAATGGCCATAGTAGCCAAAGCCGTAGCCAATGCAGCCATAGCCATAGCCATATCCATAGCGGCCATAGCCATAGGCATAGCAGCCATAGCCATAGCCAAAGCAGACATAGCCACAGCCATAGCAGCCATAGCCATAGCCATAGCAGACATAACCACAGCCACAGCAGCCATAGCCATAGCCATAGCAGCCATAGCCATAGCCATAGCAGCCAGAGCCAGAGCCACAGCAGCCGTAAACATAGCCATAGCCTTAGCAGCCATAGCCATAACCATAGCTATAGCAGCCATAGCCATAGCAGCCATAGACATATCCATAGCAGCCAGAGCCAGAGCCACAGCAGCCGTAGACATAGCCATAGCATCCATAGCCATAGCAGCCGTAGCCATAGCCATAGCTGCCATAGTCATAACCTTAGCCATTGCAGCCATAGCCATAGCCATAGCAGCCATAGCCGTAGCCATAGCAGCCATAGCCATAGTCATAGCAGCCATAGCCATAGCCATAGCAGCCATAGCGATAGCCGTAGCAGCCGTAGGCATAGCCATAGCAGCCATAGCTATATCCATAGCAGACACACACATAGCCACAGCCATAGCAGCCATAATCATAGCCATAGCCATAGCAGCCAATGCCATAGCCATAGCCATAGCCATAGCAGCCGATGCCATATCCATAGCCATAGCAGCTGTAGCTGTTGCCAAAGCGGCCATAGCCATAGCCACAGCAGCCTTAGCCATAGCCATAGCCATAGCAGACATAGCCATAGCCATAGCCATAGCAGCCTTAGCCATAGCCATAGTCATAGCAGCCATAGCCACAGCCATAGCCATAGCAGACTTAGCCAAAGCCATAGCAACCATAGCCATAGCAGCCGCAGCCATAGCCATAGCCATAGCAGCCATTGCCATAGCCATAGCAGCCATAACCACAGCCATAGCGGCCATAGCCATAGCCATAGCAGCCAGAGCCATAGCAGCCAGAGCCAGAGCCACAGCAGCCGTAGACATAGCCATAGCCTTAGCAGCCATAGACATAATCATAGCCATAGCAGCCAATGCCATAGCCATAGCCATAGCAGCTGTAGCCATTGCCAAAGCGGCCATAGCCATAGCCACAGCAGCCTTAGCCATAGCCATAGCCAGAGCAGCCATAGCCATAGCAGCCGCAGCCATAGCCACAGCCATAGCAGCCATAGCCATAACCATAGCAGCCATAGCCATAGCAGACATAACCACAGCCATAGCAGCCATAGCCACAGCCATAGCAGCCATAGCCATAGCCATAGCAGCCAGAGGCAGAGCCACAGCAGCCGCAGACATAGCCATAGCCTTAGGAGCCATAGACATAACCATAGCCATAGCAGCCATAGCCATAGCCATAGCCGCCACAGCCATGGCCATAGTATCCAAAACCATAGCCATAGCAGCCATAGCCAAAGACATAGCCATAGCAGCCATAGCCATAGCCATAGCCATAGCCATAGCAGCCATAGCCATAGCCATAGCAGACATAGCCATAGCCATAGCCATAGCAGCCGTATCCATAGCCATAGTAGCCATAGCAATAGCCATAGCACCCATAGTCGCCATAGCCATAACCATAGCAGCCATAGCCATAGCCATAGCAGACATAGCCATAGCCATAGCCATAGCAGCCGTATCCATAGCCATCGTAGCCATAGCCATAGCCATAGCAGCCATAGCCGCCATAGCTATACCCATAGCAGCCATAGTAGACACAGCCATAGCCACAGCAGCCATAGCCATAGTCATATCAGGCATAGCCGCAGCCATAGCAGCCATAGCCATAGCCATAGCAGCCATAACCACAGCCATAGCAGCCATAGCCATAGCCATAGCAGCCATAGCCATAGACATAGCAGCCATAGCCATAGGCGTAGCAGCCATAGCAGCCATAGCGATAGCCATAGCAGCCATAGGCATACTCATAGCAGCCGGAGCCAGAGCCACAGCAGCCGTAGGCATAGCCATAGCCTTAGCAGCCATAGCCATAACCATACCCATAGCAGCCATAGCCATAGCCATAGCAGCCATTGCAATGGCCATAGTAGCCAAAGCCGTAGCCATAGCAGCCATAGCCATAGCCATAGCAGCCATAGCCATACCCACAGCAGCCATAGCCATAGCCATAGCAGTCATAGCCATAGCCATAGCCATAGCAGCCATACCAATGGCCATAGTAGCCAAAGCCGTAGCCATAGCAGCCATAGCCATAGCCATAGCAGACATAGCCATAGCCATAGCCATAGCAGCCGTATCCATAGCCATAGTAGCCATAGCAATAGCCATAGCACCCATAGTCGCCATAGCCATAACCATAGCAGCCATAGCCATAGCCATAGCAGACATAGCCATAGCCATAGCCATAGCAGCCGTATCCATAGCCATCGTAGCCATAGCCATAGCCATAGCAGCCATAGCCGCCATAGCTATACCCATAGCAGCCATAGTAGACACAGCCATAGCCACAGCAGCCATAGCCATAGTCATATCAGGCATAGCCGCAGCCATAGCAGCCATAGCCATAGCCATAGCAGCCATAACCACAGCCATAGCAGCCATAGCCATAGCCATAGCAGCCATAGCCATAGACATAGCAGCCATAGCCATAGGCGTAGCAGCCATAGCAGCCATAGCGATAGCCATAGCAGCCATAGGCATACTCATAGCAGCCGGAGCCAGAGCCACAGCAGCCGTAGGCATAGCCATAGCCTTAGCAGCCATAGCCATAACCATACCCATAGCAGCCATAGCCATAGCCATAGCAGCCATTGCAATGGCCATAGTAGCCAAAGCCGTAGCCATAGCAGCCATAGCCATAGCCATAGCAGCCATAGCCATACCCACAGCAGCCATAGCCATAGCCATAGCAGTCATAGCCATAGCCATAGCCATAGCAGCCATACCAATGGCCATAGTAGCCAAAGCCGTAGCCATAGCAGCCATAGCCATAGCCATATCCATAGCGGCCATAGCCATAGCCATAGCAGTCATAGCCATAGCCATAGCCATAGCAGCCATGGCCATAGCCATAGCCATAGCAGCCATAGCCATAGCCATAGCAGCCATAGCCATAGCCATAGCAGACATAGCCACAGCCATAGCAGCCATAGCCATAGCCATAGCAGCCATAGCCATCGCCATAGCCTTAGCAGCAATAGCCATAGTCATAGCCATAGCCATAGCAGCTATAGCCATAGCCATAGCCATAGCAGCCATTGCCATAGCCATAGCAGCCATAACCACAGCCATAGCGGCCATAGCCATAGCCATAGCAGCCAGAGCCATAGCAGCCAGAGCCATAGCAGCCAGAGCCAGAGCCACAGCAGCCGTAGACATAGCCATAGCCTTAGCAGCCATAGACATAATCATAGCCATAGCAGCCATAGCCATAGCCACAGCAGCCACAGCCATGGCCATAGTAGCCAAAGCCATAGCCATGGCCATAGTAGCCAAAGCCATAGCCATTGCAGCCATAGCCATAGACATAGCCATTGCCGCCAAAACCATAGCCGTAGCCGTAGCCATAGCAGCCATAGCCATAGCCATAGCAGATATAGCCACAGCCATAGCAGCCATAGCCATAGCCATAGCTGCCATAGGCATAGCCATACCCATAGCAGCCATAGACATAGCCATAGCAGTCATAGCCATAGCCATAGCCATAGCCATAGCAGCCACAGCCATGGCCATACCCATAGCAGCCATAGCCATAGCCATAGCAATCATGGCCATAGCCAGAGACAAAGCAGCCATAGCCTTAGCCACAGCCATAGAAGCCATAGCCATAACCATAGCAGCCATAGCCATAGACATAGCCATAGCATCCATAGCCATAGCCACAGCCATAGCCATGGCCATAGCAGCCATAGCCATACCCATAGCAGCCATAGCCATAGCCATAGCAGTCATAGCCATAGCCATAGCCATAGCCATAGCCATAGCAGCCATAGCCATAGCCGATGCAGCCATAGCCATAGCCATAGCAGCCATAGCCGTAGCCATAGCAGCCATAGCCATAGCCAATGCAGCCATAACCATAGCCATAGCATCCATAGCGATAGCCATAGCAGCCGTAGGCAGAGCCATAGCAACCATAGCTATATCCATAGCAGACACACACATAGCCACAGCCATAGCAGCCATAACCATAGCCATAACCATAGCAGCCAATGCCATAGCCATAGCCATAGCAGCTGTAGCCGTTGCCAAAGCGGCCATAGCCATAGCCACAGCAGCCTTAGCCATAGCCATACCCATAGCAGACATAGCCATAGCCATAGCCATAGCAGCCTTGGCCGTAGCCATAGTCATAGCAGACATAGCCATAGCCATAGCCATAGCAGCCATAGCCATAGCCATAGCAGCCGTAGCCATAGCAGCCGCAGCCATAGCCATAGCCATAGCAGCCATTGCCATAGCCATTGCAGCCATAACCACAGCCATAGCAGCCATAGCCATAGCCATAGCAGCCATAGGCATATCCATAGCAGCGAGAGCCAGAGCCGCAGCAGCCGTAGACATAGCCATATCCTTAGCAGCCATAGACATAACCATAGCCATAGCAGCCATAGCTATAGCCATAGCTGCCAGAGCCATGGCCATAGTAGCCAAAGCCATAGCCATAGCAGCCATAGCCATAGACATAGACATAGCCATAGCAGCCATAGCCATAGCCATAGCCATAGCCATAGCAGCCATAGCCATAGCCGTAGCAGCCATAGCCATAGCCATAGCAGCCATAGCAGCCATAGCTATAGCCATAGCAGCCATAGGCATACCCATAGCAGCCATAGTGATAGCCTTAGCAGCCATAGCCATAGCCATAGCAGTCATAGCCATAGCCATAGACATAACAGCCATAGCCATAGCAGCCATAGCCATAGCCATAGCCATAGCCGTAGCAGCCATAGCCATAGCCATAGCAGCCATAGCCATAGCCATAGCAGCCATAGCCATAGCCAGAGCAGTCATAGCCACAGCCATAGCAGTCATGGCCATAGCCATAGCAGCCATAGGCATAGCCATACCCATAGCAGCCATAGCCATAGCCATAGCAGTCATAGCTATAGCCATAGCCATAGCAGCCATAGCCATAGCCATAGCAGCCATTGCAATGGCCATAGTAGCCAAAGCCGTAGCCATAGCAGCCATAGCCATAGCCATAGCAGCCATAGCCATACCCACAGCAGCCATAGCCATAGCCATAGCAGTCATAGCCATAGCCATAGCCATAGCAGCCATACCAATGGCCATAGTAGCCAATGCCGTAGCCATAGCAGCCATAGCCATAGCCATATCCATAGCGGCCATAGCCATAGCCATAGCAGTCATAGCCATAGCCATAGCCATAGCAGCCATGGCAATAGCCATAGCCATAGCAGCCATAGCCATAGCCATAGCAGCCATAGCCATAGCCATAGCAGACATAGCCACAGACATAGCAGCCATAGCCATAGCCATAGCAGCCATAGCCATCGCCATAACCTTAGCAGCAATAGCCATAGTCATAGCCATAGCCATAGCAGCTATAGCCATAGCCTTAGCCATAGCAGCCATTGCCATAGCCATAGCAGCCATGACCACAGCCATAGCGGCCATAGCCACAGCCATAGCAGCCAGAGCCATAGCAGCCAGAGCCAGAGCCACAGCAGCCGTAGACATAGCCATAGCCTTAGCAGCCATAGACATAATCATAGCCATAGCAGCCATAGCCATAGCCACAGCAGCCACAGCCATGGCCATAGTAGCCAATGCCATAGCCATGGCCATAGTAGCCAAAGCCATAGCCATTGCAGCCATAGCCATAGACATAGCCATAGCCGCCAAAACCATAGCCGTAGCCATAGCCATAGCAGCCATAGCCATAGCCATAGCAGCCATACCAATGGCCATAGTAGCCAAAGCCGTAGACATAGCAGCCATAGCCATAGCCATATCCATAGCGGCCATAGCCATAGCCACAGCAGTCATAGCCATAGCCATAGCCATAACAGCCATAGCCATAGCCATAGCCATAGCCATAGCAGCCATAGCCATAGCCATAGCAGCCATAGCCATAGCCATAGCAGATATAGCCACAGCCATAGCAGCCATAGCCATAGCCATAGCCATAGCTGCCATAGGCATAGCCATACCCATAGCAGACATAGACATAGCCATAGCAGTCATAGCCATAGCCATAGCCATAGCCATAGCAGCCATAGCCACAGCCATAGCAGCCATAGCCATAGCCATAGCAGCCATAGCAATAGCCATAGCAGCCATAACCACAGCCATAGCAGCCATAACCATAGCCATAGCAGCCATAGCCATTGCCATAGCAGTCATAGTCATAGACATAGCCATAGCAGCTGTAGCCATTGCCAAAGCGGCCATAGCCATAGCCATAGCAGCCGTAGCCATAGCAGCCGCAGCCATAGCCAAAGCCATAGCAGCCATTGCCATAGCCATTGCAGCCATAACCACAGCCATAGCAGCCATAGCCATAGCCATAGCAGCCATAGGCATATCCATAGCAGCGAGAGCCAGAGCCGCAGCAGCCGTAGACATAGCCATATCCTTAGCAGCCATAGACATAACCATAGCCATAGCAGCCATAACTATAGCCATAGCTGCCATAGCCATGGCCATAGTAGCCAAAGCCATAGCCATAGCAGCCATAGCCATAGACATAGACATAGCCATAGCAGCCATAGCCATAGCCATAGCCATAGCCATAGCAGCCATAGCCATAGCCGTAGCAGCCATAGCCATAGCCATTGCAGCCATAGCAGCCATAGCGATAGCCATAGCAGCTATAGCCATAGTCATAGCAGCCATAGCGATAGCCATAGCAGCCATAGCCATAGCCATAGCAGTCATAGCCATAGCCATAGCCATAACAGCCATAGCCATAGCAGCCATAGCCATAGCCATAGCCATAGCCGTAGCAGGCATAGCCATAGCCATAGCAGCCATAGCCATAGCCATAGCAGCCATAGCCATAGCCAGAGCAGTCATAGCCACAGCCATAGCAGTCATGGCCATAGCCATAGCAGCCATAGGCATAGCCATACCCATAGCAGCCATAGCCATAGCCATAGCAGTCATAGCTATAGCCATAGCCATAGCAGCCATAGCCATAGCCATAGCCATAGCAGCCATAGCCATAGCCATAGCAGCCATAGCCATAGCCATACCCATTGCAGCCATAGCCATAGCCATAGCCGTCATAGCCATAGCCACAGCCATAGCAGCCATAGCCATAGCCATAGCCATAGCAGCCATAGCCATAGCCATAGCAGCCATAGCAATAGCCATAGCAGCCATAACCACAGCCATAGCAGCCATAGCCATAGCCATAGCGGCCATAGCCATAGCCATAGCAGCCAGAGCCAGAGCCACAGCAGCCGTTGACATAGCCATAGCCTTGGCAGCCATAGACATAACCATGGCCATAGCAGCCATAGCCATAGCCATAGCAGCCATAGCCATAGCCATAGCAGCCGTAGCGATAGCCATAGCAGCCATAGGCATACCCATAGCAGCCGGAGCCAGAGCCACTGCAGCCGTAGACATGGCCATAGCCTTAGCAGCCATAGCCATAGCCATAGCCATAGCAGCCATAGCCATAGCCATAGCAGCCATACCAATGGCCATAGTAGCCAAAGCCGTAGCCATAGCAGCCATAGCCATAGCCATATTCATAGCGGCCATAGCCATAGCCATAGCAGTCATAGCCATAGCCATAGCCAAAGCAGCCATGGCCATAGCCATAGCCATAGCAGCCATAGCCATAGCCATAGCAGCCATAGCCGTAGCCATAGCAGACATAGCCACAGCCATAGCAGCCATAGCCATAGCCATAGCTGCCATAGGCATAGCCATACCCATAGCAGCCATAGACATAGCCATAGCAGTCATAGCCATAGCCATAGCCATAACAGCCATAGCCATAGCCATAGCCATAGCAGCCATAGCCATAGCCATAGCAGCCATAGCAATAGCCATAGCAGCCATAACCACAGCCATAGCAGCCATAGCCATAGCCATAGCAGCCATAGCCATAGCCATAGCAGTTATAGCCATAGACATAGCCATAGCAGCCATAGCTATAGCCATAGCTATAGCAGACATAGCCATAGCCATAGCAGCCATAGCCATAGCCAAACCCATAGCAGCCATAGCCATAGCCATAGCAGTCATGGCCATATCCATAGACAAAGCAGCCATAGCCATAGCCACAGCCATAGCAGCCATAGCCATAACCATAGCAGCCATAGCCATAGCCATAGCAGACATAACCACAGCCACAGCAGCCATAGCCATAGCCATAGCAGCCATAGCCATAGCCATAGCAGCCAGAGCCAGAGCCACAGCAGCCGTAGACATAGCCATAGCCTTAGTGGCCATAGACATAACCATAGCCATAGCAGCCATAGAAATAGCCATAGCCGCCACAGCCATGGCCATTGTATCCAAAACCATAGCCATAGCAGCCATAGCCAAAGACATAGCCATAGCAGCCATAGCCATAGCCATAGCCATAGCCATAGCAGCCATAGCCATAGCCATAGCAGACATAGCCATAGCCATAGCCATAGCAGCCGTATCCATAGCCATAGTAGCCATAGCCATAGCCATAGCAGCCATAGTCGCCATAGCCATAACCATAGCAGCCATAGCCATAGCCATAGCAGACATAGCCATAGCCATAGCCATAGCAGCCGTATCCATAGCCATAGTAGCCATAGCCATAGCCATAGCAGCCATAGCCGCCATAGCCATAGCCATAGCAGCCATAGCCATAGCCATTGCAGCCATAGCCATAGCCATAGCAGCCATAGCCATAGCCATACCCATAGCAGCCATAGCCATAGCCATAGCAGCCATAGCCATAGCCACAGCCATAGCAGCCATAGCCATAACCATAGCAGCCATAGCCATAGCCATAGCAGACATAACCACAGCCATAGCAGACATAGCCATAGCCATAGCTGCCATAGGCATGGCCATAGTAGCCAAAGCCATAGCCATAGCAGCCATAGCCATAGACATAGCCATAGCATCCATAGCCATAGCCATAGCCATGGCCATAGCAGCCATAGCCATACCCATAGCATCCATAGCCATAGCCATAGCAGTCATAGCCATAGCCATAGCCATAGCCATAGCCATAGCAGCCATAGCCATAGCCATTGCAGCCATCGCCATAGCCATAGCAGCCATAGCCGTAGCCATAGCAGCCATAGCCATAGCCAATGCAGCCATAACCATAGCCATAGCATCCATAGCGATAGTCATAGCAGCCATAGGCATACTCATAGCAGCCGGAGCCAGAGCCACAGCAGCCGTCGGCATAGCCATAGCCTTAGCAGCCATAGCCATAACCATACCCATAGCAGCCATAGCCATAGCCATAGCAGCCATTGCAATGGCCATAGTAGCCAAAGCCGTAGCCATAGCAGCCATAGCCATAGCCATAGCAGCCATAGCCATACCCACAGCAGCCATAGCCATAGCCATAGCAGTCATAGCCATAGCCATAGCCATAGCAGCCATACCAATGGCCATAGTAGCCAAAGCCGTAGCCATAGCAGCCATAGCCATAGCAGCCATACCAATGGCCATAGTAGCCAAAGCCGTAGCCATAGCAGCCATAGCCATAGCCATATCCATAGCGGCCATAGCCATAGCCATAGCAGTCATAGCCATAGCCATAGCCATAGCAGCCATGGCCATAGCCATAGCCATAGCAGCCATAGCCATAGCCATAGCAGCCATAGCCATAGCCATAGCAGACATAGCCACAGCCATAGCAGCCATAGCCATAGCCATAGCAGCCATAGCCATCGCCATAGCCTTAGCAGCAATAGCCATAGTCATAGCCATAGCCATAGCAGCTATAGCCATAGCCATAGCCATAGCAGCCATTGCCATAGCCATAGCAGCCATAACCACAGCCATAGCGGCCATAGCCATAGCCATAGCAGCCAGAGCCATAGCAGCCAGAGCCATAGCAGCCAGAGCCAGAGCCACAGCAGCCGTAGACATAGCCATAGCCTTAGCAGCCATAGACATAATCATAGCCATAGCAGCCATAGCCATAGCCACAGCAGCCACAGCCATGGCCATAGTAGCCAAAGCCATAGCCATGGCCATAGTAGCCAAAGCCATAGCCATTGCAGCCATAGCCAT
This sequence comes from Calliopsis andreniformis, assembly GCF_051401765.1. NCBI lineage: Eukaryota > Metazoa > Arthropoda > Insecta > Hymenoptera > Andrenidae > Calliopsis > Calliopsis andreniformis. The sequence continues at coordinate 827,312 of NW_027480494.1, forward strand.
AGACATAGCCATAGCCGCCAAAACCATAGCCGTAGCCGTAGCCATAGCAGCCATAGCCATAGCCATAGCAGATATAGCCACAGCCATAGCAGCCATAGCCATAGCCATAGCTGCCATAGGCATAGCCATACCCATAGCAGCCATAGACATAGCCATAGCAGTCATAGCCATAGCCATAGCCATAGCCATAGCAGCCATAGCCATAGCCATAGCAGCCATAGCCATAGCCATAGCAGCCATAGTAATAGCCATAGCAGCCATAACCACAGCCATAGCAGCCATAGCCATAGCCATACCCATAGCAGCCATAGCCATAGCCATAGCAATCATGGCCATAGCCAGAGACAAAGCAGCCATAGCCTTAGCCACAGCCATAGAAGCCATAGCCATAACCATAGCAGCCATAGCCATAGCCATAGCAGACATAACCACAGCCATAGCAGCCATAGCCATAGCCATAGCTGCCATAGGCATGGCCATAGTAGCCAAAGCCATAGGCATAGCAGCCATAGCCATAGACATAGCCATAGCATCCATAGCCATAGCCACAGCCATAGCCATGGCCATAGCAGCCATAGCCATACCCATAGCAGCCATAGCCATAGCCATAGCAGTCATAGCCATAGCCATAGCCATAGCCATAGCCATAGCAGCCATAGCCATAGCCGATGCAGCCATAGCCATAGCCATAGCAGCCATAGCCGTAGCCATAGCAGCCATAGCCATAGCCAATGCAGCCATAACCATAGCCATAGCATCCATAGCGATAGCCATAGCAGCCGTAGGCAGAGCCATAGCAACCATAGCTATATCCATAGCAGACACACACATAGCCACAGCCATAGCAGCCATAACCATAGCCATAACCATAGCAGCCAATGCCATAGCCATAGCCATAGCAGCTGTAGCCGTTGCCAAAGCGGCCATAGCCATAGCCACAGCAGCCTTAGCCATAGCCATACCCATAGCAGACATAGCCATAGCCATAGCCATAGCAGCCTTGGCCGTAGCCATAGTCATAGCAGACATAGCCATAGCCATAGCCATAGCAGCCATAGCCATAGCCATAGCAGCCGTAGCCATAGCAGCCGCAGCCATAGCCATAGCCATAGCAGCCATTGCCATAGCCATTGCAGCCATAACCACAGCCATAGCAGCCATAGCCATAGCCATAGCAGCCATAGGCATATCCATAGCAGCGAGAGCCAGAGCCGCAGCAGCCGTAGACATAGCCATATCCTTAGCAGCCATAGACATAACCATAGCCATAGCAGCCATAGCTATAGCCATAGCTGCCATAGCCATGGCCATAGTAGCCAAAGCCATAGCCATAGCAGCCATAGCCATAGACATAGACATAGCCATAGCAGCCATAGCCATAGCCATAGCCATAGCCATAGCAGCCATAGCCATAGCCGTAGCAGCCATAGCCATAGCCATAGCAGCCATAGCAGCCATAGCTATAGCCATAGCAGCCATAGGCATACCCATAGCAGCCATAGCGATAGCCATAGCAGCCATAGCCATAGCCATAGCAGTCATAGCCATAGCCATAGACATAACAGCCATAGCCATAGCAGCCATAGCCATAGCCATAGCCATAGCCGTAGCAGCCATAGCCATAGCCATAGCAGCCATAGCCATAGCCATAGCAGCCATAGCCATAGCCAGAGCAGTCATAGCCACAGCCATAGCAGTCATGGCCATAGCCATAGCAGCCATAGGCATAGCCATACCCATAGCAGCCATAGCCATAGCCATAGCAGTCATAGCTATAGCCATAGCCATAGCAGCCATAGCCATAGCCATAGCAGCCATTGCAATGGCCATAGTAGCCAAAGCCGTAGCCATAGCAGCCATAGCCATAGCCATAGCAGCCATAGCCATACCCACAGCAGCCATAGCCATAGCCATAGCAGTCATAGCCATAGCCATAGCCATAGCAGCCATACCAATGGCCATAGTAGCCAATGCCGTAGCCATAGCAGCCATAGCCATAGCCATATCCATAGCGGCCATAGCCATAGCCATAGCAGTCATAGCCATAGCCATAGCCATAGCAGCCATGGCAATAGCCATAGCCATAGCAGCCATAGCCATAGCCATAGCAGCCATAGCCATAGCCATAGCAGACATAGCCACAGACATAGCAGCCATAGCCATAGCCATAGCAGCCATAGCCATCGCCATAACCTTAGCAGCAATAGCCATAGTCATAGCCATAGCCATAGCAGCTATAGCCATAGCCTTAGCCATAGCAGCCATTGCCATAGCCATAGCAGCCATAACCACAGCCATAGCGGCCATAGCCATAGCCATAGCAGCCAGAGCCATAGCAGCCAGAGCCAGAGCCACAGCAGCCGTAGACATAGCCATAGCCTTAGCAGCCATAGACATAATCATAGCCATAGCAGCCATAGCCATAGCCACAGCAGCCACAGCCATGGCCATAGTAGCCAAAGCCATAGCCATGGCCATAGTAGCCAAAGCCATAGCCATTGCAGCCATAGCCATAGACATAGCCATAGCCGCCAAAACCATAGCCGTAGCCATAGCCATAGCAGCCATAGCCATAGCCATAGCAGCCATACCAATGGCCATAGTAGCCAAAGCCGTAGACATAGCAGCCATAGCCATAGCCATATCCATAGCGGCCATAGCCATAGCCACAGCAGTCATAGCCATAGCCATAGCCATAACAGCCATAGCCATAGCCATAGCCATAGCCATAGCAGCCATAGCCATAGCCATAGCAGCCATAGCCATAGCCATAGCAGATATAGCCACAGCCATAGCAGCCATAGCCATAGCCATAGCCATAGCTGCCATAGGCATAGCCATACCCATAGCAGACATAGACATAGCCATAGCAGTCATAGCCATAGCCATAGCCATAGCCATAGCAGCCATAGCCACAGCCATAGCAGCCATAGCCATAGCCATAGCAGCCATAGCAATAGCCATAGCAGCCATAACCACAGCCATAGCAGCCATAACCATAGCCATAGCAGCCATAGCCATTGCCATAGCAGTCATAGCCATAGACATAGCCATAGCAGCTGTAGCCATTGCCAAAGCGGCCATAGCCATAGCCATAGCAGCCGTAGCCATAGCAGCCGCAGCCATAGCCAAAGCCATAGCAGCCATTGCCATAGCCATTGCAGCCATAACCACAGCCATAGCAGCCATAGCCATAGCCATAGCAGCCATAGGCATATCCATAGCAGCGAGAGCCAGAGCCGCAGCAGCCGTAGAGATAGCCATATCCTTAGCAGCCATAGACATAACCATAGCCATAGCAGCCATAGCTATAGCCATAGCCATAGCAGCCGTATCCATAGCCATAGTAGCCATAGCCATAGCCATAGCAGCCATAGTCGCCATAGCCATAACCATAGCAGCCATAGCCATAGCCATAGCAGACATAGCCATAGCCATAGCCATAGCAGCCGTATCCATAGCCACAGTAGCCATAGCCATAGCCATAGCAGCCATAGCCGCCATAGCCATAGCCATAGCAGCCATAGCCATAGCCATTGCAGCCATAGCCATAGCCATAGCAGCCATAGCAATAGCCATACCCATAGCAGCCATAGCCATAGCCATAGCAGTCATGGCCATAGCCATAGCAGACATAACCACAGCCATAGCAGCCATAGCCATAGCCATAGCAGCCATAGCCATCGCCATAGCCTTAGCAGCAATAGCCATAGTCATAGCCATAGCCATAGCAGCTATAGCCATAGCCATAGCCATAGCAGCCACAGCCGTAGCCATAGCAGCCATAGCCATAGCCATAGCAGCCATAGTAGACATAGCCATAGCCATAGCAGCCATAGCCATAGCCATAGCAGCCATAGCCATAGCTATAGCAGCCAGAGCCAGAGCCACAGCAGCCGTAAACATAGCCATAGCCTTAGCAGCCATAGCCATAACCATAGCTATAGCAGCCATAGCCATAGCAGCCATAGACATATCCATAGCAGCCAGAGCCAGAGCCACAGCAGCCGTAGACATAGCCATAGCATCCATAGCCATAGCAGCCGTAGCCATAGCCATAGCTGCCATAGTCATAACCTTAGCCATTGCAGCCATAGCCATAGCCATAGCAGCCATAGCCGTAGCCATAGCAGCCATAGCCATAGTCATAGCAGCCATATCCTTAGCCATAGCAGCCATAGCGATAGTCGTAGCAGCCGTAGGCATAGCCATAGCAGCCATAGCTATATCCATAGCAGACACACACATAGCCACAGCCATAGCAGCCATAATGATAGCCATAGCCATAGCAGCCAATGCCATAGCCATAGCCATAGCCATAGCAGCCGATGCCATATCCATAGCCATAGCAGCTGTAGCTGTTGCCAAAGCGGCCATAGCCATAGCCACAGCAGCCTTAGCCATAGCCATAGCCATAGCAGACATAGCCATAGCCATAGCCATAGCAGCCTTATCCATAGCTATAGTCATAGCAGCCATAGCCATAGCCACAGCCATAGCAGCCATAATCATAGCCATAGCCATAGCAGCCAATGCCATAGCCATAGCCATAGCAGCTGTAGCCATTGCCAAAGCGGCCATAGCCATAGCCACAGCAGCCTTAGCCATAGCCATAGCCAGAGCAGCCATAGCCATAGCAGCCGCAGCCATAGCCACAGCCATAGCAGCCATAGCCATAACCATAGCAGCCATAGCCATAGCAGACATAACCACAGCCATAGCAGCCATAGCCAAAGACATAGCCATAGCAGCCATAGCCATAGCCATAGCCATAGCCATAGCAGCCATAGCCATAGCCATAGCAGACATAGCCATAGCCATAGCCATAGCAGCCGTATCCATAGCCATAGTAGCCATAGCAATAGCCATAGCACCCATAGTCGCCATAGCCATAACCATAGCAGCCATAGCCATAGCCATAGCAGACATAGCCATAGCCATAGCCATAGCAGCCGTATCCATAGCCGTCGTAGCCATAGCCATAGCCATAGCAGCCATAGCCGCCATAGCTATACCCATAGCAGCCATAGTAGACACAGCCATAGCCACAGCAGCCATAGCCATAGTCATATCAGGCATAGCCGCATCCATAGCAGCCATAGCCATAGCCATAGCAGCCATTACCACAGCCATAGCAGCCATAGCCATAGCCATAGCAGCCATAGCCATAGACATAGCAGCCATAGCCATAGGCGTAGCAGCCATAGCAGCCATAGCGATAGCCATAGCAGCCATAGGCATACTCATAGCAGCCGGAGCCAGAGCCATAGCAGACATAGCCATAGCCATAGCCATAGCAGCCGTATCCATAGCCATAGTAGCCATAGCCATAGCCATAGCAGCCATAGTCGCCATAGCCATAGCCATAGCAGCCATAGCCATAGCCATTGCAGCCATAGCCATAGCCATAGCAGCCATAGCCATAGCCATACCCATAGCAGCCATAGCCATAGCCATAGCAGCCATAGCCATAGCCACAGCCATAGCAGCCATAGCCATAACCATAGCAGCCATAGCCATAGCCATAGCAGACATAACCACAGCCATAGCAGACACAGCCATAGCCATAGCTGCCATAGGCATGGCCATAGCAGCCAAAGCCATAGCCATAGCAGCCATAGCCATAGACATAGCCATAGCATCCATAGCCATAGCCATAGCCATGGCCATAGCAGCCATAGCCATACCCATAGCAGCCATAGCCATAGCCATAGCAGTCATAGCCATAGCCATAGCCATAGCCATAGCCATAGCAGCCATAGCCATAGCCGATGCAGCCATAGCCATAGCCATAGCAGCCATAGCCGTAGCCATAGCAGCCATAGCCATAGCCAATGCAGCCATAACCATAGCCATAGCATCCATAGCGATAGCCATAGCAGCCGTAGGCAGAGCCATAGCAGCCATAGCTATATCCATAGCAGACACACACATAGCCACAGCCATAGCAGCCATAACCATAGGCATAGCCATAGCAGCCAATGCCATAGCCATAGCCATAGCAGCTGTAGCCATTGCCAAAGCGGCCATAGCCATAGCCACAGCATCCTTAGCCATAGCCATACCCATAGCAGACATAGCCATAGCCATAGCCATAGCAGCCTTGGCCGTAGCCATAGTCATAGCAGACATAGCCATAGCCATAGCCATAGCAGCCATAGCCATAGCCATAGCAGCCGTAGCCATAGCAGCCGCAGCCATAGCCATAGCCATAGCAGCCATTGCCATAGCCATTGCAGCCATAACCACAGCCATAGCAGCCATAGCCATAGCCATAGCAGCCATAGGCATATCCATAGCAGCGAGAGCCAGAGCCGCAGCAGCCGTAGACATAGCCATATCCTTAGCAGCCATAGACATAACCATAGCCATAGCAGCCATAGCTATAGCCATAGCTGCCATAGCCATGGCCATAGTAGCCAAAGCCATAGCCATAGCAGCCATAGCCATAGACATAGACATAGCCATAGCAGCCATAGCCATAGCCATAGCCATAGCCATAGCAGCCATAGCCATAGCCGTAGCAGCCATAGCCATAGCCACAGCAGCCATAGCAGCCATAGCTATAGCCATAGCAGCCATAGGCATACCCATAGCAGCCATAGCGATAGCCATAGCAGCCATAGCCATAGCCATAGCAGTCATAGCCATAGCCATAGACATAACAGCCATAGCCATAGCAGCCATAGCCATAGCCATAGCCATAGCCGTAGCAGCCATAGCCATAGCCATAGCAGCCATAGCCATAGCCATAGCAGCCATAGCCATAGCCAGAGCAGTCATAGCCACAGCCATAGCAGTCATGGCCATAGCCATAGCAGCCATAGGCATAGCCATACCCATAGCAGCCATAGCCATAGCCATAGCAGTCATAGCTATAGCCATAGCCATAGCAGCCATAGCCATAGCCATAGCAGCCATTGCAATGGCCATAGTAGCCAAAGCCGTAGCCATAGCAGCCATAGCCATAGCCATAGCAGCCATAGCCATACCCACAGCAGCCATAGCCATAGCCATAGCAGTCATAGCCATAGCCATAGCCATAGCAGCCATACCAATGGCCATAGTAGCCAATGCCGTAGCCATAGCAGCCATAGCCATAGCCATATCCATAGCGGCCATAGCCATAGCCATAGCAGTCATAGCCATAGCCATAGCCATAGCAGCCATGGCAATAGCCATAGCCATAGCAGCCATAGCCATAGCCATAGCAGCCATAGCCATAGCCATAGCAGACATAGCCACAGCCATAGCAGCCATAGCCATAGCCATAGCAGCCATAGCCATCGCCATAACCTTAGCAGCAATAGCCATAGTCATAGCCATAGCCATAGCAGCTATAGCCATAGCCTTAGCCATAGCAGCCATTGCCATAGCCATAGCAGCCATAACCACAGCCATAGCGGCCATAGCCATAGCCATAGCAGCCAGAGCCATAGCAGCCAGAGCCAGAGCCACAGCAGCCGTAGACATAGCCATAGCCTTAGCAGCCATAGACATAATCATAGCCATAGCAGCCATAGCCATAGCCACAGCAGCCACAGCCATGGCCATAGTAGCCAAAGCCATAGCCATGGCCATAGTAGCCAAAGCCATAGCCATTGCAGCCATAGCCATAGACATAGCCATAGCCGCCAAAACCATAGCCGTAGCCATAGCCATAGCAGCCATAGCCATAGCCATAGCAGCCATACCAATGGCCATAGTAGCCAAAGCCGTAGCCATAGCAGCCATAGCCATAGCCATATCCATAGCGGCCATAGCCATAGCCATAGCAGTCATAGCCATAGCCATAGCCATAACAGCCATAGCCATAGCCATAGCCATAGCCATAGCAGCCATAGCCATAGCCATAGCAGCCATAGCCATAGCCATAGCAGATATAGCCACAGCCATAGCAGCCATAGCCATAGCCATAGCCATAGCAATCATGGCCATAGCCAGAGACAAAGCAGCCATAGCCTTAGCCACAGCCATAGAAGCCGTAGCCATAACCATAGCAGCCATAGCCATAGCCATAGCAGACATAACCACAGCCATAGCAGCCATAGCCATAGCCATAGCTGCCATAGGCATGGCCATAGTAGCCAAAGCCATAGCCATAGCAGCCATAGCCATAGACATAGCCATAGCATCCATAGCCATAGCCATAGCCATGGCCATAGCAGCCATAGCCATACCCATAGCAGCCATTGCCATAGCCATAGCCATAGCCATAGCAGCCATAGCCATAGCCGATGCAGCCATAGCCATAGCCATAGCAGCCATAGCCGTAGCCATAGCAGCCATAGCCATAGCCAATGCCGCCATAACCATAGCCATAGCATCCATAGCGATAGCCATAGCAGCCGTATGCAGAGCCATAGCAACCATAGCTATATCCATAGCAGACACACACATAGCCACAGCCATAGCAGCCATAATCATAGCCATAGCCATAGCAGCCAATGCCATAGCCATAGCCATAGCAGCTGTAGCCATTGCCAAAGCGGCCATAGCCATAGCCATAGCAGCCGTAGCCATAGCAGCCGCAGCCATAGCCAAAGCCATAGCAGCCATTGCCATAGCCATTGCAGCCATAACCACAGCCATAGCAGCCATAGCCATAGCCATGGCAGCCATAGGCATATCCATAGCAGCGAGAGCCAGAGCCGCAGCAGCCGTAGACATAGCCATATCCTTAGCAGCCATAGACATAACCATAGCCATAGCAGCCATAGCTATAGCCATAGCTGCAATAGCCATGGCCATAGTAGCCAAAGCCATAGCCATAGCAGCCATAGCCATAGACATAGACATAGCCATAGCAGCCATAGCCATAGCCATAGCCATAGCCATAGCAGCCATAGCCATAGCCGTAGCAGCCATAGCCATAGCCATAGCAGCCATAGCAGCCATAGCGATAGCCATAGCAGCCATAGCCATAGCCATAGCAGCCATAGCGATAGCCATAGCAGCCATAGCCATAGCCATAGCAGTCATAGCCATAGCCATAGCCATAACAGCCATAGCCATAGCAGCCATAGCCATAGCCATAGCCATAGCCGTAGCAGCCATAGCCATAGCCATAGCAGCCATAGCCATAGCCATAGCAGCCATAGCCATAGCCAGAGCAGTCATAGCCACAGCCATAGCAGTCATGGCCATAGCCATAGCAGCCATAGGCATAGCCATACCCATAGCAGCCATAGCCATAGCCATAGCAGTCATAGCTATAGCCATAGCCATAGCAGCCATAGCCATAGCCATAGCCATAGCAGCCATAGCCATAGCCATAGCAGCCATAGCCATAGCCATACCCATTGCAGCCATAGCCATAGCCATAGCCGTCATAGCCATAGCCACAGCCATAGCAGCCATAGCCATAGCCATAGCCATAGCAGCCATAGCCATAGCCATAGCAGCCATAGCAATAGCCATAGCAGCCATAACCACAGCCATAGCAGCCATAGCCATAGCCATAGCGGCCATAGCCATAGCCATAGCAGCCAGAGCCAGAGCCACAGCAGCCGTTGACATAGCCATAGCCTTGGCAGCCATAGACATAACCATGGCCATAGCAGCCATAGCCATAGCCATAGCAGCCATAGCCATAGCCATAGCAGCCGTAGCGATAGCCATAGCAGCCATAGGCATACCCATAGCAGCCGGAGCCAGAGCCACTGCAGCCGTAGACATAGCCATAGCCTTAGCAGCCATAGCCATAGCCATAGCCATAGCAGCCATAGCCATAGCCAGAGCAGCCATACCAATGGCCATAGTAGCCAAAGCCGTAGCCATAGCAGCCATAGCCATAGCCATATCCATAGCGGCCATAGACATAGCCATAGCAGTCGTAGCCATAGCCATAGCCAAAGCAGCCATGGCCATAGCCATAGCCATAGCAGCCATAGCCATAGCCATAGCAGCCATAGCCGTAGCCATAGCAGACATAGCCATAGCCATAGCAGCCATAGCCATAGCCATAGCTGCCATAGGCATAGACATACCCATAGCAGCCATAGACTTAGCCATAGCAGTCATAGCCATAGCCATAGCCATAACAGCCATAGCCATAGCCATAGCCATAGCAGCCATAGCCATAGCCATAGCAGCCATAGCAATCGCCATAGCAGCCATAACCACAGCCATAGCAGCCATAGCCATAGCCATAGCAGCCATAGCCATAGCCATAGCAGTTATAGCCATAGACATAGCCATAGCAGCCATAGCCATAGCCATAGGTATAGCAGACATAGCCATAGCCATAGCAGCCATAGCCATAGCCAAACCCAGATCAGCCATAGCCATAGCCATAGCAGTCATGGCCATATCCATAGACAAAGCAGCCATAGCCATAGCCACAGCCATAGCAGCCATAGCCATAACCATAGCAGCCATAGCCATAGCCATAGCAGACATAACCACAGCCACAGCAGCCATAGCCATAGCCATAGCAGCCATAGCCATAGCCATAGCAGCCAGAGCCAGAGCCACAGCAGCCGTAGACATAGCCATAGCCTTAGGGGCCATAGACATAACCATAGCCATAGCAGCCATAGAAATAGCCATAGCCGCCACAGCCATAGCCATACCCATAGCAGCCATAGCCATAGCCATAGCAGCCATAGCCATAGCCATAGCAGCCATAGCCATAGCTATAGCAGCCAGAGCCAGAGCCACAGCAGCCGTAGACATAGCCATAGCCTTAGCAGCCATAGCCATAACCATAGCTATAGCAGCCATAGCCATAGCAGCCATAGACATATCCATAGCAGCCAGAGCCAGAGCCACAGCAGCCGTAGACATAGCCATAGCATCCATAGCCATAGCAGCCGTAGCCATAGCCATAGCTGCCATAGTCATAACCTTAGCCATTGCAGCCATAGCCATAGCAGCCATAGCCAAAGCCATAGCAGCCATAGCCATAGCAGCCGCAGCCATAGCCATAGCCATAGCAGCCATTGCCATAGCCATAGCAGCCATAACCACAGCCATAGCGGCCGTAGCCATAGCCATAGCAGCCAGAGCCATAGCAGCCAGAGCCAGAGCCACAGCAGCCGTAGACATAGCCATAGCCTTAGCAGCCATAGACATAATCATAGCCATAGCAGCCATAGCCATAGCCATAGCAGTCATAGCCATAGCCATAGCCATAGCCATAGCCATAGCAGCCATAGCCATAGCCGATGCAGCCATAGCCATAGCCATAGCAGCCATAGCCGTAGCCATAGCAGCCTTAGCCATAGCCAATGCAGCCATAACCATAGCCATAGCATCCATAGCGATAGCCATAGCAGCCGTAGGCAGAGCCATAGCAACCATAGCTATATCCATAGCAGACACACACATAGCCACAGCCATAGCAGCCATAATCATAGCCATAGCCATAGCAGCCAATGCCATAGCCATAGCCATAGCAGCTGTAGTCATTGCCAAAGCGGCCATAGCCATAGCCACAGCAGCCTTAGCCATAGCCATACCCATAGCAGACATAGCCATAGCCATAGCCATAGCAGCCTTGGCCGTAGCCATAGTCATAGCAGACATAGCCATAGCCATAGCCATAGCAGCCATAGCCATAGCCATAGCAGCCGTAGCCATAGCAGCCGCAGCCATAGCCATAGCCATAGCAGCCATAGCCATAGCCATAGCAGCCATAGCCATAGCCATAGCAGCCATAGCCATAGCTATAGCAGCCAGAGCCAGAGCCACAGCAGCCGTAGACATAGCCATAGCCTTAGCAGCCATAGCCATAACCATAGCTATAGCAGCCATAGCCATAGCAGCCATAGACATATCCATAGCAGCCAGAGCCAGAGCCACAGCAGCCGTAGACATAGCCATAGCATCCATAGCCATAGCAGCCGTAGCCATAGCCATAGCTGCCATAGTCATAACCTTAGCCATTGCAGCCATAGCCATAGCAGCCATAGCCAAAGCCATAGCAGCCATAGCCATAGCAGCCGCAGCCATAGCCATAGCCATAGCAGCCATTGCCATAGCCATAGCAGCCATAACCACAGCCATAGCGGCCGTAGCCATAGCCATAGCAGCCAGAGCCATAGCAGCCAGAGCCAGAGCCACAGCAGCCGTAGACATAGCCATTGCCTTAGCAGCCATAGACATAATCATAGCCATAGCAGCCATAGCCATAGCCATAGCAGTCATAGCCATAGCCATAGCCATAGCCATAGCCATAGCAGCCATAGCCATAGCCGATGCAGCCATAGCCATAGCCATAGCAGCCATAGCCGTAGCCATAGCAGCCTTAGCCATAGCCAATGCAGCCATAACCATAGCCATAGCATCCATAGCGATAGCCATAGCAGCCGTAGGCAGAGCCATAGCAACCATAGCTATATCCATAGCAGACACACACATAGCCACAGCCATAGCAGCCATAATCATAGCCATAGCCATAGCAGCCAATGCCATAGCCATAGCCATAGCAGCTGTAGTCATTGCCAAAGCGGCCATAGCCATAGCCACAGCAGCCTTAGCCATAGCCATACCCATAGCAGACATAGCCATAGCCATAGCCATAGCAGCCTTGGCCGTAGCCATAGTCATAGCAGACATAGCCATAGCCATAGCCATAGCAGCCATAGCCATAGCCATAGCAGCCGTAGCCATAGCAGCCGCAGCCATAGCCATAGCCATAGCAGCCATTGCCATAGCCATTGCAGCCATAACCAGAGCCATAGCAGCCATAGCCATAGCCATAGCAGCCATAGGCATATCCATAGCAGCGAGAGCCAGAGCCGCAGCAGCCGTAGACATAGCCATATCCTTAGCAGCCATAGACATAACCATAGCCATAGCAGCCATAGCTATAGCCATAGCTGCCATAGCCATGGCCATAGTAGCCAAAGCCATAGCCATAGCAGCCATAGCCATAGACATAGACATAGCCATAGCAGCCATAGCCATAGCCATAGCCATAGCCATAGCAGCCATAGCCATAGCCGTAGCAGCCATAGCCATAGCCATAGCAGCCATAGCAGCCATAGCTATAGCCATAGCAGCCATAGGCATACCCATAGCAGCCATAGCGATAGCCATAGCAGCCATAGCCATAGCCATAGCAGTCATAGCCATAGCCATAGCCATAACAGCCATAGCCACAGCAGCCATAGACATAGCCATAGCCATAGCCGTAGCAGCCATAGCCATAGCCATAGCAGCCATAGCCATAGCCAGAGCAGTCATAGCCACAGCCATAGCAGTCATGGCCATAGCCATAGCAGCCATAGGCATAGCCATAGCCATAGCAGCCATAGCCATAGCCATAGCAGTCATAGCTATAGCCATAGCCATAGCAGCCATAGCCATAGCCATAGCAGCCATTGCAATGGCCATAGCCATAGCAGCCATACCTATGGCCATAGTAGCCAAAGCCGTAGCCATAGCAGCCATAGCCATAGCCATAGCAGACATAGCCACAGCCATAGCAGCCATAGCCATAGCCATAGCAGCCATAGCCATCGCCATAGCCTTAGCAGCAATAGCCATAGACATAGCCATAGCCGCCAAAACCATAGCCGTAGCCATAGCCATAGCAGCCATAGCCATAGCCATAGCAGCCATACCAATGGCCATAGTAGCCAAAGCCGTAGCCATAGCAGCCATAGCCATAGCCATATCCATAGCGGCCATAGCCATAGCCATAGCAGTCATAGCCATGGCCATAGCCATAGCAGCCATAGCCATAGCCATAGCCATAGCAGGCATAGCCATAGCCATAGCAGCCATAGCCATAGCAGATATAGCCACAGCCATAGCAGCCATAGCTATAGCCATAGCTGCCATAGGCATAGCCATACCCATAGCAGCCATAGACATAGCCATAGCAGTCATAGCCATAGCCATAGCCATAGCCATAGCAGCCATAGCCATAGCCATAGCAGCCATAGCCATAGCCATAGCAGCCATAGCAATAGCCATAGCAGCCATAACCACAGCCATAGCAGCCATAGCCATAGCCATAGCTGCCATAGCCATGGCCATACCCATAGCAGCCATAGCCATAGCCATAGCAATCATGGCCATAGCCGGAGACAAAGCAGCCATAGCCTTAGCCACAGCCATAGAAGCCGTAGCCATAACCATAGCAGCCATAGCCATAGCCATAGCAGACATAACCACAGCCATAGCAGCCATAGCCATAGCCATAGCTGCCATAGGCATGGCCATAGTAGCCAAAGCCATAGCCATAGCAGCCATAGCCATAGACATTGCCATAGCATCCATAGCCATAGCCATAGCCATGGCCATAGCAGCCAAAGCCATACCCATAGCAGCCATAGCCATAGCCATAGCCATAGCCATAGCAGCCATAGCCATAGCCGATGCAGCCATAGCCATAGCCATAGCAGCCATAGCCATAGCCATAGCAGCCATAACCATAGCCATAGCCATAGCCATAGCAGCCATAGCCATAGCCGTAGCAGCCATAGCCATAGCCATAGCAGCCATAGCAGCCATAGCGATAGCCATACCCATAGCAGACATAGCCATAGCCATAGCCATAGCAGCCTTGGCCGTAGCCATAGTCATAGCAGACATAGCCATAGCCATAGCCATAGCAGCCATAGCCATAGCCATAGCAGCCGTAGCCATAATAGCCGCCGGCATAGCCAAAGCCATAGCAGCCATTGCCATAGCCATTGCAGCCATAACCACAGCCATAGCAGCCATAGCCATAGCCATAGCAGCCATAGGCATATCCATAGCAGCGAGAGCCTGAGCCGCAGCAGCCGTAGACATAGCCATATCCTTAGCAGCCATAGACATAACCATAGCCATAGCAGCCATAGCTATAGCCAGAGCTGCCATAGCCATGGCCATAGTAGCCAAAGCCATAGCCATAGCAGCCATAGCCATAGACATAGACATAGCCATAGCAGCCATAGCCATAGCCATAGCCATAGCCATAGCAGCCATAGCCATAGCCGTAGCAGCCATAGCCATAGCCATAGCAGCCATAGCAGCCATAGCGATAGCCATAGCAGCCATAGCCATAGCCATAGCAGCCATAGCGATAGCCATAGCAGCCATAGCCATAGCCATAGCAGTCATAGCCATAGCCATAGCCATAACAGCCATAGCCATAGCAGCCATAGCCATAGCCATAGCCATAGCCGTAGCAGCCATAGCCATAGCCATAGCAGCCATAGCCGTAGCCATAGCAGCCATAGCCATAGCCAGAGCAGTCATAGCCACAGCCATAGCAGTCATGGCCATAGCCATTGCAGCCATAGGCATAGCCATACCCATAGCAGCCATAGCCATAGCCATAGCAGTCATAGCTATAGCCACAGCCATAGCAGCCATAGCCATAGCCATAGCCATAGCCATAGCAGCCATAGCCATAGCCATAGCAGCCATAGCCATAGCCATACCCATTGCAGCCATAGCCATAGCCATAGCCGTCATAGCCATAGCCACAGCCATAGCAGCCATAGCCATAGCCATAGCCATAGCAGCCATAGCCATAGCCATAGCAGCCATAGCAATAGCCATAGCAGCCATAACCACAGCCATAGCAGCCATAGCCATAGCCATAGCAGCCATAGCCATAGCCATAGCAGCCAGAGCCAGAGCCACAGCAGCCGTAGACATAGCCATAGCCTTAGCAGCCATAGACATAATCATAGCCATAGCAGCCATAGCCATAGCCACAGCAGCCACAGCCATGGCCATAGTAGCCGAAGCCATAGCCATGGCCATAGTAGCCAAAGCCATAGCCATTGCAGCCACAGCCATGGCCATAGTAGCCGAAGCCATAGCCATGGCCATAGTAGCCAAAGCCATAGCCATTGCAGCCATAGCCATAGACATAACCATAGACGCCAAAACCATAGCCGTAGCCATAGCCATAGCAGCCATAGCCATAGCCATAGCAGCCATACCCATAGCAGCCATAGACATAGCCATAGCAGTCATAGACATAGCCATAGCCATAACAGCCATAGCCATAGCCATAGCCATAGCAGCCATAGCCATAGCCATAGCAGCCATAGCAATAGCCATAGCAGCCATAACCACAGCCATAGCAGCCATAGCCATAGCCATAGCAGCCATAGCCATAGCCATAGCAGTTATAGCCATAGACATAGCCATAGCAGCCATAGCCATAGCCATAGCCATAGCAGCCATAGCCATAGCCATAGCCTTAGGGGCCATAGACATAACCATAGCCATAGCAGCCATAGAAATAGCCATAGCCGCCACAGCCATGGCCATTGTATCCAAAACCATAGCCATAGCAGCCATAGCCAAAGACATAGCCATAGCAGCCATAGCCATAGCCATAGCCATAGCCATAGCAGCCATAGCCATAGCCATAGCAGACATAGCCATAGCCATAGCCATAGCAGCCGTATCCATAGCCATAGTAGCCATAGCCATAGCCATAGCAGCCATAGTCGCCATAGCCATAACCATAGCAGCCATAGCCATAGCCATAGCAGACATAGCCATAGCCATAGCCATAGCAGCCGTATCCATAGCCATAGTAGCCATAGCCATAGCCATAGCAGCCATAGCCGCCATAGCCATAGCCATAGCAGCCATAGCCATAGCCATTGCAGCCATAGCCATAGCCATAGCAGCCATAGCCATAGCCATACCCATAGCAGCCATAGCCATAGCCATAGCAGCCATAGCCATAGCCATAGCAGCCATAGCCATAGCTATAGCAGCCAGAGCCAGAGCCACAGCAGCCGTAGACATAGCCATAGCCTTAGCAGCCATAGCCATAACCATAGCTATAGCAGCCATAGCCATAGCAGCCATAGACATATCCATAGCAGCCAGAGCCAGAGCCACAGCAGCCGTAGACATAGCCATAGCATCCATAGCCATAGCAGCCGTAGCCATAGCCATAGCTGCCATAGTCATAACCTTAGCCATTGCAGCCATAGCCATAGCAGCCATAGCCAAAGCCATAGCAGCCATAGCCATAGCAGCCGCAGCCATAGCCATAGCCATAGCAGCCATTGCCATAGCCATAGCAGCCATAACCACAGCCATAGCGGCCATAGCCATAGCCATAGCAGCCAGAGCCATAGCAGCCAGAGCCAGAGCCACAGCAGCCGTAGACATAGCCATAGCCTTAGCAGCCATAGACATAATCATAGCCATAGCAGCCATAGCCATAGCCACAGCAGCCACAGCCATGGCCATAGTAGCCGAAGCCATAGCCATGGCCATAGTAGCCAAAGCCATAGCCATTGCAGCCATAGCCATAGACATAACCATAGACGCCAAAACCATAGCCGTAGCCATAGCCATAGCAGCCATAGCCATAGCCATAGCAGCCATAGCCATAGCAGCCATAGCCACAGTCATAGCAGCCATAGCCATAGCCATAGCCATAGCAGCCATAGACATAGCCATAGCAGCCATAGCCATAGCCATACCCATAGCAGCCATAGCCATAGCCATAGCAGCCATAGCCATATCCATAGCAGCCAATGCCATAGCCATAGCCATAGCAGCTGTAGCCACTGCCACAGCGGCCATAGCCATAGCCACAGCAGCCTTAGCCATAGCCATAGCCACAGCAGCCATAGCCATAGCAGCCGCAGCCATAGCCATAGCCATAGCAGCCATAGCCAAAGACATAGCCATAGCAGCCATAGCCATAGCCATAGCCATAGCCATAGCAGCCATAGCCATAGCCATAGCAGACATAGCCATAGCCATAGCCATAGCAGCCGTATACATAGCCATAGTAGCCATAGCAATAGCCATAGCACCCATAGTCGCCATAGCCATAACCTTAGCAGCCATAGCCATAGCCATAGCAGACATAGCCATAGCCATAGCCATAGCAGCCGTATCCATAGCCATAGTAGCCATAGCCATAGCCATAGCAGCCATAGCCGCCATAGCTATAGCCATAGCAGCCATAGCCATAGTCATATCAGGCATAGCCGCAGCCATAGCAGCCATAGCCATAGCCATAGCAGCCATAACCACAGCCATAGCAGCCATAGCCATAGCCATAGCAGCCATAGCCATAGCCATAGCAGCCATAGCCATAGGCGTAGCAGCCATAGCAGCCATAGCGATAGCCATAGCAGCCATAGGCATACTCATAGCAGCCGGAGCCAGAGCCACAGCAGCCGTACGCATAGCCATAGCCTTAGCAGCCATAGCCATAACCATACCCATAGCAGCCATAGCCATAGCCATAGCAGCAATTGCAATGGCCATAGTAGCCAAAGCCGTAGCCATAGCAGCAATAGGCATAGCCATATCCATAGCAGCCATAGCCATAGCCATAGCAGTCATAGCCATAGCCATAGCCATAGCAGCCATAGCCATAGCCATAGCCATAGCAGCCATAGCCATAACCAAAGCAGCCATAGCCACAGCCATAGCACCCATAGCCATAGCCATAGCAGCCATAGCCATAGCCATAGCAGCCAGAGGCAGAGCCACAGCAGCCGTAGACATAGCCATAGCTACAGCAGCCATAGCCATAACCAAAGCAGCCATAGCCACAGCCATAGCACCCATAGCCATAGCCATAGCAGCCATAGCCATAGCCATAGCAGCCATAGCCATACCCACAGCAGCCATAGCCATAGCCATAGCAGTCATAGCCATAGCCATAGCCATAGCAGCCATACCAATGGCCATAGTAGCCAAAGCCGTAGCCATAGCAGCCATAGACATAGACATATCCATAGCGGCCATAGCCATAGCCATAGCAGTCATAGCCATAGCCATAGCCATAGCAGCCATGGCCATAGCCATAGCCATAGCAGCCATAGCCATAGCCATAGCAGCCATAGCCATAGCCATAGCAGACATAGCCACAGCCATAGCAGCCATAGCCATAGCCATAGCAGCCATAGCCATCGCCATAGCCTTAGCAGCAATAGCCATAGTCATAGCCATAGCCATAGCAGCTATAGCCATAGCCATAGCCATAGCAGCCATTGCCATCGCCATAGCAGCCATAACCACAGCCATAGCGGCCATAGCCATAGCCGTAGCAGCCAGAGCCATAGCAGCCAGAGCCAGAGCCACAGCAGCCGTAGACATAGCCATGGCCTTAGCAGCCATAGACATAATCATAGCCATAGCAGCCATAGCCATAGGCACAGCAGCCACAGCCATGGCCATAGTAGCCAAAGCCATAGACATGGCCATAGTAGCCAAAGCCATAGCCATTGCAGCCATAGCCATAGACATAGCCATAGCCGCCAAAACCATAGCCGTAGCCATAGCCATAGCAGCCATAGCCATAGCCATAGCAGCCATACCAATGGCCATAGTAGCCAAAGCCGTAGCCATAGCAGCCATAGCCATAGCCATATCCATAGCGGCCATAGCCATAGTCATAGCAGTCATAGCCATAGCCATAGCCATAGCAGCCATAGCCATAGCCATAGCCATAGCCATAGCAGCCATAGCCATAGCCATAGCAGCCATAGCCATAGCCATAGCAGACATAGCCACAGCCATAGCAGCCATAGCCATAGCCATAGCTGCCATAGGCATAGCCATACCCATAGCAGCCATAGACATAGCCATAGTAGTCATAGCAATAGCCATAGCCATAGCCATAGCAGCCATAGCCATAGCCATAGCAGCCATAGCCATAGCATTAGCAGCCATAGCAATAGCCATAGCAGCCATAACCACAGCCATAGCAGCCATAGCCATAGCCATAGCAGCCATAGCCATAGCCATAGCAGTCATAGCCATAGACATAGCCATAGCAGTCATAGCCATAGACATAGCCATAGCAGCTATAGCCATAGCCATAGCCATAGCAGACATAGCCATAGCCATAGCAGCCATAGCCATAGCCATACCCATAGCAGCCATAGCCATAGCCATAGCAATCATGGCCATAGCCAGAGACAAAGCAGCCATAGCCATAGCCACAGCCATAGCAGCCATAGCCATAACCACAGCAGCCATAGCCATAGCCATAGCAGACATAACCACAGCCATAGCAGCCATAGCCATAGCCATAGCTGCCATAGGCATGGCCATAGTAGCCAAAGCCATAGCCATAGCAGCCATAGCCATAGACATAGCCATAGCATCCATAGCCATAGCCATAGCCATGGCCATAGCAGCCATAGCCATAGCCATAGCAGCCATAGCAATAGCCATAGCAGCCATAACCACAGCCATAGCAGCCATAGCCATAGCCATAGCAGCCATAGCCATAGCCATAGCAGCCAGAGCCAGAGCCACAGCAGCCGTAGACATAGCCATAGCCTCGGCAGCCATAGACATAACCATGGCCATAGCAGCCATAGCCATAGCCATAGCAGCCATAGCCATAGCCATAGCAGCCGTAGCGATAGCCATAGCAGCCATAGGCATACCCATAGCAGCCGGAGCCAGAGCCACTGCAGCCGTAGACATAGCCATAGCCTTAGCAGCCATAGCCATAGCCATAGCCATAGCAGCCATAGCCATAGCCATTGCAGCCATACCAATGGCCATAGTAGCCAAAGCCGTAGCCATAGCAGCCATAGCCATAGCCATATCCATAGCGGCCATAGCCATAGCCATAGCAGTCATAGCCATAGCCATAGCCATAGCAGCCATGGCCATAGCCATAGCCATAGCAGCCATAGCCATAGCCATAGCAGCCATAGCCGTAGCCACAGCAGACATAGCCACAGCCATAGCAGCCATAGCCATAGCCATAGCTGCCATAGGCATAGCCATACCCATAGCAGCCATAGACATAGCCATAGCAGTCATAGACATAGCCATAGCCATAACAGCCATAGCCATAGCCATAGCCATAGCAGCCATAGCCAAAGCCATAGCAGCCATAGCAATAGCCATAGCAGACATAACCACAGCCATAGCAGCCATAGCCATAGCCATAGCAGCCATAGCCATAGCCATAGCAGTTATAGCCATAGACATAGCCATAGCAGCCATAGCCATAGCCATAGCCATAGCAGCCATAGCCATAGCCATAGCCTTAGGGGCCATAGACATAACCATAGCCATAGCAGCCATAGAAATAGCCATAGCCGCCACAGCCATGGCCATTGTATCCAAAACCATAGCCATAGCAGCCATAGCCAAAGACATAGCCATAGCAGCCATAGCCATAGCCATAGCCATAGCCATAGCAGCCATAGCCATAGCCATAGCAGACATAGCCATAGCCATAGCCATAGCAGCCGTATCCATAGCCATAGTAGCCATAGCCATAGCCATAGCAGCCATAGTCGCCATAGCCATAACCATAGCAGCCATAGTCATAGCCATAGCAGACATAGCCATAGCCATAGCCATAGCAGCCGTATCCATAGCCATAGTAGCCATAGCCATAGCCATAGCAGCCATAGCCGCCATAGCCATAGCCATAGCAGCCATAGCCATAGCCATTGCAGCCATAGCCATAGCCATAGCAGCCATAGCCATAGCCATACCCATAGCAGCCATAGCCATAGCCATAGCAGCCATAGCCATAGCCATAGCAGCCATAGCCATAGCTATAGCAGCCAGAGCCAGAGCCACAGCAGCCGTAGACATAGCCATAGCCTTAGCAGCCATAGCCATAACCATAGCTATAGCAGCCATAGCCATAGCAGCCATAGACATATCCATAGCAGCCAGAGCCAGAGCCACAGCAGCCGTAGACATAGCCATAGCTGCCATAGTCATAACCTTAGCCATTGCAGCCATAGCCATAGCAGCCATAGCCAAAGCCATAGCAGCCATAGCCATAGCAGCCGCAGCCATAGCCATAGCCATAGCAGCCATTGCCATAGCCATAGCAGCCATAACCACAGCCATAGCGGCCATAGCCATAGCCATAGCAGCCAGAGCCATAGCAGCCAGAGCCAGAGCCACAGCAGCCGTAGACATAGCCATAGCCTTAGCAGCCATAGACATAATCATAGCCATAGCAGCCATAGCCATAGCCACAGCAGCCACAGCCATGGCCACAGTAGCCGAAGCCATAGCCATGGCCATAGTAGCCAAAGCCATAGCCATTGCAGCCATAGCCATAGACATAACCATAGCCGCCAAAACCATAGCCGTAGCCATAGCCATAGCAGCCATAGCCATAGCCATAGCAGCCATAGCCATAGCAGCCATAGCCACAGTCATAGCAGCCATAGCCATAGCCATAGCCATAGCAGCCATAGACATAGCCATAGCAGCCATAGCCATAGCCATACCCATAGCAGCCATAGCCATAGCCATAGCAGCCATAGCCATATCCATAGCAGCCATAGCCATAGCCATTGCAGCCATAACCACAGCCAAAGCTGCCATAGCCATAGCCATAGCAGCCATAGACATAGCCACAGCAGCCAGAGGCAGAGCCACAGCAGCCGTAGACATAGCCATAGCCTTAGCAGCCGTAGACATAACCATAGCCATAGCAGCCATAGCCAAAGCCATAGCAGCCATATCCATGGACATAGTAGCCAAAGCCATAGCCATAGCAGCCATAGCCATAGACATAGCCATAGCAGCCATAGCCGTAGCCATAGCCATAGCCATAGCAGTCATAGCCATAGCCATAGCTGCCATAGTCATAACCATAGCCATAGCAGCCATAGCCGTAGCCATAGCAGCCATAGCCATAGCCATAGCAGCCATAGCCATAGCCATAGCAGCCGTAGCGATAGCCATAGCAGCCATAGGCATACCCATAGCAGCCGGAGCCAGAGCCACTGCAGCCGTAGACATAGCCATAGCCTTAGCAGCCATAGCCATAGCCATAGCCATAGCAGCCATAGCCATAGCCATAGCAGCCATACCAATGGCCATAGTAGCCAAAGCCGTAGCCATAGCAGCCATAGCCATAGCCATATCCATAGCGGCCATAGCCATAGCCATAGCAGTCATAGCCATAGCCATAGCCATAGCAGCCATGGCCATAGCCATAGCCATAGCAGCCATAGCCATAGCCATAGCAGCCATAGCCATAGCCATAGCCATAGCAGCCGTATCCATAGCCATAGTAGCCATAGCCATAGCCATAGCAGCCATAGTCGCCATAGCCATAACCATAGCAGCCATAGCCATAGCCATAGCAGACATAGCCATAGCCATAGCCATAGCAGCCGTATCCATAGCCATAGTAGCCATAGCCATAGCCATAGCAGCCATAGCCGCCATAGCCATAGCCATAGCAGCCATAGCCATAGCCATTGCAGCCATAGCCATAGCCATAGCAGCCATAGCCATAGCCATACCCATAGCAGCCATAGCCATAGCCATAGCAGCCATAGCCATAGCCATAGCAGCAATAGCCATAGCTATAGCAGCCAGAGCCAGAGCCACAGCAGCCGTAGACATAGCCATAGCCTTAGCAGCCATAGCCATAACCATAGCTATAGCAGCCATAGCCATAGCGGCCATAGACATATCCATAGCAGCCAGAGCCAGAGCCACAGCAGCCGTAGACATAGCCATAGCATCCATAGCCATAGCAGCCGTAGCCATAGCCATAGCTGCCATAGTCATAACCTTAGCCATTGCAGCCATAGCCATAGCAGCCATAGCCAAAGCCATAGCAGCCATAGCCATAGCAGCCGCAGCCATAGCCATAGCCATAGCAGCCATTGCCATAGCCATAGCAGCCATAACCACAGCCATAGCGGCCATAGCCATAGCCATAGCAGCCAGAGCCATAGCAGCCAGAGCCAGAGCCACAGCAGCCGTAGACATAGCCATAGCCTTAGCAGCCATAGACATAATCATAGCCATAGCAGCCATAGCCATAGCCACAGCAGCCACAGCCATGGCCATAGTAGCCGAAGCCATAGCCATGGCCATAGTAGCCAAAGCCATAGCCATTGCAGCCATAGCCATAGACATAACCATAGCCGCCAAAACCATAGCCGTAGCCATAGCCATAGCAGCCATAGCCATAGCCATAGCAGCCATAGCCATAGCAGCCATAGCCACAGTCATAGCAGCCATAGCCATAGCCATAGCCATAGCAGCCATAGACATAGCCATAGCAGCCATAGCCATAGCCATACCCATAGCAGCCATAGCCATAGCCATAGCAGCCATAGCCATATCCATAGCAGCCATAGCCATAGCCATTGCAGCCATAACCACAGCCACAGCTGCCATAGCCATAGCCATAGCAGCCATAGACATAGCCACAGCAGCCAGAGGCAGAGCCACAGCAGCCGTAGGCATAGCCATAGCCTTAGCAGCCGTAGACATAACCATAGCCATAGCAGCCATAGCCAAAGCCATAGCAGCCATATCCATGGACATAGTAGCCAAAGCCATAGCCATAGCAGCCATAGCCATAGACATAGCCATAGCAGCCATAGCCGTAGCCATAGCCATAGCCATAGCAGACATAGCCATAGCCATAGCTGCCATAGTCATAACCATAGCCATAGAAGCCATAGCCATAGCCATAGCAGCCATAGCCGTAGCCATAGCAGCCATAGCCATAGCCATAGCAGCCATAGCCATAGCCATAGCAGCCGTAGCGATAGCCATAGCAGCCATAGGCATACCCATAGCAGCCGGAGCCAGAGCCACTGCAGCCGTAGACATAGCCATAGCCTTAGCAGCCATAGCCATAGCCATAGCCATAGCAGCCATAGCCATAGCCATAGCAGCCATACCAATGGCCATAGTAGCCAAAGCCGTAGCCATAGCAGCCATAGCCATAGCCATATCCATAGCGGCCATAGCCATAGCCATAGCAGTCATAGCCATAGCCATAGCCATAGCAGCCATGGCCATAGCCATAGCCATAGCAGCCATAGCCATAGCCATAGCAGCCATAGCCGTAGCCACAGCAGACATAGCCACAGCCATAGCAGCCATAGCCATAGCCATAGCTGCCATAGGCATAGCCATACCCATAGCAGCCATAGACATAGCCATAGCCATAACAGCCATAGCCATAGCCATAGCCATAGCAGCCATAGCCATAGCCATAGCAGCCATAGCAATAGCCATAGCAGCCATAACCACAGCCATAGCAGCCATAGCCATAGCCATAGCAGCCATAGCCATAGCCATAGCAGTTATAGCCATAGACATAGCCACAGCAGCCATAGCCATAGCCATAGCCATAGCAGCCATAGCCATAGCCATAGCCTTAGGGGCCATAGACATAACCATAGCCATAGCAGCCATAGAAATAGCCATAGCCGCCACAGCCATGGCCATTGTATCCAAAACCATAGCCATAGCAGCCATAGCCAAAGACATAGCCATAGCAGCCATAGCCATAGCCATAGCCATAGCCATAGCAGCCATAGCCATAGCCATAGCAGACATAGCCATAGCCATAGCCATAGCAGCCGTATCCATAGCCGTAGTAGCCATAGCCATAGCCATAGCAGCCATAGTCGCCATAGCCATAACCATAGCAGCCATAGCCATAGCCATAGCAGACATAGCCATAGCCATAGCCATAGCAGCCGTATCCATAGCCATAGTAGCCATAGCCATAGCCATAGCAGCCATAGCCGCCATAGCCATAGCCATAGCAGCCATAGCCATAGCCATAGCAGCCATAGCCATAGCCATAGCAGCCATAGCAATCGCCATAGCAGCCATAACCACAGCCATAGCAGCCATAGCCATAGCCATAGCAGCCATAGCCATAGCCATAGCAGTTATAGCCATAGACATAGCCATAGCAGCCATAGCCATAGCCATAGCTATAGCAGACATAGCCATAGCCATAGCAACCATAGCCATAGCCAAACCCATAGCAGCCATAGCCATAGCCATAGCAGTCATGGCCATATCCATAGACAAAGCAGCCATAGCCATAGCCACAGCCATAGCAGCCATAGCCATAACCATAGCAGCCATAGCCATAGCCATAGCAGACATAACCACAGCCACAGCAGCCATAGCCATAGCCATAGCAGCCATAGCCATAGCCATAGCAGCCAGAGCCAGAGCCACAGCAGCCGTAGACATAGCCATAGCCTTAGGGGCCATAGACATAACCATAGCCATAGCAGCCATAGAAATAGCCATAGCCGCCACAGCCATGGCCATTGTATCCAAAACCATAGCCATAGCAGCCATAGCCAAAGACATAGCCATAGCAGCCATAGCCATAGCCATAGCCATAGCCATAGCAGCCATAGCCATAGCCATAGCAGACATAGCCATAGCCATAGCCATAGCAGCCGTATCCATAGCCATAGTAGCCATAGCCATAGCCATAGCAGCCATAGTCGCCATAGCCATAACCATAGCAGCCATAGCCATAGCCATAGCAGACATAGCCATAGCCATAGCCATAGCAGCCGTATCCATAGCCATAGTAGCCATAGCCATAGCCATAGCAGCCATAGCCGCCATAGCCATAGCCATAGCAGCCATAGCCGCCATAGCCATAGCCATAGCAGCCATAGCCATAGCCATTGCAGCCATAGCCATAGCCATAGCAGCCATAGCCATAGCCATACCCATAGCAGCCATAGCCATAGCCATAGCAGCCATAGCCATAGCCATAGCAGCCATAGCCATAGCTATAGCAGCCAGAGCCAGAGCCACAGCAGCCGTAGACATAGCCATAGCCTTAGCAGCCATAGCCATAACCATAGCTATAGCAGCCATAGCCATAGCAGCCATAGACATATCCATAGCAGCCAGAGCCAGAGCCACAGCAGCCGTAGACATAGCCATAGCATCCATAGCCATAGCAGCCGTAGCCATAGCGATAGCAGCCATAGCCAAAGCCATAGCAGCCATAGCCATAGCAGCCGCAGCCATAGCCATAGCCATAGCAGCCATTGCCATAGCCATAGCAGCCATAACCACAGCCATAGCGGCCGTAGCCATAGCCATAGCAGCCAGAGCCACAGCAGCCGTAGACATAGCCATAGCCTTAGCAGCCATAGACATAATCATAGCCACAGCAGCCATAGCCATAGCCATAGCAGTCATAGCCATAGCCATAGCCATAGCCATAGCCATAGCAGCCATAGCCATAGCCGATGCAGCCATAGCCATAGCCATAGCAGCCATAGCCGTAGCCATAGCAGCCTTAGCCATAGCCAATGCAGCCATAACCATAGCCATAGCATCCATAGGGATAGCCATAGCAGCCGTAGGCAGAGCCATAGCAACCATAGCTATATCCATAGCAGACACACACATAGCCACAGCCATAGCAGCCATAATCATAGCCATAGCCATAGCAGCCAATGCCATAGCCATAGCCATAGCAGCTGTAGTCATTGCCAAAGCGGCCATAGCCATAGCCACAGCAGCCTTAGCCATAGCCATACCCATAGCAGACATAGCCATAGCCATAGCCATAGCAGCCTTGGCCGTAGCCATAGTCATAGCAGACATAGCCATAGCCATAGCCATAGCAGCCATAGCCATAGCCATAGCAGCCGTAGCCATAGCAGCCGCAGCCATAGCCATAGCCATAGCAGCCATTGCCATAGCCATTGCAGCCATAACCAGAGCCATAGAAGCCATAGCCATAGCCATAGCAGCCATAGGCATATCCATAGCAGCGAGAGCCAGAGCCGCAGCAGCCGTAGACATAGCCATATCCTTAGCAGCCATAGACATAACCATAGCCATAGCAGCCATAGCTATAGCCATAGCTGCCATAGCCATGGCCATAGTAGCCAAAGCCATAGCCATAGCAGCCATAGCCATAGACATAGACATAGCCATAGCAGCCATAGCCATAGCCATAGCCATAGCCATAGCAGCCATAGCCATAGCCGTAGCAGCCATAGCCATAGCCATAGCAGCCATAGCAGCCATAGCTATAGCCATAGCAGCCATAGGCATACCCATAGCAGCCATAGCGATAGCCATAGCAGCCATAGCCATAGCCATAGCAGTCATAGCCATAGCCATAGCCATAACAGCCATAGCCACAGCAGCCATAGCCATAGCCATAGCCATAGCCGTAGCAGCCATAGCCATAGCCATAGCAGCCATAGCCATAGCCAGAGCAGTCATAGCCACAGCCATAGCAGTCATGGCCATAGCCATAGCAGCCATAGGCATAGCCATAGCCATAGCAGCCATAGCCATAGCCATAGCAGTCATAGCTATAGCCATAGCCATAGCAGCCATAGCCATAGCCATAGCAGCCATTGCAATGGCCATAGCCATAGCAGCCATACCTATGGCCATAGTAGCCAAAGCCGTAGCCATAGCAGCCATAGCCATAGCCATAGCAGCCATTGCCATAGCCATTGCAGCCATAACCAGAGCCATAGCAGCCATAGCCATAGCCATAGCAGCCATAGGCATATCCATAGCAGCGAGAGCCAGAGCCGCAGCAGCCGTAGACATAGCCATATCCTTAGCAGCCATAGACATAACCATAGCCATAGCAGCCATAGCTATAGCCATAGCTGCCATAGCCATGGCCATAGTAGCCAAAGCCATAGCCATAGCAGCCATAGCCATAGACATAGACATAGCCATAGCAGCCATAGCCATAGCCATAGCCATAGCCATAGCAGCCATAGCCATAGCCGTAGCAGCCATAGCCATAGCCATAGCAGCCATAGCAGCCATAGCTATAGCCATAGCAGCCATAGGCATACCCATAGCAGCCATAGCGATAGCCATAGCAGCCATAGCCATAGCCATAGCAGTCATAGCCATAGCCATAGCCATAACAGCCATAGCCACAGCAGCCATAGCCATAGCCATAGCCATAGCCGTAGCAGCCATAGCCATAGCCATAGCAGCCATAGCCATAGCCAGAGCAGTCATAGCCACAGCCATAGCAGTCATGGCCATAGCCATAGCAGCCATAGGCATAGCCATAGCCATAGCAGCCATAGCCATAGCCATAGCAGTCATAGCTATAGCCATAGCCATAGCAGCCATAGCCATAGCCATAGCAGCCATTGCAATGGCCATAGCCATAGCAGCCATACCTATGGCCATAGTAGCCAAAGCCGTAGCCATAGCAGCCATAGCCATAGCCATAGCAGACATAGCCACAGCCATAGCAGCCATAGCCATAGCCATAGCAGCCATAGCCATCGCCATAGCCTTAGCAGCAATAGCCATAGACATAGCCATAGCCGCCAAAACCATAGCCGTAGCCATAGCCATAGCAGCCATAGCCATAGCCATAGCAGCCATACCAATGGCCATAGTAGCCAAAGCCGTAGCCATAGCAGCCATAGCCATAGCCATATCCATAGCGGCCATAGCCATAGCCATAGCAGTCATAGCCATGGCCATAGCCATAGCAGCCATAGCCATAGCCATAGCCATAGCAGCCATAGCCATAGCCATAGCAGCCATAGCCATAGCAGATATAGCCACAGCCATAGCAGCCATAGCTATAGCCATAGCTGCCATAGGCATAGCCATACCCATAGCAGCCATAGACATAGCCATAGCAGTCATAGCCATAGCCATAGCCATAGCCATAGCAGCCATAGCCATAGCCATAGCAGCCATAGCCATAGCCATAGCAGCCATAGCAATAGCCATAGCAGCCATAACCACAGCCATAGCAGCCATAACCATAGCCATAGCAGCCATAGCCATAGCCATAGCAGTCATAGCCATAGACATAGCCATAGCAGCTATAGCCATAGCCATAGCCATAGCAGACATAGCCATAGCCATAGCAGCCATAGCCATAGCCATACCCATAGCAGCCATAGCCATAGCCATAGCAATCATGGCCATAGCCGGAGACAAAGCAGCCATAGCCTTAGCCACAGCCATAGAAGCCGTAGCCATAACCATAGCAGCCATAGCCATAGCCATAGCAGACATAACCACAGCCATAGCAGCCATAGCCATAGCCATAGCTGCCATAGGCATGGCCATAGTAGCCAAAGCCATAGCCATAGCAGCCATAGCCATAGACATTGCCATAGCATCCATAGCCATAGCCATAGCCATGGCCATAGCAGCCAAAGCCATACCCATAGCAGCCATAGCCATAGCCATAGCCATAGCCATAGCAGCCATAGCCATAGCCGATGCAGCCGTAGCCATAGCCATAGCAGCCATAGCCATAGCCATAGCAGCCATAACCATAGCCATAGCCATAGCCATAGCAGCCATAGCCATAGCCGTAGCAGCCATAGCCATAGCCATAGCAGCCATAGCAGCCATAGCGATAGCCATACCCATAGCAGACATAGCCATAGCCATAGCCATAGCAGCCTTGGCCGTAGCCATAGTCATAGCAGACATAGCCATAGCCATAGCCATAGCAGCCATAGCCATAGCCATAGCAGCCGTAGCCATAGCAGCCGCCGGCATAGCCAAAGCCATAGCAGCCATTGCCATAGCCATTGCAGCCATAACCACAGCCATAGCAGCCATAGCCATAGCCATAGCAGCCATAGGCATATCCATAGCAGCGAGAGCCTGAGCCGCAGCAGCCGTAGACATAGCCATATCCTTAGCAGCCATAGACATAACCATAGCCATAGCAGCCATAGCTATAGCCAGAGCTGCCATAGCCATGGCCATAGTAGCCAAAGCCATAGCCATAGCAGCCATAGCCATAGACATAGACATAGCCATAGCAGCCATAGCCATAGCCATAGCCATAGCCATAGCAGCCATAGCCATAGCCGTAGCAGCCATAGCCATAGCCATAGCAGCCATAGCAGCCATAGCGATAGCCATAGCAGCCATAGCCATAGCCATAGCAGCCATAGCGATAGCCATAGCAGCCATAGCCATAGCCATAGCAGTCATAGCCATAGCCATAGCCATAACAGCCATAGCCATAGCAGCCATAGCCATAGCCATAGCCATAGCCGTAGCAGCCATAGCCATAGCCATAGCAGCCATAGCCGTAGCCATAGCAGCCATAGCCATAGCCAGAGCAGTCATAGCCACAGCCATAGCAGTCATGGGCATAGCCATTGCAGCCATAGGCATAGCCATACCCATAGCAGCCATAGCCATAGCCATAGCAGTCATAGCTATAGCCACAGCCATAGCAGCCATAGCCATAGCCATAGCCATAGCAGCCATAGCCATAGCCATAGCAGCCATAGCCATAGCCATACCCATTGCAGCCATAGCCATAGCCATAGCCGTCATAGCCATAGCCACAGCCATAGCAGCCATAGCCATAGCCATAGCCATAGCAGCCATAGCCATAGCCATAGCAGCCATAGCAATAGCCATAGCAGCCATAACCACAGCCATAGCAGCCATAGCCATAGCCATAGCAGCCATAGCCATAGCCATAGCAGCCAGAGCCAGAGCCACAGCAGCCGTAGACATAGCCATAGCAGCCGTAGCGATAGCCATAGCAGCCATAGGCATACCCATAGCAGCCGGAGCCAGAGCCACTGCAGCCGTAGACATAGCCATAGCCTTAGCAGCCATAGCCATAGCCATAGCCATAGCAGCCATAGCCATAGCCATAGCAGCCATACCAATGGCCATAGTAGCCAAAGCCGTAGCCATAGCAGCCATAGCCATAGCCATATCCATAGCGGCCATAGCCATAGCCATAGCAGTCATAGCCATAGCCATAGCCATAGCAGCCATGGCCATAGCCATAGCCATAGCAGCCATAGCCATATGCATAGCAGCCATAGCCGTAGCCACAGCAGACATAGCCACAGCCATAGCAGCCATAGCCATAGCCATAGCTGCCATAGGCATAGCCATACCCATAGCAGCCATAGACATAGCCATAGCAGTCATAGACATAGCCATAGCCATAACAGCCATAGCCATAGCCATAGCCATAGCAGCCATAGCCATAGCCATAGCAGCCATAGCAATAGCCATAGCAGCCATAACCACAGCCATAGCAGCCATAGCCATAGCCATAGCAGCCATTGCCATAGCCATAGCAGCCATAGCCATAGCCATAGCAGACATAGCCATAGCCATAGCCATAGCAGCCGTATCCATAGCCATAGTAGCCATAGCCATAGCCATAGCAGCCATAGTCGCCATAGCCATAACCATAGCAGCCATAGCCATAGCCATAGCCATAGCAGCCGTATCCATAGCCATAGTAGCCATAGCCATAGCCATAGCAGCCATAGTCGCCATAGCCATAACCATAGCAGCCATAGCCATAGCCATAGCAGACATAGCCATAGCCATAGCAGCCATAGCCATAGCAGCCGCAGCCATAGCCATAGCCATAGCAGCCATTGCCATAGCCATAGCAGCCATAACCACAGCCATAGCGGCCATAGCCATAGCCATAGCAGCCAGAGCCATAGCAGCCAGAGCCAGAGCCACAGCAGCCGTAGACATAGCCATAGCCTTAGCAGCCATAGACATAATCATAGCCATAGCAGCCATAGCCATAGCCACAGCAGCCACAGCCATGGCCATAGTAGCCGAAGCCATAGCCATGGCCATAGTAGCCAAAGCCATAGCCATTGCAGCCATAGCCATAGACATAACCATAGCCGCCAAAACCATAGCCGTAGCCATAGCCATAGCAGCCATAGCCATAGCCATAGCAGCCATAGCCATAGCAGCCATAGCCACAGTCATAGCAGCCATAGCCATAGCCATAGCCATAGCAGCCATAGACATAGCCATAGCAGCCATAGCCATAGCCATACCCATAGCAGCCATAGCCATAGCCATAGCAGCCATAGCCATATCCATAGCAGCCATAGCCATAGCCATTGCAGCCATAACCACAGCCACAGCTGCCATAGCCATAGCCATAGCAGCCATAGACATAGCCACAGCAGCCAGAGGCAGAGCCACAGCAGCCGTAGGCATAGCCATAGCCTTAGCAGCCGTAGACATAACCATAGCCATAGCAGCCATAGCCAAAGCCATAGCAGCCATATCCATGGACATAGTAGCCAAAGCCATAGCCATAGCAGCCATAGCCATAGACATAGCCATAGCAGCCATAGCCGTAGCCATAGCCATAGCCATAGCAGTCATAGCCATAGCCATAGCTGCCATAGTCATAACCATAGCCATAGAAGCCATAGCCATAGCCATAGCAGCCATAGCCGTAGCCATAGCAGCCATAGCCGTAGCCACAGCAGACATAGCCACAGCCATAGCAGCCATAGCCATAGCCATAGCTGCCATAGGCATAGCCACAGCTGCCATAGGCATAGCCATACCCATAGCAGCCATAGACATAGCCATAGCCATAACAGCCATAGCCATAGCCATAGCAGCCATAGCAATAGCCATAGCAGCCATAACCACAGCCATAGCAGCCATAGCCATAGCCATAGCAGCCATAGCCATAGCCATAGCAGCCATAGCCATAGCCATAGCAGCCGTAGCGATAGCCATAGCAGCCATAGGCATACCCATAGCAGCCGGAGCCAGAGCCACTGCAGCCGTAGACATAGCCATAGCCTTAGCAGCCATAGCCATAGCCATAGCCATAGCAGCCATAGCCATAGCCATAGCAGCCATACCAATGGCCATAGTAGCCAAAGCCGTAGCCATAGCAGCCATAGCCATAGCCATATCCATAGCGGCCATAGCCATAGCCATAGCAGTCATAGCCATAGCCATAGCCATAGCAGCCATGGCCATAGCCATAGCCATAGCAGCCATAGCCATAGCCATAGCAGCCATAGCCGTAGCCACAGCAGACATAGCCACAGCCATAGCAGCCATAGCCATAGCCATAGCTGCCATAGGCATAGCCATACCCATAGCAGCCATAGACATAGCCATAGCCATAACAGCCATAGCCATAGCCGTAGCCATAGCAGCCATAGCCATAGCCATAGCAGCCATAGCAATAGCCATAGCAGCCATAACCACAGCCATAGCAGCCATAGCCATAGCCATAGCAGCCATAGCCATAGCCATAGCAGTTATAGCCATAGACATAGCCATAGCAGCCATAGCCATAGCCATAGCCATAGCAGCCATAGCCATAGCCATAGCCTTAGGGGCCATAGACATAACCATAGCCATAGCAGCCATAGAAATAGCCATAGCCGCCACAGCCATGGCCATTGTATCCAAAACCATAGCCATAGCAGCCATAGCCAAAGACATAGCCATAGCAGCCATAGCCATAGCCATAGCCATAGCCATAGCAGCCATAGCCATAGCCATAGCAGACATAGCCATAGCCATAGCCATAGCAGCCGTATCCATAGCCGTAGTAGCCATAGCCATAGCCATAGCAGCCATAGTCGCCATAGCCATAACCATAGCAGCCATAGCCATAGCCATAGCAGACATAGCCATAGCCATAGCCATAGCAGCCGTATCCATAGCCGTAGTAGCCATAGCCATAGCCATAGCAGCCATAGCCGCCATAGCCATAGCCATAGCAGCCATAGCCATAGCCATAGCAGCCATAGCCATAGCCATAGCAGCCATAGCAATCGCCATAGCAGCCATAACCACAGCCATAGCAGCCATAGCCATAGCCATAGCAGCCATAGCCATAGCCATAGCAGTTATAGCCATAGACATAGCCATAGCAGCCATAGCCATAGCCATAGCTATAGCAGACATAGCCATAGCCATAGC
Source organism: Calliopsis andreniformis (assembly GCF_051401765.1). Taxonomy (NCBI): domain Eukaryota; kingdom Metazoa; phylum Arthropoda; class Insecta; order Hymenoptera; family Andrenidae; genus Calliopsis; species Calliopsis andreniformis. The sequence goes on from NW_027480494.1 coordinate 861,737, forward strand.
AACCATAGCCATAGCCAAACCCATAGCAGCCATAGCCATAGCCATAGCAGTCATGGCCATATCCATAGACAAAGCAGCCATAGCCATAGCCACAGCCATAGCAGCCATAGCCATAACCATAGCAGCCATAGCCATAGCCATAGCAGACATAACCACAGCCACAGCAGCCATAGCCATAGCCATAGCAGCCATAGCCATAGCCATAGCAGCCAGAGCCAGAGCCACAGCAGCCGTAGACATAGCCATAGCCTTAGGGGCCATAGACATAACCATAGCCATAGCAGCCATAGAAATAGCCATAGCCGCCACAGCCATGGCCATTGTATCCAAAACCATAGCCATAGCAGCCATAGCCAAAGACATAGCCATAGCAGCCATAGCCATAGCCATAGCCATAGCGATAGCAGCCATAGCCATAGCCATAGCAGACATAGCCATAGCCATAGCCATAGCAGCCGTATCCATAGCCATAGTAGCCATAGCCATAGCCATAGCAGCCATAGTCGCCATAGCCATAACCATAGCAGCCATAGCCATAGCCATAGCAGACATAGCCATAGCCATAGCCATAGCAGCCGTATCCATAGCCATAGTAGCCATAGCCATAGCCATAGCAGCCATAGCCGCCATAGCCATAGCCATAGCAGCCATAGCCGCAATAGCCATAGCCATAGCAGCCATAGCCATAGCCATTGCAGCCATAGCCATAGCCATAGCAGCCATAGCCATAGCCATACCCATAGCAGCCATAGCCATAGCCATAGCAGCCATAGCCATAGCCATAGCAGCCATAGCCATAGCTATAGCAGCCAGAGCCAGAGCCACAGCAGCCGTAGACATAGCCATAGCCTTAGCAGCCATAGCCATAACCATAGCTATAGCAGCCATAGCCATAGCAGCCATAGACATATCCATAGCAGCCAGAGCCAGAGCCACAGCAGCCGTAGACATAGCCATAGCATCCATAGCCATAGCAGCCGTAGCCATAGCCATAGCAGCCATAGCCAAAGCCATAGCAGCCATAGCCATAGCAGCCGCAGCCATAGCCATAGCCATAGCAGCCATTGCCATAGCCATAGCAGCCATAACCACAGCCATAGCGGCCGTAGCCATAGCCATAGCAGCCAGAGCCACAGCAGCCGTAGACATAGCCATAGCCTTAGCAGCCATAGACATAATCATAGCCACAGCAGCCATAGCCATAGCCATAGCAGTCATAGACATAGCCATAGCCATAGCCATAGCCATAGCAGCCATAGCCATAGCCGATGCAGCCATAGCCATAGCCATAGCAGCCATAGCCGTAGCCATAGCAGCCTTAGCCATAGCCAATGCAGCCATAACCATAGCCATAGCATCCATAGGGATAGCCATAGCAGCCGTAGGCAGAGCCATAGCAACCATAGCTATATCCATAGCAGACACACACATAGCCACAGCCATAGCAGCCATAATCATAGCCATAGCCATAGCAGCCAATGCCATAGCCATAGCCATAGCAGCTGTAGTCATTGCCAAAGCGGCCATAGCCATAGCCACAGCAGCCTTAGCCATAGCCATACCCATAGCAGACATAGCCATAGCCATAGCCATAGCAGCCTTGGCCGTAGCCATAGTCATAGCAGACATAGCCATAGCCATAGCCATAGCAGCCATAGCCATAGCCATAGCAGCCGTAGCCATAGCAGCCGCAGCCATAGCCATAGCCATAGCAGCCATTGCCATAGCCATTGCAGCCATAACCAGAGCCATAGCAGCCATAGCCATAGCCATAGCAGCCATAGGCATATCCATAGCAGCGAGAGCCAGAGCCGCAGCAGCCGTAGACATAGCCATATCCTTAGCAGCCATAGACATAACCATAGCCATAGCAGCCATAGCTATAGCCATAGCTGCCATAGCCATGGCCATAGTAGCCAAAGCCATAGCCATAGCAGCCATAGCCATAGACATAGACATAGCCATAGCAGCCATAGCCATAGCCATAGCCATAGCCATAGCAGCCATAGCCATAGCCGTAGCAGCCATAGCCATAGCCATAGCAGCCATAGCAGCCATAGCTATAGCCATAGCAGCCATAGGCATACCCATAGCAGCCATAGCGATAGCCATAGCAGCCATAGCCATAGCCATAGCAGTCATAGCCATAGCCATAGCCATAACAGCCATAGCCACAGCAGCCATAGCCATAGCCATAGCCATAGCCGTAGCAGCCATAGCCATAGCCATAGCAGCCATAGCCATAGCCAGAGCAGTCATAGCCACAGCCATAGCAGTCATGGCCATAGCCATAGCAGCCATAGGCATAGCCATAGCCATAGCAGCCATAGCCATAGCCATAGCAGTCATAGCTATAGCCATAGCCATAGCAGCCATAGCCATAGCCATAGCAGCCATTGCAATGGCCATAGCCATAGCAGCCATACCTATGGCCATAGTAGCCAAAGCCGTAGCCATAGCAGCCATAGCCATAGCCATAGCAGACATAGCCACAGCCATAGCAGCCATAGCCATAGCCATAGCAGCCATAGCCATCGCCATAGCCTTAGCAGCAATAGCCATAGACATAGCCATAGCCGCCAAAACCATAGCCGTAGCCATAGCCATAGCAGCCATAGCCATAGCCATAGCAGCCATACCAATGGCCATAGTAGCCAAAGCCGTAGCCATAGCAGCCATAGCCATAGCCATATCCATAGCGGCCATAGCCATAGCCATAGCAGTCATAGCCATGGCCATAGCCATAGCAGCCATAGCCATAGCCATAGCCATAGCAGCCATAGCCATAGCCATAGCAGCCGTAGCCATAGCAGATATAGCCACAGCCATAGCAGCCATAGCTATAGCCATAGCTGCCATAGGCATAGCCATACCCATAGCAGCCATAGACATAGCCATAGCAGTCATAGCCATAGCCATAGCCATAGCCATAGCAGCCATAGCCATAGCCATAGCAGCCATAGCCATAGCCATAGCAGCCATAGCAATAGCCATAGCAGCCATAACCATAGCCATAGCAGCCATAACCATAGCCATAGCAGCCATAGCCATAGCCATAGCAGTCATAGCCATAGACATAGCCATAGCAGCTATAGCCATAGCCATAGCCATAGCAGACATAGCCATAGCCATAGCAGCCATAGCCATAGCCATACCCATAGCAGCCATAGCCATAGCCATAGCAATCATGGCCATAGCCGGAGACAAAGCAGCCATAGCCTTAGCCACAGCCATAGAAGCCGTAGCCATAACCATAGCAGCCATAGCCATAGCCATAGCAGACATAACCACAGCCATAGCAGCCATAGCCATAGCCATAGCTGCCATAGGCATGGCCATAGTAGCCAAAGCCATAGCCATAGCAGCCATAGCCATAGACATTGCCATAGCATCCATAGCCATAGCCATAGCCATGGCCATAGCAGCCAAAGCCATACCCATAGCAGCCATAGCCATAGCCATAGCCATAGCCATAGCAGCCATAGCCATAGCCGATGCAGCCGTAGCCATAGCCATAGCAGCCATAGCCATAGCCATAGCAGCCATAACCATAGCCATAGCCATAGCCATAGCAGCCATAGCCATAGCCGTAGCAGCCATAGCCATAGCCATAGCAGCCATAGCAGCCATAGCGATAGCCATACCCATAGCAGACATAGCCATAGCCTTAGCCATAGCAGCCGTATCCATAGCCATAGTAGCCATAGCCATAGCCATAGCAGCCATAGCCGCCATAGCCATAGCCATAGCAGCCATAGCCATAGCCATTGCAGCCATAGCCATAGCCATAGCAGCCATAGCCATAGCCATACCCATAGCAGCCATAGCCATAGCCATAGCAGCCATAGCCATAGCCATAGCAGCCATAGCCATAGCTATAGCAGCCAGAGCCAGAGCCACAGCAGCCGTAGACATAGCCATAGCCTTAGCAGCCATAGCCATAACCATAGCTATAGCAGCCATAGCCATAGCAGCCATAGACATATCCATAGCAGCCAGAGCCAGAGCCACAGCAGCCGTAGACATAGCCATAGCATCCATAGCCATAGCAGCCGTAGCCATAGCCATAGCTGCCATAGTCATAACCTTAGCCATTGCAGCCATAGCCATAGCAGCCATAGCCAAAGCCATAGCAGCCATAGCCATAGCAGCCGCAGCCATAGCCATAGCCATAGCAGCCATTGCCATAGCCATAGCAGCCATAACCACAGCCATAGCGGCCATAGCCATAGCCATAGCAGCCAGAGCCATAGCAGCCAGAGCCAGAGCCACAGCAGCCGTAGACATAGCCATAGCCTTAGCAGCCATAGACATAATCATAGCCATAGCAGCCATAGCCATAGCCACAGCAGCCACAGCCATGGCCATAGTAGCCGAAGCCATAGCAATGGCCATAGTAGCCAAAGCCATAGCCATTGCAGCCATAGCCATAGACATAACCATAGACGCCAAAACCATAGCCGTAGCCATAGCCATAGCAGCCATAGCCATAGCCATAGCAGCCATAGCCATAGCAGCCATAGCCACAGTCATAGCAGCCATAGCCATAGCCATAGCCATAGCAGCCATAGACATAGCCATAGCAGCCATAGCCATAGCCATACCCATAGCAGCCATAGCCATAGCCATAGCAGCCATAGCCATATCCATAGCAGCCATAGCCATAGCCATTGCAGCCATAACCACAGCCACAGCTGCCATAGCCATAGCCATAGCAGCCATAGACATAGCCACAGCAGCCATAGGCAGAGCCACAGCAGCCGTAGACATAGCCATAGCCTTAGCAGCCGTAGACATAACCATAGCCATAGCAGCCATAGCCAAAGCCATAGCAGCCATATCCATGGACATAGTAGCCAAAGCCATAGCCATAGCAGCCATAGCCATAGACATAGCCATAGCAGCCATAGCCGTAGCCATAGCCATAGCCATAGCAGTCATAGCCATAGCCATAGCTGCCATAGTCATAACCATAGCCATAGAAGCCATAGCCATAGCCATAGCAGCCATAGCCGTAGCCATAGCAGCAATAGCCATAGCCATAGCAGCCATAGCCATAGTCATAGCAGCCATAGCGATAGCCATAGCAGCCATAGCCACAGCCATGGCGGACATAGCAGCCATAGCCGTAGCCATAGCCATAGTCACAGCAGCCATAGCGATAGCCATAGCAGCCATAGCCATAGTCATAGCAGCCATAGCCATAGCCACAGCCATATCAGCCATATCCATAGCCATAGCAGCCATAGCGATAGCCATAGCAGCCGTAGGCATAGCCATAGCAGCCATAGCTATATCCATAGTAGACACACACATAGCCACAGCCATAGCAGCCATAATCATAGCCATAGCCATAGCAGCCAATGCCATAGCCATAGCCATAGCAGCTGTAGCCATTGCCAAAGCGGCCATAGCCATAGCCACAGCAGCCTTAGCCATAGCCATAGCCAGAGCAGCCATAGCCATAGCAGCCGCAGCCATAGCCACAGCCATAGCAGCCATAGCCATAACCATAGCAGCCATAGCCATAGCCATAGCAGACATAACCACAGCCATAGCAACCATAGCCATAGCCATAGCAGCCATAGCCATAGCCATAGCAGCCAGAGCCAGAGCCACAGCAGCTGTAGTCATAGCCATAGCCTTAGCAGCCATACACAGAACCATAGCCATAGCAGCCACAGCCATAGCCATAGCAGCCATAGTCACAGCCATAGCAGCCATAGCCACAGCCGTAGCAGCCATAGCCATAGCCATAGCAGCCATAACCATAGCCACAGCAGCCATAGCGATAGCCATAGCAGCCGTAGGCAGAGCCATAGCAGCCATAGCTATATCCATAGTAGACACACACATAGCCACAGGCATAGCAGCCATAATCATAGCCATAGCCATAGCAGCCAATGCCATAGCCATAGCCATAGCAGCTGTAGCCACTGCCACAGCGGCCATAGCCATAGCCACAGCAGCCTTAGCCATAGCCATAGCCACAGCAGCCATAGCCATAGCAGCCGCAGCCATAGCCATAGCCATAGCAGCCATAGCCAAAGACATAGCCATAGCAGCCATAGCCATAGCCATAGCCATAGCCATAGCAGCCATAGCCATAGCCATAGCAGACATAGCCATAGCCATAGCCATAGCAGCCGTATACATAGCCATAGTAGCCATAGCAATAGCCATAGCACCCATAGTCGCCATAGCCATAACCTTAGCAGCCATAGCCATAGCCATAGCAGACATAGCCATAGCCATAGCCATAGCAGCCGTATCCATAGCCATAGTAGCCATAGCCATAGCCATAGCAGCCATAGCCGCCATAGCTATAGCCATAGCAGCCATAGCCATAGTCATATCAGGCATAGCCGCAGCCACAGCAGCCATAGCCATAGCCATAGCAGCCATAACCACAGCCATAGCAGCCATAGCCATAGCCATAGCAGCCATAGCCATAGCCATAGCAGCCATAGCCATAGGCGTAGCAGCCATAGCAGCCATAGCGATAGCCATAGCAGCCATAGGCATACTCATAGCAGCCGGAGCCAGAGCCACAGCAGCCGTAGGCATAGCCATAGCCTTAGCAGCCATAGCCATAACCATACCCATAGCAGCCATAGCCATAGCCATAGCAGCAATTGCAATGGCCATAGTAGCCAAAGCCGTAGCCATAGCAGCCATAGGCATAGCCATATCCATAGCAGCCATAGCCATAGCCATAGCAGTCATAGCCATAGCCATAGCCATAGCAGCCATAGCCATAGCCATAGCCATAGCAGCCATAGCCATAACCAAAGCAGCCATAGCCACAGCCATAGCACCCATAGCCATAGCCATAGCAGCCATAGCCATAGCCATAGCAGCCAGAGCCAGAGCCACAGCAGCCGTAGACATAGCCATAGCCACAGCAGCCATAGCCATAACCAAAGCAGCCATAGCCACAGCCATAGCACCCATAGCCATAGCCATAGCAGCCATAGCCATAGCCATAGCAGCCATAGCCATACCCACAGCAGCCATAGCCATAGCCATAGCAGTCATAGCCATAGCCATAGCCATAGCAGCCATACCAATGGCCATAGTAGCCAAAGCCGTAGCCATAGCAGCCATAGACATAGACATATCCATAGCGGCCATAGCCATATCCATAGCAGTCATAGCCATAGCCATAGCCATAGCAGCCATGGCCATAGCCATAGCCATAGCAGCCATAGCCATAGCCATAGCAGCCATAGCCATAGCCATAGCAGACATAGCCACAGCCATAGCAGCCATAGCCATAGCCATAGCAGCCATAGCCATCGCCATAGCCTTAGCAGCAATAGCCATAGTCATAGCCATAGCCATAGCAGCTATAGCCATAGCCATAGCCATAGCAGCCATTGCCATCGCCATAGCAGCCATAACCACAGCCATAGCGGCCATAGCCATAGCCGTAGCAGCCAGAGCCATAGCAGCCAGAGCCAGAGCCACAGCAGCCGTAGACATAGCCATGGCCTTAGCAGCCATAGACATAATCATAGCCATAGCAGCCATAGCCATAGGCACAGCAGCCACAGCCATGGCCATAGTAGCCAAAGCCATAGACATGGCCATAGTAGCCAAAGCCATAGCCATTGCAGCCATAGCCATAGACATAGCCATAGCCGCCAAAACCATAGCCGTAGCCATAGCCATAGCAGCCATAGCCATAGCCATAGCAGCCATACCAATGGCCATAGTAGCCAAAGCCGTAGCCATAGCAGCCATAGCCATAGCCATATCCATAGCGGCCATAGCCATAGCCATAGCAGTCATAGCCATAGCCATAGCCATAGCAGCCATAGCCATAGCCATAGCCATAGCCATAGCAGCCATAGCCATAGCCATAGCAGCCATAGCCATAGCCATAGCAGACATAGCCACAGCCATAGCAGCCATAGCCATAGCCATAGCTGCCATAGGCATAGCCATACCCATAGCAGCCATAGACATAGCCATAGTAGTCATAGCAATAGCCATAGCCATAGGCATAGCAGCCATAGCCATAGCCATAGCAGCCATAGCCATAGCATTAGCAGCCATAGCAATAGCCATAGCAGCCATAGCCATAGCCATAGCAGCCATAGCCATAGCCATAGCAGCCGTAGCGATAGCCATAGCAGCCATAGGCATACCCATAGCAGCCGGAGCCAGAGCCACTGCAGCCGTAGACATAGCCATAGCCTTAGCAGCCATAGCCATAGCCATAGCCATAGCAGCCATAGCCATAGCCATAGCAGCCATACCAATGGCCATAGTAGCCAAAGCCGTAGCCATAGCAGCCATAGCCATAGCCATATCCATAGCGGCCATAGCCATAGCCATAGCAGTCATAGCCATAGCCGTAGCCATAGCAGCCATGGCCATAGCCATAGCCATAGCAGCCATAGCCATAGCCATAGCAGCCATAGCCATAGCCATAGCCATAGCAGCCGTATCCATAGCCATAGTAGCCATAGCCATAGCCATAGCAGCCATAGTCGCCATAGCCATAACCATAGCAGCCATAGCCATAGCCATAGCAGACATAGCCATAGCCATAGCCATAGCAGCCGTATCCATAGCCATAGTAGCCATAGCCATAGCCATAGCAGCCATAGCCGCCATAGCCATAGCCATAGCAGCCATAGCCATAGCCATTGCAGCCATAGCCATAGCCATAGCAGCCATAGCCATAGCCATACCCATAGCAGCCATAGCCATAGCCATAGCAGCCATAGCCATAGCCATAGCAGCCATAGCCATAGCTATAGCAGCCAGAGCCAGAGCCACAGCAGCCGTAGACATAGCCATAGCCTTAGCAGCCATAGCCATAACCATAGCTATAGCAGCCATAGCCATAGCGGCCATAGACATATCCATAGCAGCCAGAGCCAGAGCCACAGCAGCCGTAGACATAGCCATAGCATCCATAGCCATAGCAGCCGTAGCCATAGCCATAGCTGCCATAGTCATAACCTTAGCCATTGCAGCCATAGCCATAGCAGCCATAGCCAAAGCCATAGCAGCCATAGCCATAGCAGCCGCAGCCATAGCCATAGCCATAGCAGCCATTGCCATAGCCATAGCAGCCATAACCACAGCCATAGCGGCCATAGCCATAGCCATAGCAGCCAGAGCCATAGCAGCCAGAGCCAGAGCCACAGCAGCCGTAGACATAGCCATAGCCTTAGCAGCCATAGGCATAATCATAGCCATAGCAGCCATAGCCATAGCCACAGCAGCCACAGCCATGGCCATAGTAGCCGAAGCCATAGCCATGGCCATAGTAGCCAAAGCCATAGCCATTGCAGCCATAGCCATAGACATAACCATAGCCGCCAAAACCATAGCCGTAGCCATAGCCATAGCAGCCATAGCCATAGCCATAGCAGCCATAGCCATAGCAGCCATAGCCACAGTCATAGCAGCCATAGCCATAGCCATAGCCATAGCAGCCATAGACATAGCCATAGCAGCCATAGCCATAGCCATACCCATAGCAGCCATAGCCATAGCCATAGCAGCCATAGCCATATCCATAGCAGACATAGCCATAGCCATTGCAGCCATAACCACAGCCACAGCTGCCATAGCCATAGCCATAGCAGCCATAGACATAGCCACAGCAGCCAGAGGCAGAGCCACAGCAGCCGTAGGCATAGCCATAGCCTTAGCAGCCGTAGACATAACCATAGCCATAGCAGCCATAGCCAAAGCCATAGCAGCCATATCCATGGACATAGTAGCCAAAGCCATAGCCATAGCAGCCATAGCCATAGACATAGCCATAGCAGCCATAGCCGTAGCCATAGCCATAGCCATAGCAGTCATAGCCATAGCCATAGCTGCCATAGTCATAACCATAGCCATAGAAGCCATAGCCATAGCCATAGCAGCCATAGCCGTAGCCATAGCAGCCATAGCCATAGCCATAGCAGCCATAGCCATAGCCATAGCAGCCGTAGCGATAGCCATAGCAGCCATAGGCATACCCATAGCAGCCGGAGCCAGAGCCACTGCAGCCGTAGACATAGCCATAGCCTTAGCAGCCATAGCCATAGCCATAGCCATAGCAGCCATAGCCATAGCCATAGCAGCCATACCAATGGCCATAGTAGCCAAAGCCGTAGCCATAGCAGCCATAGCCATAGCCATATCCATAGCGGCCATAGCCATAGCCATAGCAGTCATAGCCATAGCCATAGCCATAGCAGCCATGGCCATAGCCATAGCCATAGCAGCCATAGCCATAGCCATAGCAGCCATAGCCGTAGCCACAGCAGACATAGCCACAGCCATAGCAGCCATAGCCATAGCCATAGCTGCCATAGGCATAGCCATACCCATAGCAGCCATAGACATAGCCATAGCCATAACAGCCATAGCCATAGCCATAGCCATAGCAGCCATAGCCATAGCCATAGCAGCCATAGCAATAGCCATAGCAGCCATAACCACAGCCATAGCAGCCATAGCCATAGCCATAGCAGCCATAGCCATAGCCATAGCAGTTATAGCCATAGACATAGCCATAGCAGCCATAGCCATAGCCATAGCCATAGCAGCCATAGCCATAGCCATAGCCTTAGGGGCCAGAGACATAACCATAGCCATAGCAGCCATAGAAATAGCCATAGCCGCCACAGCCATGGCCATTGTATCCAAAACCATAGCCATAGCAGCCATAGCCAAAGACATAGCCATAGCAGCCATAGCCATAGCCATAGCCATAGCCATAGCAGCCATAGCCATAGCCATAGCAGACATAGCCATAGCCATAGCCATAGCAGCCGTATCCATAGCCGTAGTAGCCATAGCCATAGCCATAGCAGCCATAGTCGCCATAGCCATAACCATAGCAGCCATAGCCATAGCCATAGCAGACATAGCCATAGCCATAGCCATAGCAGCCGTATCCATAGCCATAGTAGCCATAGCCATAGCCATAGCAGCCATAGCCGCCATAGCCATAGCCATAGCAGCCATAGCCATAGCCATAGCAGCCATAGCCATAGCCATAGCAGCCATAGCAATCGCCATAGCAGCCATAACCACAGCCATAGCAGCCATAGCCATAGCCATAGCAGCCATAGCCATAGCCATAGCAGTTATAGCCATAGACATAGCCATAGCAGCCATAGCCATAGCCATAGCTATAGCAGACATAGCCATAGCCATAGCAACCATAGCCATAGCCAAACCCATAGCAGCCATAGCCATAGCCATAGCAGTCATGGCCATATCCATAGACAAAGCAGCCATAGCCATAGCCACAGCCATAGCAGCCATAGCCATAACCATAGCAGCCATAGCCATAGCCATAGCAGACATAACCACAGCCACAGCAGCCATAGCCATAGCCATAGCAGCCATAGCCATAGCCATAGCAGCCAGAGCCAGAGCCACAGCAGCCGTAGACATAGCCATAGCCTTAGGGGCCATAGACATAACCATAGCCATAGCAGCCATAGAAATAGCCATAGCCGCCACAGCCATGGCCATTGTATCCAAAACCATAGCCATAGCAGCCATAGCCAAAGACATAGCCATAGCAGCCATAGCCATAGCCATAGCCATAGCCATAGCAGCCATAGCCATAGCCATAGCAGACATAGCCATAACCATAGCCATAGCAGCCGTATCCATAGCCATAGTAGCCATAGCCATAGCCATAGCAGCCATAGTCGCCATAGCCATAACCATAGCAGCCATAGCCATAGCCATAGCAGACATAGCCATAGCCATAGCCATAGCAGCCGTATCCATAGCCATAGTAGCCATAGCCATAGCCATAGCAGCCATAGCCGCCATAGCCATAGGCATAGCAGCCATAGCCGCCATAGCCATAGCCATAGCAGCCATAGCCATAGCCATTGCAGCCATAGCCATAGCCATAGCAGCCATAGCCATAGCCATACCCATAGCAGCCATAGCCATAGCCATAGCAGCCATAGCCATAGCCATAGCAGCCATAGCCATAGCTATAGCAGCCAGAGCCAGAGCCACAGCAGCCGTAGACATAGCCATAGCCTTAGCAGCCATAGCCATAACCATAGCTATAGCAGCCATAGCCATAGCAGCCATAGACATATCCATAGCAGCCAGAGCCAGAGCCACAGCAGCCGTAGACATAGCCATAGCATCCATAGCCATAGCAGCCGTAGCCATAGCCATAGCTGCCATAGTCATAACCTTAGCCATTGCAGCCATAGCCATAGCAGCCATAGCCAAAGCCATAGCAGCCATAGCCATAGCAGCCGCAGCCATAGCCATAGCCAGAGCAGCCATTGCCATAGCCATAGCAGCCATAACCACAGCCATAGCGGCCGTAGCCATAGCCATAGCAGCCAGAGCCACAGCAGCCGTAGACATAGCCATAGCCTTAGCAGCCATAGACATAATCATAGCCACAGCAGCCATAGCCATAGCCATAGCAGTCATAGCCATAGCCATAGCCATAGCCATAGCCATAGCAGCCATAGCCATAGCCGATGCAGCCATAGCCATAGCCATAGCAGCCATAGCCGTAGCCATAGCAGCCTTAGCCATAGCCAATGCAGCCATAACCATAGCCATAGCATCCATAGGGATAGCCATAGCAGCCGTAGGCAGAGCCATAGCAACCATAGCTATATCCATAGCAGACACACACATAGCCACAGCCATAGCAGCCATAATCATAGCCATAGCCATAGCAGCCAATGCCATAGCCATAGCCATAGCAGCTGTAGTCATTGCCAAAGCGGCCATAGCCATAGCCACAGCAGCCTTAGCCATAGCCATACCCATAGCAGACATAGCCATAGCCATAGCCACAGCAGCCTTGGCCGTAGCCATAGTCATAGCAGACATAGCCATAGCCATAGCCATAGCAGCCATAGCCATAGCCATAGCAGCCGTAGCCATAGCAGCCGCCGGCATAGCCAAAGCCATAGCAGCCATTGCCATAGCCATTGCAGCCATAACCACAGCCATAGCAGCCATAGCCATAGCCATAGCAGCCATAGGCATATCCATAGCAGCGAGAGCCTGAGCCGCAGCAGCCGTAGACATAGCCATATCCTTAGCAGCCATAGACATAACCATAGCCATAGCAGCCATAGCTATAGCCAGAGCTGCCATAGCCATGGCCATAGTAGCCAAAGCCATAGCCATAGCAGCCATAGCCATAGACATAGACATAGCCATAGCAGCCATAGCCATAGCCATAGCCATAGCCATAGCAGCCATAGCCATAGCCGTAGCAGCCATAGCCATAGCCATAGCAGCCATAGCAGACATAGCGATAGCCATAGCAGCCATAGCCATAGCCATAGCAGCCATAGCGATAGCCATAGCAGCCATAGCCATAGCCATAGCAGTCATAGCCATAGCCATAGCCATAACAGCCATAGCCATAGCAGCCATAGCCATAGCCATAGCCATAGCCGTAGCAGCCATAGCCATAGCGATAGCAGCCATAGCCGTAGCCATAGCAGCCATAGCCATAGCCAGAGCAGTCATAGCCACAGCCATAGCAGTCATGGGCATAGCCATTGCAGCCATAGGCATAGCCATACCCATAGCAGCCATAGCCATAGCCATAGCAGTCATAGCTATAGCCACAGCCATAGCAGCCATAGCCATAGCCATAGCCATAGCAGCCATAGCCATAGCCATAGCAGCCATAGCCATAGCCATACCCATTGCAGCCATAGTCATAGCCATAGCCGTCATAGCCATAGCCACAGCCATAGCAGCCATAGCCATAGCCATAGCCATAGCAGCCATAGCCATAGCCATAGCAGCCATAGCAATAGCCATAGCAGCCATAACCACAGCCATAGCAGCCATAGCCATAGCCATAGCAGCCATAGCCATAGCCATAGCAGCCAGAGCCAGAGCCACAGCAGCCGTAGACATAGCCATAGCAGCCGTAGCGATAGCCATAGCAGCCATAGGCATACCCATAGCAGCCGGAGCCAGAGCCACTGCAGCCGTAGACATAGCCATAGCCTTAGCAGCCATAGCCATAGCCATAGCCATAGCAGCCATAGCCATAGCCATAGCAGCCATACCAATGGCCATAGTAGCCAAAGCCGTAGCCATAGCAGCCATAGCCATAGCCATATCCATAGCGGCCATAGCCATAGCCATAGCAGTCATAGCCATAGCCATAGCCATAGCAGCCATGGCCATAGCCATAGCCATAGCAGCCATAGCCATAGCCATAGCAGCCATAGCCGTAGCCACAGCAGACATAGCCACAGCCATAGCAGCCATAGCCATAGCCATAGCTGCCATAGGCATAGCCATACCCATAACAGCCATAGACATAGCCATAGCAGTCATAGACATAGCCATAGCCATAACAGCCATAGCCATAGCCATAGCCATAGCAGCCATAGCCATAGCCATAGCAGCCATAGCAATAGCCATAGCAGCCATAACCACAGCCATAGCAGCCATAGCCATAGCCATAGCAGCCATAGCCATAGCCATAGCAGTTATAGCCATAGACATAGCCATAGCAGCCATAGCCATAGCCATAGCCATAGCAGCCATAGCCATAGCCATAGCCTTAGGGGCCATAGACATAACCATAGCCATAGCAGCCATAGAAATAGCCATAGCCGCCACAGCCATGGCCATTGTATCCAAAACCATAGCCATAGCAGCCATAGCCAAAGACATAGCCATAGCAGCCATAGCCATAGCCATAGCCATAGCCATAGCAGCCATAGCCATAGCCATAGCAGACATAGCCATAGCCATAGCCATAGCAGCCGTATCCATAGCCATAGTAGCCATAGCCATAGCCATAGCAGCCATAGTCGCCATAGCCATAACCATAGCAGCCATAGCCATAGCCATAGCAGACATAGCCATAGCCATAGCCATAGCAGCCGTATCCATAGCCATAGTAGCCATAGCCATAGCCATAGCAGCCATAGCCGCCATAGCCATAGCCATAGCAGCCATAGCCATAGCCATTGCAGCCATAGCCATAGCCATAGCAGCCATAGCCATAGCCATACCCATAGCAGCCATAGCCATAGCCATAGCAGCCATAGCCATAGCCATAGCAGCCATAGCCATAGCTATAGCAGCCAGAGCCAGAGCCACAGCAGCGGTAGACATAGCCATAGCCTTAGCAGCCATAGCCATAACCATAGCTATAGCAGCCATAGCCATAGCAGCCATAGACATATCCATAGCAGCCAGAGCCAGAGCCACAGCAGCCGTAGACATAGCCATAGCATCCATAGCCATAGCAGCCGTAGCCATAGCCATAGCTGCCATAGTCATAACCTTAGCCATTGCAGCCATAGCCATAGCAGCCATAGCCAAAGCCATAGCAGCCATAGCCATAGCAGCCGCAGCCATAGCCATAGCCATAGCAGCCATTGCCATAGCCATAGCAGCCATAACCACAGCCATAGCGGCCATAGCCATAGCCATAGCAGCCAGAGCCATAGCAGCCAGAGCCAGAGCCACAGCAGCCGTAGACATAGCCATAGCCTTAGCAGCCATAGACATAATCATAGCCATAGCAGCCATAGCCATAGCCACAGCAGCCACAGCCATGGCCATAGTAGCCGAAGCCATAGCCATGGCCATAGTAGCCAAAGCCATAGCCATTGCAGCCATAGCCATAGACATAACCATAGACGCCAAAACCATAGCCGTAGCCATAGCCATAGCAGCCATAGCCATAGCCATAGCAGCCATAGCCATAGCAGCCATAGCCACAGTTATAGCAGCCATAGCCATAGCCATAGCCATAGCAGCCATAGACATAGCCATAGCAGCCATAGCCATAGCCATACCCATAGCAGCCATAGCCATAGCCATAGCAGCCATAGCCATATCCATAGCAGCCATAGCCATAGCCATTGCAGCCATAACCACAGCCACAGCTGCCATAGCCATAGCCATAGCAGCCATAGACATAGCCACAGCAGCCAGAGGCAGAGCCACAGCAGCCGTAGACATAGCCATAGCCTTAGCAGCCGTAGACATAACCATAGCCATAGCAGCCATAGCCAAAGCCATAGCAGCCATATCCATGGACATAGTAGCCAAAGCCATAGCCATAGCAGCCATAGCCATAGACATAGCCATAGCAGCCATAGCCGTAGCCATAGCCATAGCCATAGCAGTCATAGCCATAGCCATAGCTGCCATAGTCATAACCATAGCCATAGAAGCCATAGCCATAGCCATAGCAGCCATAGCCGTAGCCATAGCAGCAATAGCCATAGCCATAGCAGCCATATCCATAGCCATAGCAGCCATAGCGATAGCCATAGCAGCCGTAGGCATAGCCATAGCAGCCATAGCTATATCCATAGTAGACACACACATAGTCACAGCCATAGCAGCCATAATCATAGCCATAGCCATAGCAGCCAATGCCATAGCCATAGCCATAGCAGCTGTAGCCATTGCCAAAGCGGCCATAGCCATAGCCACAGCAGCCTTAGCCATAGCCATAGCCAGAGCAGCCATAGCCATAGCAGCCGCAGCCATAGCCACAGCCATAGCAGCCATAGCCATAACCATAGCAGCCATAGCCATAGCCATAGCAGACATAACCACAGCCATAGCAACCATACCCATAGCCATAGCAGCCATAGCCATAGCCATAGCAGCCAGAGCCAGAGCCACAGCAGCCGTAGTCATAGCCATAGCCTTAGCAGGCATACACAGAACCATAGCCATAGCAGCCACAGCCATAGCCATAGCAGCCATAGTCACAGCCATAGCAGCCATAGCCACAGCCGTAGCAGCCATAGCCATAGCCATAGCAGCCATAACCATAGCCATAGCAGCCATAGCGATAGCCATAGCAGCCGTAGGCAGAGCCATAGCAGCCATAGCTATATCCATAGTAGACACACACATAGCCACAGGCATAGCAGCCATAATCATAGCCATAGCCATAGCAGCCAATGCCATAGCCATAGCCATAGCAGCTGTAGCCACTGCCACAGCGGCCATAGCCATAGCCACAGCAGCCTTAGCCATAGCCATAGCCACAGCAGCCATAGCCATAGCAGCCGCAGCCATAGCCATAGCCACAGCAGCCATAGCCAAAGACATAGCCATAGCAGCCATAGCCATAGCCATAGCCATAGCCATAGCAGCCATAGCCATAGCCATAGCAGACATAGCCATAGCCATAGCCATAGCAGCCGTATACATAGCCATAGTAGCCATAGCAATAGCCATAGCACCCATAGTCGCCATAGCCATAACCTTAGCAGCCATAGCCATAGCCATAGCAGACATAGCCATAGCCATAGCCATAGCAGCCGTATCCATAGCCATAGTAGCCATAGCCATAGCCATAGCAGCCATAGCCGCCATAGCTATAGCCATAGCAGCCATAGCCATAGTCATATCAGGCATAGCCGCAGCCATAGCAGCCATAGCCATAGCCACAGCAGCCATAACCACAGCCATAGCAGCCATAGCCATAGCCATAGCAGCCATAGCCATAGCCATAGCAGCCATAGCCATAGGCGTAGCAGCCATAGCAGCCATAGCGATACCCATAGCAGCCATAGGCATACTCATAGCAGCCGGAGCCAGAGCCACAGCAGCCGTAGGCATAGCCATAGCCTTAGCAGCCATAGCCATAACCATACCCATAGCAGCCAAAGCCATAGCCATAGCAGCAATTGCAATGGCCATAGTAGCCAAAGCCGTAGCCATAGCAGCCATAGGCATAGCCATATCCATAGCAGCCATAGCCATAGCCATAGCAGTCATAGCCATAGCCATAGCCATAGCAGCCATAGCCATAGCCATAGCCATAGCAGCCATAGCCATAACCAAAGCAGCCATAGCCACAGCCATAGCACCCATAGCCATAGCCATAGCAGCCATAGCCATAGCCATAGCAGCCAGAGCCAGAGCCACAGCAGCCGTAGACATAGCCATAGCCACAGCAGCCATAGCCATAACCAAAGCAGCCATAGCCACAGCCATAGCACCCATAGCCATAGCCATAGCAGCCATAGCCATAGCCATAGCAGCCATAGCCATACCCACAGCAGCCATAGCCATAGCCATAGCAGTCATAGCCATAGCCATAGCCATAGCAGCCATACCAATGGCCATAGTAGCCAAAGCCGTAGCCATAGCAGCCATAGACATAGACATATCCATAGCGGCCATAGCCATAGCCATAGCAGTCATAGCCATAGCCATAGCCATAGCAGCCATGGCCATAGCCATAGCCATAGCAGCCATAGCCATAGCCATAGCAGCCATAGCCATAGCCATAGCAGCCATAGCCATAGCCATAGCAGCCATAGCCATCGCCATAGCCTTAGCAGCAATAGCCATAGTCATAGCCATAGCCATAGCAGCTATAGCCATAGCCATAGCCATAGCAGCCATTGCCATCGCCATAGCAGCCATAACCACAGCCATAGCGGCCATAGCCATAGCCGTAGCAGCCAGAGCCATAGCAGCCAGAG
The DNA here is from genome assembly GCF_051401765.1 of Calliopsis andreniformis. Lineage (NCBI taxonomy): Eukaryota > Metazoa > Arthropoda > Insecta > Hymenoptera > Andrenidae > Calliopsis > Calliopsis andreniformis. Next base: position 880,207 of record NW_027480494.1, read on the forward strand.
CCAGAGCCACAGCAGCCGTAGACATAGCCATGGCCTTAGCAGCCATAGACATAATCATAGCCATAGCAGCCATAGCCATAGGCACAGCAGCCACAGCCATGGCCATAGTAGCCAAAGCCATAGACATGGCCATAGTAGCCAAAGCCATAGCCATTGCAGCCATAGCCATAGACATAGCCATAGCCGCCAAAACCATAGCCGTAGCCATAGCCATAGCAGCCATAGCCATAGCCATAGCAGCCATACCAATGGCCATAGTAGCCAAAGCCGTAGCCATAGCAGCCATAGCCATAGCCATATCCATAGCGGCCATAGCCATAGCCATAGCAGTCATAGCCATAGCCATAGCCATAGCAGCCATAGCCATAGCCATAGCCATAGCCATAGCAGCCATAGCCATAGCCATAGCAGCCATAGCCATAGCCATAGCAGACATAGCCACAGCCATAGCAGCCATAGCCATAGCCATAGCTGCCATAGGCATAGCCATACCCATAGCAGCCATAGACATAGCCATAGTAGTCATAGCAATAGCCATAGCCATAGCCATAGCAGCCATAGCCATAGCCATAGCAGCCATAGCCATAGCATTAGCAGCCATAGCAATAGCCATAGCAGCCATAACCACAGCCATAGCAGCCATAGCCATAGCCATAGCAGCCATAGCCATAGCCATAGCAGTCATAGCCATAGACATAGCCATAGCAGTCATAGCCATAGACATAGCCATAGCAGCTATAGCCATAGCCATAGCCATAGCAGACATAGCCATAGCCATAGCAGCCATAGCCATAGCCATACCCATAGCAGCCATAGCCATAGCCATAGCAATCATGGCCATAGCCAGAGACAAAGCAGCCATAGCCATAGCCACAGCCATAGCAGCCATAGCCATAACCACAGCAGCCATAGCCATAGCCATAGCAGACATAACCACAGCCATAGCAGCCATAGCCATAGACATAGCCATAGCATCCATAGCCATAGCCATAGCCATGGCCATAGCAGCCATAGCCATACCCATAGCAGCCATAGCCATAGCCATAGCAGTCATAGCCATAGCCATAGCCATAGCCATAGCCATAGCAGCCATAGCCATAGCCGATGCAGCCATAGCCATAGCCATAGCAGCCATAGCCATCGCCATAGCCTTAGCAGCAATAGCCATAGTCATAGCCATAGCCATAGCAGCTATAGCCATAGCCATAGCCATAGCCATAGCAGCCATAGCCATAGCCGTAGCAGCCATAGCCATAGCCATAGCAGCCATAGCAGCCATAGCGATAGCCATAGCAGCCATAGCCATAGCCATAGCAGCCATAGCGATAGCCATAGCAGCCATAGCCATAGCCATAGCAGTCATAGCCATAGCCATAGCCATAACAGCCATAGCCATAGCAGCCATAGCCATAGCCATAGCCATAGCCATAGCAGCCATAGCCATAGCCATAGCAGCCATAGCCGTAGCCATAGCAGCCATAGCCATAGCCAGAGCAGTCATAGCCACAGCCATAGCAGTCATGGCCATAGCCATTGCAGCCATAGGCATAGCCATACCCATAGCAGCCATAGCCATAGCCATAGCAGTCATAGCTATAGCCACAGCCATAGCAGCCATAGCCATAGCCATAGCCATAGCAGCCATAGCCATAGCCATAGCAGCCATAGCCATAGCCATAGCCATAGCAGCCATAGCCATAGCCATAGCCATAGCAGCCATAGCCATAGCCATAGCCTTAGGGGCCATAGACATAACCATAGCCATAGCAGCCATAGAAATAGCCATAGCCGCCACAGCCATGACCATTGTATCCAAAACCATAGCCATTGCAGCCATAGCCAAAGACATAGCCATAGCAGCCATAGCCATAGCCATAGCCATAGCCATAGCAGCCATAGCCATAGCCATAGCAGACATAGCCATAGCCATAGCCATAGCAGCCGTATCCATAGCCATAGTAGCCATAGCCATAGCCATAGCAGCCATAGTCGCCATAGCCATAACCATAGCAGCCATAGTCATAGCCATAGCAGACATAGCCATAGCCATAGCCATAGCAGCCGTATCCATGGCCATAGTAGCCATAGCCATAGCCATAGCAGCCATAGCCGCCATAGCCATAGCCATAGCAGCCATAGCCATAGCCACTGCAGCCATAGCCATAGCCATAGCAGCCATAGCCATAGCCATACCCATAGCAGCCATAGCCATAGCCATAGCAGCCATAGCCATAGCCATAGCAGCCATAGCCATAGCTATAGCAGCCAGAGCCAGAGCCACAGCAGCCGTAGACATAGCCATAGCCTTAGCAGCCATAGCCATAACCATAGCTATAGCAGCCATAGCCATAGCAGCCATAGACATATCCATAGCAGCCAGAGCCAGAGCCACAGCAGCCGTAGACATAGCCATAGCATCCATAGCCATAGCAGCCGTAGCCATAGCCATAGCTGCCATAGTCATAACCTTAGCCATTGCAGCCATAGCCATAGCAGCCATAGCCAAAGCCATAGCAGCCATAGCCATAGCAGCCGCAGCCATAGCCATAGCCATAGCAGCCATTGCCATAGCCATAGCAGCCATAACCACAGCCATAGCGGCCATAGCCATAGCCATAGCAGCCAGAGCCATAGCAGCCAGAGCCAGAGCCACAGCAGCCGTAGACATAGCCATAGCCTTAGCAGCCATAGACATAATCATAGCCATAGCAGCCATAGCCATAGCCACAGCAGCCACAGCCATGGCCATAGTAGCCGAAGCCATAGCCATGGCCATAGTAGCCAAAGCCATAGCCATTGCAGCCATAGCCATAGACATAACCATAGCCGCCAAAACCATAGCCGTAACCATAGCCATAGCAGCCATAGCCATAGCCATAGCAGCCATAGCCATAGCAGCCATAGCCACAGTCATAGCAGCCATAGCCATAGCCATAGCCATAGCAGCCATAGACATAGCCATAGCAGCCATAGCCATAGCCATACCCATAGCAGCCATAGCCATAGCCATAGCAGCCATAGCCATATCCATAGCAGCCATAGCCATAGCCATTGCAGCCATAACCACAGCCACAGCTGCCATAGCCATAGCCATAGCAGCCATAGACATAGCCACAGCAGCCAGAGGCAGAGCCACAGCAGCCGTAGACATAGCCATAGCCTTAGCAGCCGTAGACATAACCATAGCCATAGCAGCCATAGCCAAAGCCATAGCAGCCATATCCATGGACATAGTAGCCAAAGCCATAGCCATAGCAGCCATAGCCATAGACATAGCCATAGCAGCCATAGCCGTAGCCATAGCCATAGCCATAGCAGTCATAGCCATAGCCATAGCTGCCATAGCCATAGTCATAGCAGCCATAGCCATAGCCACAGCCATATCAGCCATATCCATGGCCATAGCAGCCATAGCGATAGCCATAGCAGCCGTAGGCAGAGCCATAGCAGCCATAGCCATAGTCATAGCAGCCATAGCGATAGCCATAGCAGCCATAGCCACAGCCATGGCGGACATAGCAGCCATAGCCGTAGCCATAGCCATAGTCACAGCAGCCATAGCGATAGCCATAGCAGCCATAGCCATAGTCATAGCAGCCATAGCCATAGCCACAGCCATATCAGCCATATCCATGGCCATAGCAGCCATAGCGATAGCCATAGCAGCCGTAGGCAGAGCCATAGCAGCCATAGCTATATCCATAGTAGACACACACATAGCCACAGCCATAGCAGCCATAATCATAGCCATAGCCATAGCAGCCAATGCCATAGCCATAGCCATAGCAGCTGTAGCCATTGCCAAAGCGGCCATAGCCATGGCCACAGCAGCCTTAGCCATAGCCATAGCCAGAGCAGCCATAGCCATAGCAGCCGCAGCCATAGCCACAGCCATAGCAGCCATAGCCATAACCATAGCAGCCATAGCCGTAGCCATAGCAGACATAACCACAGCCATAGCAACCATAGCCATAGCCATAGCAGCCATAGCCATAGCCATAGCAGCCAGAGCCAGAGCCACAGCAGCCGTAGTCATAGCCATAGCCTTAGCAGCCATACACAGAACCATAGCCATAGCAGCCACAGCCATAGCCATAGCAGCCATAGTCACAGCCATAGCAGCCATAGCCACAGCCGTAGCAGCCATAGCCATAGCCATAGCAGCCATAACCATAGCCATAGCAGCCATAGCGATAGCCATAGCAGCCGTAGGCAGAGCCATAGCAGCCATAGCTATATCCATAGTAGACACACACATAGCCACAGGCATAGCAGCCATAATCATAGCCATAGCCATAGCAGCCAATGCCATAGCCATAGCCATAGCAGCTGTAGCCACTGCCACAGCGGCCATAGCCATAGCCACAGCAGCCTTAGCCATAGCCATAGCCACAGCAGCCATAGCCATAGCAGCCGCAGCCATAGCCATAGCCATAGCAGCCATAGCCAAAGACATAGCCATAGCAGCCATAGCCATAGCCATAGCCATAGCCATAGCAGCCATAGCCATAGCCATAGCAGACATAGCCATAGCCATAGCCATAGCAGCCGTATACATAGCCATAGTAGCCATAGCAATAGCCATAGCACCCATAGTCGCCATAGCCATAACCTTAGCAGCCATAGCCATAGCCATAGCAGACATAGCCATAGCCATAGCCATAGCAGCCGTATCCATAGCCATAGTAGCCATAGACATAGCCATAGCAGCCATAGCCGCCATAGCTATAGCCATAGCAGCCATAGTAGACACAGCCATAGCCATAGCAGCCATAGCCATAGTCATATCAGGCATAGCCGCAGCCATAGCAGCCATAGCCATAGCCATAGCAGCCATAACCACAGCCATAGCAGCCATAGCCATAGCCATAGCAGCCATAGCCATAGCCATAGCAGCCATAGCCATAGGCGTAGCAGCCATAGCAGCCATAGCGATAGCCATAGCAGCCATAGGCATACTCATAGCAGCCGGAGCCAGAGCCACAGCAGCCGTAGGCATAGCCATAGCCTTAGCAGCCATAGCCATAACCATACCCATAGCAGCCATAGCCATAGCCATAGCAGCAATTGCAATGGCCATAGTAGCCAAAGCCGCAGCCATAGCAGCCATAGGCATAGCCATATCCATAGCAGCCATAGCCATAGCCATAGCAGTCATAGCCATAGCCATAGCCATAGCAGCCATAGCCATAGCCATAGCCATAGCAGCCATAGCCATAACCAAAGCAGCCATAGCCACAGCCATAGCACCCATAGCCATAGCCATAGCAGCCATAGCCATAGCCATAGCAGCCAGAGCCAGAGCCACAGCAGCCGTAGACATAGCCATAGCCACAGCAGCCATAGCCATAACCAAAGCAGCCATAGCCACAGCCATAGCACCCATAGCCATAGCCATAGCAGCCATAGCCATAGCCATAGCAGCCATAGCCATACCCACAGCAGCCATAGCCATAGCCATAGCAGTCATAGCCATAGCCATAGCCATAGCAGCCATACCAATGGCCATAGTAGCCAAAGCCGTAGCCATAGCAGCCATAGACATAGACATATCCATAGCGGCCATAGCCATAGCCATAGCAGTCATAGCCATAGCCATAACCATAGCAGCCATGGCCATAGCCATAGCCATAGCAGCCATAGCCATAGCCATAGCAGCCATAGCCATAGCCATAGCAGACATAGCCACAGCCATAGCAGCCATAGCCATAGCCATAGCAGCCATAGCCATCGCCATAGCCTTAGCAGCAATAGCCATAGTCATAGCCATAGCCATAGCAGCTATAGCCATAGCCATAGCCATAGCAGCCATTGCCATCGCCATAGCAGCCATAACCACAGCCATAGCGGCCATAGCCATAGCCGTAGCAGCCAGAGCCATAGCAGCCAGAGCCAGAGCCACAGCAGCCGTAGACATAGCCATGGCCTTAGCAGCCATAGACATAATCCTAGGTATAGCAGCCATAGCCATAGGCACAGCAGCCACAGCCATGGCCATAGTAGCCAAAGCCATAGACATGGCCATAGTAGCCAAAGCCATAGCCATTGCAGCCATAGCCATAGACATAGCCATAGCCGCCAAAACCATAGCCGTAGCCATAGCCATAGCAGCCATAGCCATAGCCATAGCAGCCATACCAATGGCCATAGTAGCCAAAGCCGTAGCCATAGCAGCCATAGCCATAGCCATATCCATAGCGGCCATAGCCATAGCCATAGCAGTCATAGCCATAGCCATAGCCATAGCAGCCATAGCCATAGCCATAGCCATAGCCATAGCAGCCATAGCCATAGCCATAGCAGCCATTGCCATAGCCATAGCAGACATAGCCACAGCCATAGCAGCCATAGCCATAGCCATAGCTGCCATAGGCATAGCCATACCCATAGCAGCCATAGACATAGCCATAGTAGTCATAGCAATAGCCATAGCCATAGCCATAGCAGCCATAGCCATAGCCATAGCAGCCATAGCCATAGCATTAGCAGCCATAGCAATAGCCATAGCAGCCATAACCACAGCCATAGCAGCCATAGCCATAGCCATAGCAGCCATAGCCATAGCCATAGCAGTCATAGCCATAGACATAGCCATAGCAGTCATAGCCATAGACATAGCCATAGCAGCTATAGCCATAGCCATAGCCATAGCAGACATAGCCATAGCCATAGCAGCCATAGCCATAGCCATACCCATAGCAGCCATAGCCATAGCCATAGCAATCATGGCCATAGCCAGAGACAAAGCAGCCATAGACATAGCCACAGCCATAGCAGCCATAGCCATAACCATAGCAGCCATAGCCATAGCCATAGCAGACATAACCACAGCCATAGCAGCCATAGCCATAGCCATAGCTGCCATAGGCATGGCCATAGTAGCCAAAGCCATAGCCATAGCAGCCATAGCCATAGACATAGCCATAGCATCCATAGCCATAGCCATAGCCATGGCCATAGCAGCCATAGCCATACCCATAGCAGCCATAGCCATAGCCATAGCAGTCATAGCCATAGCCATAGCCATAGCCATAGCCATAGCAGCCATAGCCATAGCCGATGCAGCCATAGCCATAGCCATAGCAGCCATAGCCATCGCCATAGCCTTAGCAGCAATAGCCATAGTCATAGCCATAGCCATAGCAGCTATAGCCATAGCCATAGCCATAGCAGCCATAGCCATAGCCATAGCAGCCATACCAATGGCCATAGCAGCCAAAGCCGTAGGCATAGCAGCCATAGCCATAGCCATAACCATAGCGGCCATAGCCATAGCCATAGCAGTCATAGCCATAGCCATAGCCATAGCAGCCACAGCCATAGCCATAGCCATAGCCATAGCAGCCATAGCCATAGCCATAGCAGCCATAGCCATAGCCATAGCAGACATAGCCACAGCCATAGCAGCCATAGCCATAGCCATAGCTGCCATAGGCATAGCCATACCCATAGCAGCCATAGACATAGCCATAGCAGTCATAGCCATAGCCATAGCCATAGCCATAGCAGCCATAGCCATAGCCATAGCAGCCATAGCCATAGCCATAGCAGCCATAGCAATAGCCATAGCAGCCATAACCACAGCCATAGCAGCCATAGCCATAGCCATAGCAGCCATAGCCATAGCCATAGCAGTCATAGCCATAGACATAGCCATAGCAGCTATAGCCATAGCCATAGCCATAGCAGACATAGCCATAGCCATAGCAGCCATAGCCATAGCCATACCCATAGCAGCCATAGCCATAGCCATAGCAATCATGGCCATAGCCAGAGACAAAGCAGCCATAGTCATAGCCACAGCCATAGCAGCCATAGCCATACCCATAGCAGCCATAGCCATAGCCATAGCAGACATAACCACAGCCATAGCTGCCATAGCCATAGCCATAGCTGCCATAGGCATGGCCATAGTAGCCAAAGCCATAGCCATAGCAGCCATAGCCATAGACATAGCCGTAGCATCCATAGCCATAGCCATAGCCATGGCCATAGCAGCCATAGCCATAGCCATAGCAGCCATAACCATAGCCATAGCAGCCATAGCGATAGCCATAGCAGCCGTAGGCAGAGCCATAGCAGCCATAGCTATATCCATAGTAGACACACACATAGCCACAGGCATAGCAGCCATAATCATAGCCATAGCCATAGCAGCCAATGCCATAGCCATAGCCATAGCAGCTGTAGCCACTGCCACAGCGGCCATAGCCATAGCCACAGCAGCCTTAGCCATAGCCATAGCCACAGCAGCCATAGCCATAGCAGCCGCAGCCATAGCCATAGCCATAGCAGCCATAGCCAAAGACATAGCCATAGCAGCCATAGCCATAGCCATAGCCATAGCCATAGCAGCCATAGCCATAGCCATAGCAGACATAGCCATAGCCATAGCCATAGCAGCCGTATACATAGCCATAGTAGCCATAGCAATAGCCATAGCACCCATAGTCGCCATAGCCATAACCTTAGCAGCCATAGCCATAGCCATAGCAGACATAGCCATAGCCATAGCCATAGCAGCCGTATCCATAGCCATAGTAGCCATAGACATAGCCATAGCAGCCATAGCCGCCATAGCTATAGCCATAGCAGCCATAGTAGACACAGCCATAGCCATAGCAGCCATAGCCATAGTCATATCAGGCATAGCCGCAGCCATAGCAGCCATAGCCATAGCCATAGCAGCCATAACCACAGCCATAGCAGCCATAGCCATAGCCATAGCAGCCATAGCCATAGCCATAGCAGCCATAGCCATAGGCGTAGCAGCCATAGCAGCCATAGCGATAGCCATAGCAGCCATAGGCATACTCATAGCAGCCGGAGCCAGAGCCACAGCAGCCGTAGGCATAGCCATAGCCTTAGCAGCCATAGCCATAACCATACCCATAGCAGCCATAGCCATAGCCATAGCAGCAATTGCAATGGCCATAGTAGCCAAAGCCGCAGCCATAGCAGCCATAGGCATAGCCATATCCATAGCAGCCATAGCCATAGCCATAGCAGTCATAGCCATAGCCATAGCCATAGCAGCCATAGCCATAGCCATAGCCATAGCAGCCATAGCCATAACCAAAGCAGCCATAGCCACAGCCATAGCACCCATAGCCATAGCCATAGCAGCCATAGCCATAGCCATAGCAGCCAGAGCCAGAGCCACAGCAGCCGTAGACATAGCCATAGCCACAGCAGCCATAGCCATAACCAAAGCAGCCATAGCCACAGCCATAGCACCCATAGCCATAGCCATAGCAGCCATAGCCATAGCCATAGCAGCCATAGCCATACCCACAGCAGCCATAGCCATAGCCATAGCAGTCATAGCCATAGCCATAGCAATAGCAGCCATACCAATGGCCATAGTAGCCAAAGCCGTAGCCATAGCAGCCATAGACATAGACATATCCATAGCGGCCATAGCCATAGCCATAGCAGTCATAGCCATAGCCATAACCATAGCAGCCATGGCCATAGCCATAGCCATAGCAGCCATAGCCATAGCCATAGCAGCCATAGCCATAGCCATAGCAGACATAGCCACAGCCATAGCAGCCATAGCCATAGCCATAGCAGCCATAGCCATCGCCATAGCCTTAGCAGCAATAGCCATAGTCATAGCCATAGCCATAGCAGCTATAGCCATAGCCATAGCCATAGCAGCCATTGCCATCGCCATAGCAGCCATAACCACAGCCATAGCGGCCATAGCCATAGCCGTAGCAGCCAGAGCCATAGCAGCCAGAGCCAGAGCCACAGCAGCCGTAGACATAGCCATGGCCTTAGCAGCCATAGACATAATCATAGCCATAGCAGCCATAGCCATAGGCACAGCAGCCACAGCCATGGCCATAGTAGCCAAAGCCATAGACATGGCCATAGTAGCCAAAGCCATAGCCATTGCAGCCATAGCCATAGACATAGCCATAGCCGCCAAAACCATAGCCGTAGCCATAGCCATAGCAGCCATAGCCATAGCCATAGCAGCCATACCAATGGCCATAGTAGCCAAAGCCGTAGCCATAGCAGCCATAGCCATAGCCATATCCATAGCGGCCATAGCCATAGCCATAGCAGTCATAGCCATAGCCATAGCCATAGCAGCCATAGCCATAGCCATAGCCATAGCCATAGCAGCCATAGCCATAGCCATAGCAGCCATTGCCATAGCCATAGCAGACATAGCCACAGCCATAGCAGCCATAGCCATAGCCATAGCTGCCATAGGCATAGCCATACCCATAGCAGCCATAGACATAGCCATAGTAGTCATAGCAATAGCCATAGCCATAGCCATAGCAGCCATAGCCATAGCCATAGCAGCCATAGCCATAGCATTAGCAGCCATAGCAATAGCCATAGCAGCCATAACCACAGCCATAGCAGCCATAGCCATAGCCATAGCAGCCATAGCCATAGCCATAGCAGTCATAGCCATAGACATAGCCATAGCAGTCATAGCCATAGACATAGCCATAGCAGCTATAGCCATAGCCATAGCCATAGCAGACATAGCCATAGCCATAGCAGCCATAGCCATAGCCATACCCATAGCAGCCATAGCCATAGCCATAGCAATCATGGCCATAGCCAGAGACAAAGCAGCCATAGCCATAGCCACAGCCATAGCAGCCATAGCCATAACCATAGCAGCCATAGCCATAGCCATAGCAGACATAACCACAGCCATAGCAGCCATAGCCATAGCCATAGCTGCCATAGGCATGGCCATAGTAGCCAAAGCCATAGCCATAGCAGCCATAGCCATAGACATAGCCATAGCATCCATAGCCATAGCCATAGCCATGGCCATAGCAGCCATAGCCATACCCATAGCAGCCATAGCCATAGCCATAGCAGTCATAGCCATAGCCATAGCCATAGCCATAGCCATAGCAGCCATAGCCATAGCCGATGCAGCCATAGCCATAGCCATAGCAGCCATAGCCATCGCCATAGCCTTAGCAGCAATAGCCATAGTCATAGCCATAGCCATAGCAGCTATAGCCATAGCCATAGCCATAGCAGCCATTGCCATAGCCATAGCAGCCATAACCACAGCCATAGCGGCCATAGCCATATCCATAGCAGCCAGAGCCATAGCAGCCAGAGCCAGAGCCACAGCAGCCGTAGACATAGCCATAGCCTTAGCAGCCATAGACATAATCATAGCCATAGCAGCCATAGCCATAGCCACAGCAGCCACAGCCATGGCCATAGTAGCCAAAGCCATAGCCATGGCCATAGTACCCAAAGCCATAGCCATTGCAGCCATAGCCATAGACATAGCCATAGCCGCCAATACCATAGCCTTAGCCATAGCCATAGCAGCCATAGCCATAGCCATAGCAGCCATACCAATGGCCATAGCAGACAAAGCCGTAGGCATAGCAGCCATAGCCATAGCCATAACCATAGCGGCCATAGCCATAGCCATAGCAGTCATAGCCATAGCCATAGCCATAGCAGCCACAGCCATAGCCATAGCCATAGCCATAGCAGCCATAGCCATAGCCATAGCAGCCATAGCCATAGCCATAGCAGACATAGCCACAGCCATAGCAGCCATAGCCATAGCCATAGCTGCCATAGGCATAGCCATACCCATAGCAGCCATAGACATAGCCATAGCAGTCATAGCCATAGCCATAGCCATAGCCATAGCAGCCATAGCCATAGCCATAGCAGCCATAGCCATAGCCATAGCAGCCATAGCAATAGCCATAGCAGCCATAACCACAGCCATAGCAGCCATAGCCATAGCCATAGCAGCCATAGCCATAGCCATAGCAGTCATAGCCATAGACATAGCCATAGCAGCTATAGCCATAGCCATAGCCATAGCAGACATAGCCATAGCCATAGCAGCCATAGCCATAGCCATACCCATAGTAGCCATAGCCATAGCCATAGCAATCATGGCCATAGCCAGAGACAAAGCAGCCATAGTCATAGCCACAGCCATAGCAGCCATAGCCATACCCATAGCAGCCATAGCCATAGCCATAGCAGACATAACCACAGCCATAGCTGCCATAGCCATAGCCATAGCTGCCATAGGCATGGCCATAGTAGCCAAAGCCATAGCCATAGCAGCCATAGCCATAGACATAGCCGTAGCATCCATAGCCATAGCCATAGCCATGGCCATAGCAGCCATAGCCATACCCATAGCAGCCATAGCCATAGCCATAGCAATCATAGCCATAGCCATAGCCATAGCCATAGCCATAGCCATAGCAGACATAACCACAGCCATAGCAGCCATAGCCATAGCCATAGCAGCCATAGCCATAGCCATAGCAGACATAGCCACAGCCATAGCAGCCATAGCCATAGCCATAGCAGCCATAGCCATCGCCATAGCCTTAGCAGCAATAGCCATAGTCATAGCCATAGCCATAGCAGCTATAGCCATAGCCATAGCCATAGCAGCCATTGCCATCGCCATAGCAGCCATAACCACAGCCATAGCGGCCATAGCCATAGCCGTAGCAGCCAGAGCCATAGCAGCCAGAGCCAGAGCCACAGCAGCCGTAGACATAGCCATAGCCTTAGCAGCCATAGACATAATCATAGCCATAGCAGCCATAGCCATAGGCACAGCAGCCACAGCCATGGCCATAGTAGCCAAAGCCATAGCCATGGCCATAGTAGCCAAAGCCATAGCCATTGCAGCCATAGCCATAGACATAGCCATAGCCGCCAAAACCATAGCCGTAGCCATAGCCATAGCAGCCATAGCCATAGCCATAGCAGCCATACCAATGGCCATAGTAGCCAAAGCCGTAGCCATAGCTGCCATAGCCATAGCCATATCCATAGCGGCCATAGCCATAGCCATAGCAGTCATAGCCATAGCCATAGCCATAGCAGCCATAGCCATAGCCATAGCCATAGCAGCCATAGCCATAGCCATAGCAGCCATAGCCATAGCCATAGCAGACATAGCCACAGCCATAGCAGCCATAGCCATAGCCATAGCTGCCATAGGCATAGCCATACCCATAGCAGCCATAGACATAGCCATAGCAGTCATAGCCATAGCCATAGCCATAGCCATAGCAGCCATAGCCATAGCCATAGCAGCCATAGCCATAGCCATAGCAGCCATAGCAATAGCCATAGCAGCCATAACCACAGCCATAGCAGCCATAGCCATAGCCATAGCAGCCATAGCCATAGCCATAGCAGTCATAGCCATAGACATAGCCATAGCAGTCATAGCCATAGACATAGCCATAGCAGCTATAGCCATAGCCATAGCCATAGCAGACATAGCCATAGCCATAGCAGCCATAGCCATAGCCATACCCATAGCAGCCATAGCCATAGCCATAGCAATCATGGCCATAGCCAGAGACAAAGCAGCCATAGCCATAGCCACAGCCATAGCAGCCATAGCCATAACCATAGCAGCCATAGCCATAGCCATAGCAGACATAACCACAGCCATAGCAGCCATAGCCATAGCCATAGCTGCCATAGGCATGGCCATAGTAGCCAAAGCCATAGCCATAGCAGCCATAGCCATAGACATAGCCATAGCATCCATAGCCATAGCCATAGCCATGGCCATAGCAGCCATAGCCATACCCATAGCAGCCATAGCCATAGCCATAGCAGTCATAGCCATAGCCATAGCCATAGCCATAGCCATAGCAGCCATAGCCACAGCCGTAGCAGCCATAGCCATAGCCATAGCAGACATAACCATAGCCATAGCAGCCATAGCGATAGGCATAGCAGCCGTAGGCAGAGCCATAGCAGCCATAGCTATATCCATAGTAGACACACACATAGCCACAGGCATAGCAGCCATAATCATAGCCATAGCCATAGCAGCCAATGCCATAGCCATAGCCATAGCAGCTGTAGCCACTGCCACAGCGGCCATAGCCATAGCCACAGCAGCCTTAGCCATAGCCATAGCCACAGCAGCCATAGCCATAGCAGCCGCAGCCATAGCCATAGCCATAGCAGCCATAGCCAAAGACATAGCCATAGCAGCCATAGCCATAGCCATAGCCATAGCCATAGCAGCCATAGCCATAGCCATAGCAGACATAGCCATAGCCATAGCCATAGCAGCCGTATACATAGCCATAGTAGCCATAGCAATAGCCATAGCACCCATAGTCGCCATAGCCATAACCTTAGCAGCCATAGCCATAGCCATAGCAGACATAGCCATAGCCATAGCCATAGCAGCCGTATCCATAGCCATAGTAGCCATAGCCATAGCCATAGCAGCCATAGCCGCCATAGCTATAGCCATAGCAGCCATAGTAGACACAGCCATAGCCATAGCAGCCATAGCCATAGTCATATCAGGCATAGCCGCAGCTATAGCAGCCATAGCCATAGCCATAGCAGCCATAACCACAGCCATAGCAGCCATAGCCATAGCCATAGCAGCCATAGCCATAGCCATAGCAGCCATAGCCATAGGCGTAGCAGCCATAGCAGCCATAGCGATAGCCATAGCAGCCGTAGGCAGAGCCATAGCAGCCATAGCTATATCCATAGTAGACACACACATAGCCACAGGCATAGCAGCCATAATCATAGCCATAGCCATAGCAGCCAATGCCATAGCCATAGCCATAGCAGCTGTAGCCACTGCCACAGCGGCCATAGCCATAGCCACAGCAGCCTTAGCCATAGCCATAGCCACAGCAGCCATAGCCATAGCAGCCGCAGCCATAGCCATAGCCATAGCAGCCATAGCCAAAGACATAGCCATAGCAGCCATAGCCATAGCCATAGCCATAGCCATAGCAGCCATAGCCATAGCCATAGCAGACATAGCCATAGCCATAGCCATAGCAGCCGTATACATAGCCATAGTAGCCATAGCAATAGCCATAGCACCCATAGTCGCCATAGCCATAACCTTAGCAGCCATAGCCATAGCCATAGCAGACATAGCCATAGCCATAGCCATAGCAGCCGTATCCATAGCCATAGTAGCCATAGACATAGCCATAGCAGCCATAGCCGCCATAGCTATAGCCATAGCAGCCATAGTAGACACAGCCATAGCCATAGCAGCCATAGCCATAGTCATATCAGGCATAGCCGCAGCCATAGCAGCCATAGCCATAGCCATAGCAGCCATAACCACAGCCATAGCAGCCATAGCCATAGCCATAGCAGCCATAGCCATAGCCATAGCAGCCATAGCCATAGGCGTAGCAGCCATAGCAGCCATAGCGATAGCCATAGCAGCCATAGGCATACTCATAGCAGCCGGAGCCAGAGCCACAGCAGCCGTAGGCATAGCCATAGCCTTAGCAGCCATAGCCATAACCATACCCATAGCAGCCATAGCCATAGCCATAGCAGCAATTGCAATGGCCATAGTAGCCAAAGCCGCAGCCATAGCAGCCATAGGCATAGCCATATCCATAGCAGCCATAGCCATAGCCATAGCAGTCATAGCCATAGCCATAGCCATAGCAGCCATAGCCATAGCCATAGCCATAGCAGCCATAGCCATAACCAAAGCAGCCATAGCCACAGCCATAGCACCCATAGCCATAGCCATAGCAGCCATAGCCATAGCCATAGCAGCCAGAGCCAGAGCCACAGCAGCCGTAGACATAGCCATAGCCACAGCAGCCATAGCCATAACCAAAGCAGCCATAGCCACAGCCATAGCACCCATAGCCATAGCCATAGCAGCCATAGCCATAGCCATAGCAGCCATAGCCATACCCACAGCAGCCATAGCCATAGCCATAGCAGTCATAGCCATAGCCATAGCCATAGCAGCCATACCAATGGCCATAGTAGCCAAAGCCGTAGCCATAGCAGCCATAGACATAGACATATCCATAGCGGCCATAGCCATAGCCATAGCAGTCATAGCCATAGCCATAACCATAGCAGCCATGGCCATAGCCATAGCCATAGCAGCCATAGCCATAGCCATAGCAGCCATAGCCATAGCCATAGCAGACATAGCCACAGCCATAGCAGCCATAGCCATAGCCATAGCAGCCATAGCCATCGCCATAGCCTTAGCAGCAATAGCCATAGTCATAGCCATAGCCATAGCAGCTATAGCCATAGCCATAGCCATAGCAGCCATTGCCATCGCCATAGCAGCCATAACCACAGCCATAGCGGCCATAGCCATAGCCGTAGCAGCCAGAGCCATAGCAGCCAGAGCCAGAGCCACAGCAGCCGTAGACATAGCCATGGCCTTAGCAGCCATAGACATAATCATAGCCATAGCAGCCATAGCCATAGGCACAGCAGCCACAGCCATGGCCATAGTAGCCAAAGCCATAGACATGGCCATAGTAGCCAAAGCCATAGCCATTGCAGCCATAGCCATAGACATAGCCATAGCCGCCAAAACCATAGCCGTAGCCATAGCCATAGCAGCCATAGCCATAGCCATAGCAGCCATACCAATGGCCATAGTAGCCAAAGCCGTAGCCATAGCAGCCATAGCCATAGCCATATCCATAGCGGCCATAGCCATAGCCATAGCAGTCATAGCCATAGCCATAGCCATAGCAGCCATAGCCATAGCCATAGCCATAGCCATAGCAGCCATAGCCATAGCCATAGCAGCCATTGCCATAGCCATAGCAGACATAGCCACAGCCATAGCAGCCATAGCCATAGCCATAGCTGCCATAGGCATAGCCATACCCATAGCAGCCATAGACATAGCCATAGTAGTCATAGCAATAGCCATAGCCATAGCCATAGCAGCCATAGCCATAGCCATAGCAGCCATAGCCATAGCATTAGCAGCCATAGCAATAGCCATAGCAGCCATAACCACAGCCATAGCAGCCATAGCCATAGCCATAGCAGCCATAGCCATAGCCATAGCAGTCATAGCCATAGACATAGCCATAGCAGTCATAGCCATAGACATAGCCATAGCAGCTATAGCCATAGCCATAGCCATAGCAGACATAGCCATAGCCATAGCAGCCATAGCCATAGCCATACCCATAGCAGCCATAGCCATAGCCATAGCAATCATGGCCATAGCCAGAGACAAAGCAGCCATAGCCATAGCCACAGCCATAGCAGCCATAGCCATAACCATAGCAGCCATAGCCATAGCCATAGCAGACATAACCACAGCCATAGCAGCCATAGCCATAGCCATAGCTGCCATAGGCATGGCCATAGTAGCCAAAGCCATAGCCATAGCAGCCATAGCCATAGACATAGCCATAGCATCCATAGCCATAGCCATAGCCATGGCCATAGCAGCCATAGCCATACCCATAGCAGCCATAGCCATAGCCATAGCAGTCATAGCCATAGCCATAGCCATAGCCATAGCCATAGCAGCCATAGCCATAGCCGATGCAGCCATAGCCATAGCCATAGCAGCCATAGCCATCGCCATAGCCTTAGCAGCAATAGCCATAGTCATAGCCATAGCCATAGCAGCTATAGCCATAGCCATAGCCATAGCAGCCATTGCCATAGCCATAGCAGCCATAACCACAGCCATAGCGGCCATAGCCATATCCATAGCAGCCAGAGCCATAGCAGCCAGAGCCAGAGCCACAGCAGCCGTAGACATAGCCATAGCCTTAGCAGCCATAGACATAATCATAGCCATAGCAGCCATAGCCATAGCCACAGCAGCCACAGCCATGGCCATAGTAGCCAAAGCCATAGCCATGGCCATAGTACCCAAAGCCATAGCCATTGCAGCCATAGCCATAGACATAGCCATAGCCGCCAATACCATAGCCTTAGCCATAGCCATAGCAGCCATAGCCATAGCCATAGCAGCCATACCAATGGCCATAGCAGCCAAAGCCGTAGGCATAGCAGCCATAGCCATAGCCATAACCATAGCGGCCATAGCCATAGCCATAGCAGTCATAGCCATAGCCATAGCCATAGCAGCCACAGCCATAGCCATAGCCATAGCCATAGCAGCCATAGCCATAGCCATAGCAGCCATAGCCATAGCCATAGCAGCCATAGCAATAGCCATAGCAGCCATAACCACAGCCATAGCAGCCATAGCCATAGCCATAGCAGCCATAGCCATAGCCATAGCAGTCATAGCCATAGACATAGCCATAGCAGCTATAGCCATAGCCATAGCCATAGCAGACATAGCCATAGCCATAGCAGCCATAGCCATAGCCATACCCATAGCAGCCATAGCCATAGCCATAGCAATCATGGCCATAGCCAGAGACAAAGCAGCCATAGTCATAGCCACAGCCATAGCAGCCATAGCCATACCCATAGCAGCCATAGCCATAGCCATAGCAGACATAACCACAGCCATAGCTGCCATAGCCATAGCCATAGCTGCCATAGGCATGGCCATAGTAGCCAAAGCCATAGCCATAGCAGCCATAGCCATAGACATAGCCGTAGCATCCATAGCCATAGCCATAGCCATGGCCATAGCAGCCATAGCCATAGCCATAGCAGCCATAACCATAGCCATAGCAGCCATAGCGATAGCCATAGCAGCCGTAGGCAGAGCCATAGCAGCCATAGCTATATCCATAGTAGACACACACATAGCCACAGGCATAGCAGCCATAATCATAGCCATAGCCATAGCAGCCAATGCCATAGCCATAGCCATAGCAGCTGTAGCCACTGCCACAGCGGCCATAGCCATAGCCACAGCAGCCTTAGCCATAGCCATAGCCACAGCAGCCATAGCCATAGCAGCCGCAGCCATAGCCATAGCCATAGCAGCCATAGCCAAAGACATAGCCATAGCAGCCATAGCCATAGCCATAGCCATAGCCATAGCAGCCATAGCCATAGCCATAGCAGACATAGCCATAGCCATAGCCATAGCAGCCGTATACATAGCCATAGTAGCCATAGCAATAGCCATAGCACCCATAGTCGCCATAGCCATAACCTTAGCAGCCATAGCCATAGCCATAGCAGACATAGCCATAGCCATAGCCATAGCAGCCGTATCCATAGCCATAGTAGCCATAGACATAGCCATAGCAGCCATAGCCGCCATAGCTATAGCCATAGCAGCCATAGTAGACACAGCCATAGCCATAGCAGCCATAGCCATAGTCATATCAGGCATAGCCGCAGCCATAGCAGCCATAGCCATAGCCATAGCAGCCATAACCACAGCCATAGCAGCCATAGCCATAGCCATAGCAGCCATAGCCATAGCCATAGCAGCCATAGCCATAGGCGTAGCAGCCATAGCAGCCATAGCGATAGCCATAGCAGCCATAGGCATACTCATAGCAGCCGGAGCCAGAGCCACAGCAGCCGTAGGCATAGCCATAGCCTTAGCAGCCATAGCCATAACCATACCCATAGCAGCCATAGCCATAGCCATAGCAGCAATTGCAATGGCCATAGTAGCCAAAGCCGCAGCCATAGCAGCCATAGGCATAGCCATATCCATAGCAGCCATAGCCATAGCCATAGCAGTCATAGCCATAGCCATAGCCATAGCAGCCATAGCCATAGCCATAGCCATAGCAGCCATAGCCATAACCAAAGCAGCCATAGCCACAGCCATAGCACCCATAGCCATAGCCATAGCAGCCATAGCCATAGCCATAGCAGCCAGAGCCAGAGCCACAGCAGCCGTAGACATAGCCATAGCCACAGCAGCCATAGCCATAACCAAAGCAGCCATAGCCACAGCCATAGCACCCATAGCCATAGCCATAGCAGCCATAGCCATAGCCATAGCAGCCATAGCCATACCCACAGCAGCCATAGCCATAGCCATAGCAGTCATAGCCATAGCCATAGCCATAGCAGCCATACCAATGGCCATAGTAGCCAAAGCCGTAGCCATAGCAGCCATAGACATAGACATATCCATAGCGGCCATAGCCATAGCCATAGCAGTCATAGCCATAGCCATAACCATAGCAGCCATGGCCATAGCCATAGCCATAGCAGCCATAGCCATAGCCATAGCAGCCATAGCCATAGCCATAGCAGACATAGCCACAGCCATAGCAGCCATAGCCATAGCCATAGCAGCCATAGCCATCGCCATAGCCTTAGCAGCAATAGCCATAGTCATAGCCATAGCCATAGCAGCTATAGCCATAGCCATAGCCATAGCAGCCATTGCCATCGCCATAGCAGCCATAACCACAGCCATAGCGGCCATAGCCATAGCCGTAGCAGCCAGAGCCATAGCAGCCAGAGCCAGAGCCACAGCAGCCGTAGACATAGCCATGGCCTTAGCAGCCATAGACATAATCATAGCCATAGCAGCCATAGCCATAGGCACAGCAGCCACAGCCATGGCCATAGTAGCCAAAGCCATAGACATGGCCATAGTAGCCAAAGCCATAGCCATTGCAGCCATAGCCATAGACATAGCCATAGCCGCCAAAACCATAGCCGTAGCCATAGCCATAGCAGCCATAGCCATAGCCATAGCAGCCATACCAATGGCCATAGTAGCCAAAGCCGTAGCCATAGCAGCCATAGCCATAGCCATATCCATAGCGGCCATAGCCATAGCCATAGCAGTCATAGCCATAGCCATAGCCATAGCAGCCATAGCCATAGCCATAGCCATAGCCATAGCTGCCATAGGCATAGCCATACCCATAGCAGCCATAGACATAGCCATAGTAGTCATAGCAATAGCCATAGCCATAGCCATAGCAGCCATAGCCATAGCCATAGCAGCCATAGCCATAGCATTAGCAGCCATAGCAATAGCCATAGCAGCCATAACCACAGCCATAGCAGCCATAGCCATAGCCATAGCAGCCATAGCCATAGCCATAGCAGTCATAGCCATAGACATAGCCATAGCAGTCATAGCCATAGACATAGCCATAGCAGCTATAGCCATAGCCATAGCCATAGCAGACATAGCCATAGCCATAGCAGCCATAGCCATAGCCATACCCATAGCAGCCATAGCCATAGCCATAGCAATCATGGCCATAGCCAGAGACAAAGCAGCCATAGCCATAGCCACAGCCATAGCAGCCATAGCCATAACCATAGCAGCCATAGCCATAGCCATAGCAGACATAACCACAGCCATAGCAGCCATAGCCATAGCCATAGCTGCCATAGGCATGGCCATAGTAGCCAAAGCCATAGCCATAGCAGCCATAGCCATAGACATAGCCATAGCATCCATAGCCATAGCCATAGCCATGGCCATAGCAGCCATAGCCATACCCATAGCAGCCATAGCCATAGCCATAGCAGTCATAGCCATAGCCATAGCCATAGCCATAGCCATAGCAGCCATAGCCATAGCCGATGCAGCCATAGCCATAGCCATAGCAGCCATAGCCATCGCCATAGCCTTAGCAGCAATAGCCATAGTCATAGCCATAGCCATAGCAGCTATAGCCATAGCCATAGCCATAGCAGCCATTGCCATAGCCATAGCAGCCATAACCACAGCCATAGCGGCCATAGCCATATCCATAGCAGCCAGAGCCATAGCAGCCAGAGCCAGAGCCACAGCAGCCGTAGACATAGCCATAGCCTTAGCAGCCATAGACATAATCATAGCCATAGCAGCCATAGCCATAGCCACAGCAGCCACAGCCATGGCCATAGTAGCCAAAGCCATAGCCATGGCCATAGTACCCAAAGCCATAGCCATTGCAGCCATAGCCATAGACATAGCCATAGCCGCCAATACCATAGCCTTAGCCATAGCCATAGCAGCCATAGCCATAGCCATAGCAGCCATACCAATGGCCATAGCAGCCAAAGCCGTAGGCATAGCAGCCATAGCCATAGCCATAACCATAGCGGCCATAGCCATAGCCATAGCAGTCATAGCCATAGCCATAGCCATAGCAGCCACAGCCATAGCCATAGCCATAGCCATTGCAGCCATAGCCATAGCCATAGCAGCCATAGCCATAGCCATAGCAGACATAGCCACAGCCATAGCAGCCATAGCCATAGCCATAGCTGCCATAGGCATAGCCATACCCATAGCAGCCATAGACATAGCCATAGCAGTCATAGCCATAGCCATAGCCATAGCCATAGCAGCCATAGCCATAGCCATAGCAGCCATAGCCATAGCCATAGCAGCCATAGCAATAGCCATAGCAGCCATAACCACAGCCATAGCAGCCATAGCCATAGCCATAGCAGCCATAGCCATAGCCATAGCAGTCATAGCCATAGACATAGCCATAGCAGCTATAGCCATAGCCATAGCCATAGCAGACATAGCCATAGCCATAGCAGCCATAGCCATAGCCATACCCATAGTAGCCATAGCCATAGCCATAGCAATCATGGCCATAGCCAGAGACAAAGCAGCCATAGTCATAGCCACAGCCATAGCAGCCATAGCCATACCCATAGCAGCCATAGCCATAGCCATAGCAGACATAACCACAGCCATAGCTGCCATAGCCATAGCCATAGCTGCCATAGGCATGGCCATAGTAGCCAAAGCCATAGCCATAGCAGCCATAGCCATAGACATAGCCGTAGCATCCATAGCCATAGCCATAGCCATGGCCATAGCAGCCATAGCCATACCCATAGCAGCCATAGCCATAGCCATAGCAATCATAGCCATAGCCATAGCCATAGCCATAGCCATAGCCATAGCAGACATAACCACAGCCATAGCAGCCATAGCCATAGCCATAGCAGCCATAGCCATAGCCATAGCAGACATAGCCACAGCCATAGCAGCCATAGCCATAGCCATAGCAGCCATAGCCATCGCCATAGCCTTAGCAGCAATAGCCATAGTCATAGCCATAGCCATAGCAGCTATAGCCATAGCCATAGCCATAGCAGCCATTGCCATCGCCATAGCAGCCATAACCACAGCCATAGCGGCCATAGCCATAGCCGTAGCAGCCAGAGCCATAGCAGCCAGAGCCAGAGCCACAGCAGCCGTAGACATAGCCATAGCCTTAGCAGCCATAGACATAATCATAGCCATAGCAGCCATAGCCATAGGCACAGCAGCCACAGCCATGGCCATAGTAGCCAAAGCCATAGCCATGGCCATAGTAGCCAAAGCCATAGCCATTGCAGCCATAGCCATAGACATAGCCATAGCCGCCAAAACCATAGCCGTAGCCATAGCCATAGCAGCCATAGCCATAGCCATAGCAGCCATACCAATGGCCATAGTAGCCAAAGCCGTAGCCATAGCTGCCATAGCCATAGCCATATCCATAGCGGCCATAGCCATAGCCATAGCAGTCATAGCCATAGCCATAGCCATAGCAGCCATAGCCATAGCCATAGCCATAGCAGCCATAGCCATAGCCATAGCAGCCATAGCCATAGCCATAGCAGACATAGCCACAGCCATAGCAGCCATAGCCATAGCCATAGCTGCCATAGGCATAGCCATACCCATAGCAGCCATAGACATAGCCATAGCAGTCATAGCCATAGCCATAGCCATAGCCATAGCAGCCATAGCCATAGCCATAGCAGCCATAGCCATAGCCATAGCAGCCATAGCAATAGCCATAGCAGCCATAACCACAGCCATAGCAGCCATAGCCATAGCCATAGCAGCCATAGCCATAGCCATAGCAGTCATAGCCATAGACATAGCCATAGCAGTCATAGCCATAGACATAGCCATAGCAGCTATAGCCATAGCCATAGCCATAGCAGACATAGCCATAGCCATAGCAGCCATAGCCATAGCCATACCCATAGCAGCCATAGCCATAGCCATAGCAATCATGGCCATAGCCAGAGACAAAGCAGCCATAGCCATAGCCACAGCCATAGCAGCCATAGCCATAACCATAGCAGCCATAGCCATAGCCATAGCAGACATAACCACAGCCATAGCAGCCATAGCCATAGCCATAGCTGCCATAGGCATGGCCATAGTAGCCAAAGCCATAGCCATAGCAGCCATAGCCATAGACATAGCCATAGCATCCATAGCCATAGCCATAGCCATGGCCATAGCAGCCATAGCCATACCCATAGCAGCCATAGCCATAGCCATAGCAGTCATAGCCATAGCCATAGCCATAGCCATAGCCATAGCAGCCATAGCCACAGCCGTAGCAGCCATAGCCATAGCCATAGCAGACATAACCATAGCCATAGCAGCCATAGCGATAGCCATAGCAGCCGTAGGCAGAGCCATAGCAGCCATAGCTATATCCATAGTAGACACACACATAGCCACAGGCATAGCAGCCATAATCATAGCCATAGCCATAGCAGCCAATGCCATAGCCATAGCCATAGCAGCTGTAGCCACTGCCACAGCGGCCATAGCCATAGCCACAGCAGCCTTAGCCATAGCCATAGCCACAGCAGCCATAGCCATAGCAGCCGCAGCCATAGCCATAGCCATAGCAGCCATAGCCAAAGACATAGCCATAGCAGCCATAGCCATAGCCATAGCCATAGCCATAGCAGCCATAGCCATAGCCATAGCAGACATAGCCATAGTCATAGCCATAGCAGCCGTATACATAGCCATAGTAGCCATAGCAATAGCCATAGCACCCATAGTCGCCATAGCCATAACCTTAGCAGCCATAGCCATAGCCATAGCAGACATAGCCATAGCCATAGCCATAGCAGCCGTATCCATAGCCATAGTAGCCATAGCCATAGCCATAGCAGCCATAGCCGCCATAGCTATAGCCATAGCAGCCATAGTAGACACAGCCATAGCCATAGCAGCCATAGCCATAGTCATATCAGGCATAGCCGCAGCTATAGCAGCCATAGCCATAGCCATAGCAGCCATAACCACAGCCATAGCAGCCATAGCCATAGCCATAGCAGCCATAGCCATAGCCATAGCAGCCATAGCCATAGGCGTAGCAGCCATAGCAGCCATAGCGATAGCCATAGCAGCCATAGGCATACTCATAGCAGCCGGAGCCAGAGCCACAGCAGCCGTAGGCATAGCCATAGCCTTAGCAGCCATAGCCATAACCATACCCATAGCAGCCATAGCCATAGCCATAGCAGCAATTGCAATGGCCATAGTAGCCAAAGCCGTAGCCATAGCAGCCATAGGCATAGCCATATCCATAGCAGCCATAGCCATAGCCATAGCAGTCATAGCCATAGCCATAGCCATAGCAGCCATAGCCATAGCCATAGCCATAGCAGCCATAGCCATAACCAAAGCAGCCATAGCCACAGCCATAGCACCCATAGCCATAGCCATAGCAGCCATAGCCATAGCCATAGCAGCCAGAGCCAGAGCCACAGCAGCCGTAGACATAGCCATAGCCACAGCAGCCATAGCCATAACCAAAGCAGCCATAGCCACAGCCATAGCACCCATAGCCATAGCCATAGCAGCCATAGCCATAGCCATAGCAGCCATAGCCATACCCACAGCAGCCATAGCCATAGCCATAGCAGTCATAGCCATAGCCATAGCCATAGCAGCCATACCAATGGCCATAGTAGCCAAAGCCGTAGCCATAGCAGCCATAGACATAGACATATCCATAGCGGCCATAGCCATAGCCATAGCAGTCATAGCCATAGCCATAGCCATAGCAGCCATGGCCATAGCCATAGCCATAGCAGCCATAGCCATAGCCATAGCAGCCATAGCCATAGCCATAGCAGCCATAGCCATCGCCATAGCCTTAGCAGCAATAGCCATAGTCATAGCCATAGCAGCCATAGCCATAGGCACAGCAGCCACAGCCATGGCCATAGTAGCCAAAGCCATAGACATGGCCATAGTAGCCAAAGCCATAGCCATTGCAGCCATAGCCATAGACATAGCCATAGCCGCCAAAACCATAGCCGTAGCCATAGCCATAGCAGCCATAGCCATAGCCATAGCAGCCATAGCCATAGCATTAGCAGCCATAGCAATAGCCATAGCAGCCATAACCACAGCCATAGCAGCCATAGCCATAGCCATAGCAGCCATAGCCATAGCCATAGCAGTCATAGCCATAGACATAGCCATAGCAGTCATAGCCATAGACATAGCCATAGCAGCTATAGCCATAGCCATAGCCATAGCAGACATAGCCATAGCCATAGCAGCCATAGCCATAGCCATACCCATAGCAGCCATAGCCATAGCCATAGCAATCATGGCCATAGCCAGAGACAAAGCAGCCATAGCCATAGCCACAGCCATAGCAGCCATAGCCATAACCATAGCAGCCATAGCCATAGCCATAGCAGACATAACCACAGCCATAGCAGCCATAGCCATAGCCATAGCTGCCATAGGCATGGCCATAGTAGCCAAAGCCATAGCCATAGCAGCCATAGCCATAGACATAGCCATAGCATCCATAGCCATAGCCATAGCCATGGCCATAGCAGCCATAGCCATACCCATAGCAGCCATAGCCATAACCATAGCAGTCATAGCCATAGCCATAGCCATAGCCATAGCCATAGCAGCCATAGCCATAGCCGATGCAGCCATAGCCATAGCCATAGCAGCCATAGCCATCGCCATAGCCTTAGCAGCAATAGCCATAGTCATAGCCATAGCCATAGCAGCTATAGCCATAGCCATAGCCATAGCAGCCATAGCCATAGCCATAGCAGCCATAGCCATAGCCATAGCAGACATAGCCACAGCCATAGCAGCCATAGCCATAGCCATAGCTGCCATAGGCATAGCCATACCCATAGCAGCCATAGACATAGCCATAGCAGTCATAGCCATAGCCATAGCCATAGCCATAGCAGCCATAGCCATAGCCATAGCAGCCATAGCCATAGCCATAGCAGCCATAGCAATAGCCATAGCAGCCATAACCACAGCCATAGCAGCCATAGCCATAGCCATAGCAGCCATAGCCATAGCCATAGCAGTCATAGCCATAGACATAGCCATAGCAGCTATAGCCATAGCCATAGCCATAGCAGACATAGCCATAGCCATAGCAGCCATAGCCATAGCCATACCCATAGCAGCCATAGCCATAGCCATAGCAATCATGGCCATAGCCAGAGACAAAGCAGCCATAGTCATAGCCACAGCCATAGCAGCCATAGCCATACCCATAGCAGCCATAGCCATAGCCATAGCAGACATAACCACAGCCATAGCTGCCATAGCCATAGCCATAGCTGCCATAGGCATGGCCATAGTAGCCAAAGCCATAGCCATAGCAGCCATAGCCATAGACATAGCCGTAGCATCCATAGCCATAGCCATAGCCATGGCCATAGCAGCCATAGCCATACCCATAGCAGCCATAGCCATAGCCATAGCAATCATAGCCATAGCCATAGCCATAGCCATAGCCATAGCCATAGCAGACATAACCACAGCCATAGCAGCCATAGCCATAGCCATAGCAGCCATAGCAATAGCCATAGCAGACATAGCCACAGCCATAGCAGCCATAGCCATAGCCATAGCAGCCATAGCCATCGCCATAGCCTTAGCAGCAATAGCCATAGTCATAGCCATAGCCATAGCAGCTATAGCCATAGCCATAGCCATAGCAGCCATTGCCATCGCCATAGCAGCCATAACCACAGCCATAGCGGCCATAGCCATAGCCGTAGCAGCCAGAGCCATAGCAGCCAGAGCCAGAGCCACAGCAGCCGTAGACATAGCCATAGCCTTAGCAGCCATAGACATAATCATAGCCATAGCAGCCATAGCCATAGGCACAGCAGCCACAGCCATGGCCATAGTAGCCAAAGCCATAGCCATGGCCATAGTAGCCAAAGCCATAGCCATTGCAGCCATAGCCATAGACATAGCCATAGCCGCCAAAACCATAGCCGTAGCCATAGCCATAGCAGCCATAGCCATAGCCATAGCAGCCATACCAATGGCCATAGTAGCCAAAGCCGTAGCCATAGCTGCCATAGCCATAGCCATATCCATAGCGGCCATAGCCATAGCCATAGCAGTCGTAGCCATAGCCATAGCCATAGCAGCCATAGCCATAGCCATAGCCATAGCCATAGCAGCCATAGCCATAGCCATAGCAGCCATAGCCATAGCCATAGCAGACATAGCCACAGCCATAGCAGCCATAGCCATAGCCATAGCTGCCATAGGCATAGCCATACCCATAGCAGCCATAGACATAGCCATAGTAGTCATAGCAATAGCCATAGCCATAGCCATAGCAGCCATAGCCATAGCCATAGCAGCCATAGCCATAGCATTAGCAGCCATAGCAATAGCCATAGCAGCCATAACCACAGCCATAGCAGCCATAGCCATAGCCATAGCAGACATAGCCATAGCCATAGCAGTCATAGCCATAGACATAGCCATAGCAGTCATAGCCATAGACATAGCCATAGCAGCTATAGCCATAGCCATAGCCATAGCAGCCATAGCCATAGCCACAGCAGCCACAGCCATGGCCATAGTAGCCAAAGCCATAGCCATAGCAGACATAACCACAGCCATAGCTGCCATAGCCATAGCCATAGCTGCCATAGGCATGGCCATAGTAGCCAAAGCCATAGCCATAGCAGCCATAGCCATAGACATAGCCGTAGCATCCATAGCCATAGCCATAGCCATGGCCATAGCAGCCATAGCCATACCCATAGCAGCCATAGCCATAGCCATAGCAATCATAGCCATAGCCATAGCCATAGCCATAGCCATAGCCATAGCAGACATAACCACAGCCATAGCAGCCATAGCCATAGCCATAGCAGCCATAGCCATAGCCATAGCAGACATAGCCACAGCCATAGCAGCCATAGCCATAGCCATAGCAGCCATAGCCATCGCCATAGCCTTAGCAGCAATAGCCATAGTCATAGCCATAGCCATAGCAGCTATAGCCATAGCCATAGCCATAGCAGCCATTGCCATCGCCATAGCAGCCATAACCACAGCCATAGCGGCCATAGCCATAGCCGTAGCAGCCAGAGCCATAGCAGCCAGAGCCAGAGCCACAGCAGCCGTAGACATAGCCATAGCCTTAGCAGCCATAGACATAATCATAGCCATAGCAGCCATAGCCATAGGCACAGCAGCCACAGCCATGGCCATAGTAGCCAAAGCCATAGCCATGGCCATAGTAGCCAAAGCCATAGCCATTGCAGCCATAGCCATAGACATAGCCATAGCCGCCAAAACCATAGCCGTAGCCATAGCCATAGCAGCCATAGCCATAGCCATAGCAGCCATACCAATGGCCATAGTAGCCAAAGCCGTAGCCATAGCTGCCATAGCCATAGCCATATCCATAGCGGCCATAGCCATAGCCATAGCAGTCATAGCCATAGCCATAGCCATAGCAGCCATAGCCATAGCCATAGCCATAGCAGCCATAGCCATAGCCATAGCAGCCATAGCCATAGTCATAGCAGACATAGCCACAGCCATAGCAGCCATAGCCATAGCCATAGCTGCCATAGGCATAGCCATACCCATAGCAGCCATAGACATAGCCATAGCAGTCATAGCCATAGCCATAGCCATAGCCATAGCAGCCATAGCCATAGCCATAGCAGCCATAGCCATAGCCATAGCAGCCATAGCAATAGCCATAGCAGCCATAACCACAGCCATAGCAGCCATAGCCATAGCCATAGCAGCCATAGCCATAGCCATAGCAGTCATAGCCATAGACATAGCCATAGCAGTCATAGCCATAGACATAGCCATAGCAGCTATAGCCATAGCCATAGCCATAGCAGACATAGCCATAGCCATAGCAGCCATAGCCATAGCCATACCCATAGCAGCCATAGCCATAGCCATAGCAATCATGGCCATAGCCAGAGACAAAGCAGCCATAGCCATAGCCACAGCCATAGCAGCCATAGCCATAACCATAGCAGCCATAGCCATAGCCATAGCAGACATAACCACAGCCATAGCAGCCATAGCCATAGCCATAGCTGCCATAGGCATGGCCATAGTAGCCAAAGCCATAGCCATAGCAGCCATAGCCATAGACATAGCCATAGCATCCATAGCCATAGCCATAGCCATGGCCATAGCAGCCATAGCCATACCCATAGCAGCCATAGCCATAGCCATAGCAGTCATAGCCATAGCCATAGCCATAGCCATAGCCATAGCAGCCATAGCCACAGCCGTAGCAGCCATAGCCATAGCCATAGCAGACATAACCATAGCCATAGCAGCCATAGCGATAGCCATAGCAGCCGTAGGCAGAGCCATAGCAGCCATAGCTATATCCATAGTAGACACACACATAGCCACAGGCATAGCAGCCATAATCATAGCCATAGCCATAGCAGCCAATGCCATAGCCATAGCCATAGCAGCTGTAGCCACTGCCACAGCGGCCATAGCCATAGCCACAGCAGCCTTAGCCATAGCCATAGCCACAGCAGCCATAGCCATAGCAGCCGCAGCCATAGCCATAGCCATAGCAGCCATAGCCAAAGACATAGCCATAGCAGCCATAGCCATAGCCATAGCCATAGCCATAGCAGCCATAGCCATAGCCATAGCAGACATAGCCATAGTCATAGCCATAGCAGCCGTATACATAGCCATAGTAGCCATAGCAATAGCCATAGCACCCATAGTCGCCATAGCCATAACCTTAGCAGCCATAGCCATAGCCATAGCAGACATAGCCATAGCCATAGCCATAGCAGCCGTATCCATAGCCATAGTAGCCATAGCCATAGCCATAGCAGCCATAGCCGCCATAGCTATAGCCATAGCAGCCATAGTAGACACAGCCATAGCCATAGCAGCCATAGCCATAGTCATATCAGGCATAGCCGCAGCTATAGCAGCCATAGCCATAGCCATAGCAGCCATAACCACAGCCATAGCAGCCATAGCCATAGCCATAGCAGCCATAGCCATAGCCATAGCAGCCATAGCCATAGGCGTAGCAGCCATAGCAGCCATAGCGATAGCCATAGCAGCCATAGGCATACTCATAGCAGCCGGAGCCAGAGCCACAGCAGCCGTAGGCATAGCCATAGCCTTAGCAGCCATAGCCATAACCATACCCATAGCAGCCATAGCCATAGCCATAGCAGCAATTGCAATGGCCATAGTAGCCAAAGCCGTAGCCATAGCAGCCATAGGCATAGCCATATCCATAGCAGCCATAGCCATAGCCATAGCAGTCATAGCCATAGCCATAGCCATAGCAGCCATAGCCATAGCCATAGCCATAGCAGCCATAGCCATAACCAAAGCAGCCATAGCCACAGCCATAGCACCCATAGCCATAGCCATAGCAGCCATAGCCATAGCCATAGCAGCCAGAGCCAGAGCCACAGCAGCCGTAGACATAGCCATAGCCACAGCAGCCATAGCCATAACCAAAGCAGCCATAGCCACAGCCATAGCACCCATAGCCATAGCCATAGCAGCCATAGCCATAGCCATAGCAGCCATAGCCATACCCACAGCAGCCATAGCCATAGCCATAGCAGTCATAGCCATAGCCATAGCCATAGCAGCCATACCAATGGCCATAGTAGCCAAAGCCGTAGCCATAGCAGCCATAGACATAGACATATCCATAGCGGCCATAGCCATAGCCATAGCAGTCATAGCCATAGCCATAGCCATAGCAGCCATGGCCATAGCCATAGCCATAGCAGCCATAGCCATAGCCATAGCAGCCATAGCCATAGCCATAGCAGCCATAGCCATCGCCATAGCCTTAGCAGCAATAGCCATAGTCATAGCCATAGCAGCCATAGCCATAGGCACAGCAGCCACAGCCATGGCCATAGTAGCCAAAGCCATAGACATGGCCATAGTAGCCAAAGCCATAGCCATTGCAGCCATAGCCATAGACATAGCCATAGCCGCCAAAACCATAGCCGTAGCCATAGCCATAGCAGCCATAGCCATAGCCATAGCAGCCATAGCCATAGCATTAGTAGCCATAGCAATAGCCATAGCAGCCATAACCACAGCCATAGCAGCCATAGCCATAGCCATAGCAGCCATAGCCATAGCCATAGCAGTCATAGCCATAGACATAGCCATAGCAGTCATAGCCATAGACATAGCCATAGCAGCTATAGCCATAGCCATAGCCATAGCAGACATAGCCATAGCCATAGCAGCCATAGCCATAGCCATACCCATAGCAGCCATAGCCATAGCCATAGCAATCATGGCCATAGCCAGAGACAAAGCAGCCATAGCCATAGCCACAGCCATAGCAGCCATAGCCATAACCATAGCAGCCATAGCCATAGCCATAGCAGACATAACCACAGCCATAGCAGCCATAGCCATAGCCATAGCTGCCATAGGCATGGCCATAGTAGCCAAAGCCATAGCCATAGCAGCCATAGCCATAGACATAGCCATAGCATCCATAGCCATAGCCATAGCCATGGCCATAGCAGCCATAGCCATACCCATAGCAGCCATAGCCATAACCATAGCAGTCATAGCCATAGCCATAGCCATAGCCATAGCCATAGCAGCCATAGCCATAGCCGATGCAGCCATAGCCATAGCCATAGCAGCCATAGCCATCGCCATAGCCTTAGCAGCAATAGCCATAGTCATAGCCATAGCCATAGCAGCTATAGCCATAGCCATAGCCATAGCAGCCATAGCCATAGCCATAGCAGCCATAGCCATAGCCATAGCAGACATAGCCACAGCCATAGCAGCCATAGCCATAGCCATAGCTGCCATAGGCATAGCCATACCCATAGCAGCCATAGACATAGCCATAGCAGTCATAGCCATAGCCATAGCCATAGCCATAGCAGCCATAGCCATAGCCATAGCAGCCATAGCCATAGCCATAGCAGCCATAGCAATAGCCATAGCAGCCATAACCACAGCCATAGCAGCCATAGCCATAGCCATAGCAGCCATAGCCATAGCCATAGCAGTCATAGCCATAGACATAGCCATAGCAGCTATAGCCATAGCCATAGCCATAGCAGACATAGCCATAGCCATAGCAGCCATAGCCATAGCCATACCCATAGCAGCCATAGCCATAGCCATAGCAATCATGGCCATAGCCAGAGACAAAGCAGCCATAGTCATAGCCACAGCCATAGCAGCCATAGCCATACCCATAGCAGCCATAGCCATAGCCATAGCAGACATAACCACAGCCATAGCTGCCATAGCCATAGCCATAGCTGCCATAGGCATGGCCATAGTAGCCAAAGCCATAGCCATAGCAGCCATAGCCATAGACATAGCCGTAGCATCCATAGCCATAGCCATAGCCATGGCCATAGCAGCCATAGCCATACCCATAGCAGCCATAGCCATAGCCATAGCAATCATAGCCATAGCCATAGCCATAGCCATAGCCATAGCCATAGCAGACATAACCACAGCCATAGCAGCCATAGCCATAGCCATAGCAGCCATAGCAATAGCCATAGCAGACATAGCCACAGCCATAGCAGCCATAGCCATAGCCATAGCAGCCATAGCCATCGCCATAGCCTTAGCAGCAATAGCCATAGTCATAGCCATAGCCATAGCAGCTATAGCCATAGCCATAGCCATAGCAGCCATTGCCATCGCCATAGCAGCCATAACCACAGCCATAGCGGCCATAGCCATAGCCGTAGCAGCCAGAGCCATAGCAGCCAGAGCCAGAGCCACAGCAGCCGTAGACATAGCCATAGCCTTAGCAGCCATAGACATAATCATAGCCATAGCAGCCATAGCCATAGGCACAGCAGCCACAGCCATGGCCATAGTAGCCAAAGCCATAGCCATGGCCATAGTAGCCAAAGCCATAGCCATTGCAGCCATAGCCATAGACATAGCCATAGCCGCCAAAACCATAGCCGTAGCCATAGCCATAGCAGCCATAGCCATAGCCATAGCAGCCATACCAATGGCCATAGTAGCCAAAGCCGTAGCCATAGCTGCCATAGCCATAGCCATATCCATAGCGGCCATAGCCATAGCCATAGAAGTCGTAGCCATAGCCATAGCCATAGCAGCCATAGCCATAGCCATAGCCATAGCCATAGCAGCCATAGCCATAGCCATAGCAGCCATAGCCATAGCCATAGCAGACATAGCCACAGCCATAGCAGCCATAGCCATAGCCATAGCTGCCATAGGCATAGCCATACCCATAGCAGCCATAGACATAGCCATAGTAGTCATAGCAATAGCCATAGCCATAGCCATAGCAGCCATAGCCATAGCCATAGCAGCCATAGCCATAGCATTAGCAGCCATAGCAATAGCCATAGCAGCCATAACCACAGCCATAGCAGCCATAGCCATAGCCATAGCAGACATAGCCATAGCCATAGCAGTCATAGCCATAGACATAGCCATAGCAGTCATAGCCATAGACATAGCCATAGCAGCTATAGCCATAGCCATAGCCATAGCAGACATAGCCATAGCCATAGCAGCCATAGCCATAGCCATACCCATAGCAGCCATAGCCATAGCCATAGCAATCAAGGCCATAGCCAGAGACAAAGCAGCCATAGCCATAGCCACAGCCATAGCAGCCATAGCCATAACCATAGCAGCCATAGCCATAGCCATAGCAGACATAACCACAGCCATAGCAGCCATAGCCATAGCCATAGCTGCCATAGGCATGGCCATAGTAGCCAAAGCCATAGCCATAGCAGCCATAGCCATAGACATAGCCATAGCATCCATAGCCATAGCCATAGCCATGGCCATAGCAGCCATAGCCATACCCATAGCAGCCATAGCCATAGCCATAGCAGTCATAGCCATAGCCATAGCCATAGCCATAGCCATAGCAGCCATAGCCATAGCCGATGCAGCCATAGCCATAGCCATAGCAGCCATAGCCATCGCCATAGCCTTAGCAGCAATAGCCATAGTCATAGCCATAGCCATAGCAGCTATAGCCATAGCCATAGCCATAGCAGCCATTGCCATAGCCATAGCAGCCATAACCACAGCCATAGCGGCCATAGCCATATCCATAGCAGCCAGAGCCATAGCAGCCAGAGCCAGAGCCACAGCAGCCGTAGACATAGCCATAGCCTTAGCAGCCATAGACATAATCATAGCCATAGCAGCCATAGCCATAGCCACAGCAGCCACAGCCATGGCCATAGTAGCCAAAGCCATAGCCATGGCCATAGTAGCCAAAGCCATAGCCATTGCAGCCATAGCCATAGACATTGCCATAGCCGCCAAAACCATAGCCGTAGCCATAGCCATAGCAGCCATAGCCATAGCCATAGCAGCCATACCAATGGCCATAGTAGCCAAAGCCGTAGGCATAGCAGCCATAGCCATAGCCATATCCACTGCGGCCATAGCCATAGCCATAGCAGTCATAGCCATAGCCATAGCCATAGCAGCCACAGCCATAGCCATAGCCATAGCCATAGCAGCCATAGCCATAGCCATAGCAGCCATAGCCATAGCCATAGCAGACATAGCCACAGCCATAGCAGCCATAGCCATATCCATAGCAGACATAGCCATAGCCATAGCAGACATAACCACAGCCACAGCAGCCATAGCCATAGCCATAGCAGCCATAGCCATAGCCATAGCAGCCAGAGCCAGAGCCACAGCAGCCGTAGACATAGCCATAGCCTCAGGGGCCATAGACATAACCATAGCCATAGCAGCCATAGAAATAGCCATAGCCGCCACAGCCATGGCCATTGTATCCAAAACCATAGCCATAGCAGCCATAGCCAAAGACATAACCATAGCAGCCATAGCCATAGCCATAGCCATAGCCAAAGCAGCCATAGCCATAGCCATAGCAGACATAGCCATAGCCATAGCCATAGCAGCCGTATCCATAGCCATAGTAGCCATAGCCATAGCCATATCAGCCATAGTCGCCATAGCCATAACCATAGCAGCCATAGCCATAGCCATAGCAGACATAGCCATAGCCATAGCCATAGCAGCCGTATCCATAGCCATAGCCATAGCAGCCATAGCCATAGCCATTGCAGCCATAGCCATAGCCATAGCAGCCATAGCCATAGCCATACCCATAGCAGCCATAGCCATAGCCATAGCAGTCATGGCCATAGCCATAGACAAAGCAACCATAGCCATAGCCACAGCCATAGCAGCCATAGCCATAACCATAGCAGCCATAGCCATAGCCATAGCAGACATAACCACAGCCATAGCAGCCATAGCCATAGCCATAGCAGCCATAGCCATCGCCATAGCCTTAGCAGCAATAGCCATAGTCATAGCCATAGCCATAGCAGCCATAGCCATAGCCATACCCATAGCAGCCATAGCCATAGCCATAGCAATCATGGCCATAGCCAGAGACAAAGCAGCCATAGCCATAGCCACAGCCATAGCAGCCATAGCCATAACCATAGCAGCCATAGCCATAGCCATAGCAGACATAACCACAGCCATAGCAGCCATAGCCATAGCCATAGCTGCCATAGGCATGGCCATAGTAGCCAAAGCCATAGCCATAGCAGCCATAGCCATAGACATAGCCATAGCATCCATAGCCATAGCCATAGCCATGGCCATAGCAGCCATAGCCATACCCATAGCAGCCATAGCCATAGCCATAGCAGTCATAGCCATAGCCATAGCCATAGCCATAGCCATAGCAGCCATAGCCATAGCCGATGCAGCCATAGCCATAGCCATAGCAGCCATAGCCATCGCCATAGCCTTAGCAGCAATAGCCATAGTCATAGCCATAGCCATAGCAGCTATAGCCATAGCCATAGCCATAGCAGCCATAGCCATAGCCATAGCAGCCATAGCCATAGCCATAGCAGACATAGCCACAGCCATAGCAGCCATAGCCATAGCCATAGCTGCCATAGGGATAGCCATACCCATAGCAGCC
Source organism: Calliopsis andreniformis (assembly GCF_051401765.1). NCBI lineage: Eukaryota > Metazoa > Arthropoda > Insecta > Hymenoptera > Andrenidae > Calliopsis > Calliopsis andreniformis. Next base: position 916,911 of record NW_027480494.1, read on the forward strand.
ATAGACATAGCCATAGCAGTCATAGCCATAGCCATAGCCATAGCCATAGCAGCCATAGCCATAGCCATAGCAGCCATAGCCATAGCCATAGCAGCCATAGCAATAGCCATAGCAGCCATAACCACAGCCATAGCAGCCATAGCCATAGCCATAGCAGCCATAGCCATAGCCATAGCAGTCATAGCCATAGACATAGCCATAGCAGCTATAGCCATAGCCATAGCCATAGCAGACATAGCCATAGCCATAGCAGCCATAGCCATAGCCATACCCATAGCAGCCATAGCCATAGCCATAGCAATCATGGCCATAGCCAGAGACAAAGCAGCCATAGTCATAGCCACAGCCATAGCAGCCATAGCCATACCCATAGCAGCCATAGCCATAGCCATAGCAGACATAACCACAGCCATAGCTGCCATAGCCATAGCCATAGCTGCCATAGGCATGGCCATAGTAGCCAAAGCCATAGCCATAGCAGCCATAGCCATAGACATAGCCGTAGCATCCATAGCCATAGCCATAGCCATGGCCATAGCAGCCATAGCCATACCCATAGCAGCCATAGCCATAGCCATAGCAATCATAGCCATAGCCATAGCCATAGCCATAGCCATAGCCATAGCAGACATAACCATAGCCATAGCAGCCATAGCCATAGCCATAGCAGCCATAGCCATAGCCATAGCAGACATAGCCACAGCCATAGCAGCCATAGCCATAGCCATAGCAGCCATAGCCATCGCCATAGCCTTAGCAGCAATAGCCATAGTCATAGCCATAGCCATAGCAGCTATAGCCATAGCCATAGCCATAGCAGCCATTGCCATCGCCATAGCAGCCATAACCACAGCCATAGCGGCCATAGCCATAGCCGTAGCAGCCAGAGCCATAGCAGCCAGAGCCAGAGCCACAGCAGCCGTAGACATAGCCATAGCCTTAGCAGCCATAGACATAATCATAGCCATAGCAGCCATAGTCATAGGCACAGCAGCCACAGCCATGGCCATAGTAGCCAAAGCCATAGCCATGGCCATAGTAGCCAAAGCCATAGCCATTGCAGCCATAGCCATAGACATAGCCATAGCCGCCAAAACCATAGCCGTAGCCATAGCCATAGCAGCCATAGCCATAGCCATAGCAGCCATACCAATGGCCATAGTAGCCAAAGCCGTAGCCATAGCTGCCATAGCCATAGCCATATCCATAGCGGCCATAGCCATAGCCATAGCAGTCATAGCCATAGCCATAGCCATAGCAGCCATAGCCATAGCCATAGCCATAGCCATAGCAGCCATAGCCATAGCCATAGCAGCCATAGCCATAGCCATAGCAGACATAGCCACAGCCATAGCAGCCATAGCCATAGCCATAGCTGCCATAGGCATAGCCATACCCATAGCAGCCATAGACATAGCCATAGTAGTCATAGCAATAGCCATAGCCATAGCCATAGCAGCCATAGCCATAGCCATAGCAGCCATAGCCATAGCATTAGCAGCCATAGCAATAGCCATAGCAGCCATAACCACAGCCATAGCAGCCATAGCCATAGCCATAGCAGACATAGCCATAGCCATAGCAGTCATAGCCATAGACATAGCCATAGCAGTCATAGCCATAGACATAGCCATAGCAGCTATAGCCATAGCCATAGCCATAGCAGACATAGCCATAGCCATAGCAGCCATAGCCATAGCCATACCCATAGCAGCCATAGCCATAGCCATAGCAATCAAGGCCATAGCCAGAGACAAAGCAGCCATAGCCATAGCCACAGCCATAGCAGCCATAGCCATAACCATAGCAGCCATAGCCATAGCCATAGCAGACATAACCACAGCCATAGCAGCCATAGCCATAGCCATAGCTGCCATAGGCATGGCCATAGTAGCCAAAGCCATAGCCATAGCAGCCATAGCCATAGACATAGCCATAGCATCCATAGCCATAGCCATAGCCATGGCCATAGCAGCCATAGCCATACCCATAGCAGCCATAGCCATAGCCATAGCAGTCATAGCCATAGCCATAGCCATAGCCATAGCCATAGCAGCCATAGCCATAGCCGATGCAGCCATAGCCATAGCCATAGCAGCCATAGCCATCGCCATAGCCTTAGCAGCAATAGCCATAGTCATAGCCATAGCCATAGCAGCTATAGCCATAGCCATAGCCATAGCAGCCATTGCCATAGCCATAGCAGCCATAACCACAGCCATAGCGGCCATAGCCATATCCATAGCAGCCAGAGCCATAGCAGCCAGAGCCAGAGCCACAGCAGCCGTAGACATAGCCATAGCCTTAGCAGCCATAGACATAATCATAGCCATAGCAGCCATAGCCATAGCCACAGCAGCCACAGCCATGGCCATAGTAGCCAAAGCCATAGCCATGGCCATAGTAGCCAAAGCCATAGCCATTGCAGCCATAGCCATAGACATTGCCATAGCCGCCAAAACCATAGCCGTAGCCATAGCCATAGCAGCCATAGCCATAGCCATAGCAGCCATACCAATGGCCATAGTAGCCAAAGCCGTGGGCATAGCAGCCATAGCCATAGCCATATCCACAGCGGCCATAGCCATAGCCATAGCAGTCATAGCCATAGCCATAGCCATAGCAGCCACAGCCATAGCCATAGCCATAGCCATAGCAGCCATAGCCATAGCCATAGCAGCCATAGCCATAGCCATAGCAGACATAGCCACAGCCATAGCAGCCATAGCCATATCCATAGCAGACATAGCCATAGCCATAGCAGACATAACCACAGCCACAGCAGCCATAGCCATAGCCATAGCAGCCATAGCCATAGCCATAGCAGCCAGAGCCAGAGCCACAGCAGCCGTAGACATAGCCATAGCCTCAGGGGCCATAGACATAACCATAGCCATAGCAGCCATAGAAATAGCCATAGCCGCCACAGCCATGGCCATTGTATCCAAAACCATAGCCATAGCAGCCATAGCCAAAGACATAACCATAGCAGCCATAGCCATAGCCATAGCCATAGCCAAAGCAGCCATAGCCATAGCCATAGCAGACATAGCCATAGCCATAGCCATAGCAGCCGTATCCATAGCCATAGTAGCCATAGCCATAGCCATATCAGCCATAGTCGCCATAGCCATAACCATAGCAGCCATAGCCATAGCCATAGCAGACATAGCCATAGCCATAGCCATAGCAGCCGTATCCATAGCCATAGCCATAGCAGCCATAGCCATAGCCATTGCAGCCATAGCCATAGCCATAGCAGCCATAGCCATAGCCATACCCATAGCAGCCATAGCCATAGCCATAGCAGTCATGGCCATAGCCATAGACAAAGCAACCATAGCCATAGCCACAGCCATAGCAGCCATAGCCATAACCATAGCAGCCATAGCCATAGCCATAGCAGACATAACCACAGCCATAGCAGCCATAGCCATAGCCATAGCAGCCATAGCCATCGCCATAGCCTTAGCAGCAATAGCCATAGTCATAGCCATAGCCATAGCAGCCATAGCCATCGCCATAGCCTTAGCAGCAATAGCCATAGTCATAGCCATAGCCATAGCAGCTATGGCCATAGCCATAGCCATAGCAGCCACAGCCGCAGCCATAGCAGCCATAGCCATAGCCATAGCAGCCATAGTAGACATAGCCATAGCCATAGCAGCCAGAGCCAGAGCCACAGCAGCCGTAGACATAGCCATAGCATCCATAGCCATAGCAGCCGTAGCCATAGCCATAGCTGCCATAGTCATAACCTTAGCCATTGCAGCCATAGCCATAGCCATAGCAGCCATAGCCGTAGCCATAGCAGCCATAGCCATAGTCATAGCAGCCATAGCCATAGCCATAGCAGCCATAGCGATAGCCGTAGCAGCCGTAGGCATAGCCATAGCAGCCATAGCTACATCCATAGCAGACACACACATAGCCACAGCCATAGCAGCCATAATCATAGCCATAGCCATAGCCGCCACAGCCATGGCCATAGTATCCAAAACCATAGCCATAGCAGCCATAGCCAAAGTCATAGCCATAGCAGCCATAGCCATAGCCATAGCCATAGCAGCCATAGCCATATCCATAGCAGCCATAGCCAAAGTCATAGCCATAGCAGCCATAGCCATAGCCATAGCCATAGCAGCCATAGCCATATCCATAGCAGCCATAGCCGTAGCCATAGCAGCCATAGCCATATCCAATGCAGCCATAACCATAGCCATAGCATCCATAGTGATAGCCATAGCAGCCGTAGGCAGAGCCATAGCAACCATAGCTATATCCATAGCAGACACACACATAGCCACAGCCATAGCAGCCATAATCATAGCCATAGCCATAGCAGCTGTAGCCATTGCCAAAGCGGCCATAGCCATAGCCACAGCAGCCTTAGCCATAGCCATAGCCATAGCAGACATAGCCATAGCCATAGCCATAGCAGCCTTGGCCGTAGCCATAGTCATAGCAGACATAGCCATAGCCATAGCCATAGCAGCCATAGCCATAGCCATAGCAGCCGTAGCCATAGCAGCCGCAGCCATAGCCATAGCCATAGCAGCCATTGCCATAGCCATTGCAGCCATAACCACAGCCATAGCAGCCATAGCCATAGCCATAGCAGCCATAGGCATATCCATAGCAGCGAGAGCCAGAGCCGCAGCAGCCGTAGACATAGCCATATCCTTAGCAGCCATAGACATAACTATAGCCATAGCAGCCATAGCTATAGCCATAGCTGCCATAGCCATGGCCATAGTAGCCAAAGCCATAGCCATAGCAGCCATAGCCACAGCCATAGCAGACATAGCCACAGCCATAGCAGCCATAGCCATACCCATAGCAGCCGTAGACATAGCCATAGCCTTAGCAGCCATAGACATAATCATAGCCATAGCAGCCATAGCCATAGCCACAGCAGCCACAGCCATGGCCATAGTAGCCAAAGCCATAGCCATGGCCATAGTAGCCAAAGCCATAGCCATTGCAGCCATAGCCATAGACATAGCCATAGCCGCCAAAACCATAGCCGTAGCCATAGCCATAGCAGCCATAGCCATAGACATAGCAGCCATACCAATGGCCATAGTAGCCAAAGCCGTAGCCATAGCAGCCATAGCCATAGCCATATCCATAGCGGCCATAGCCATAGCCATAGCGGTCATAGCCATAGCCATAGCCATAGCAGCCATAGCCATAGCCATAGCCATAGCCATAGCAGCCATAGCCATAGCCATAGCAGCCATAGCCATAGCCATAGCAGACATAGCCACAGCCATAGCAGCCATAGCCATAGCCATAGCTGCCATAGGCATAGCCATACCCATAGCAGCCATAGACATAGCCATAGCAGTCATAGCCATAGCCATAGCCATAGCCATAGCAGCCATAGCCATAGCCATAGCAGCCATAGCCATAGCCATAGCAGCCATAGCAATAGCCATAGCAGCCATAACCACAGCCATAGCAGCCATAGCCATAGCCATAGCAGCCATAGCCATAGCCATAGCAGTCATAGCCATAGACATAGCCATAGCAGCTATAGCCATAGCCATAGCCATAGCAGACATAGCCATAGCCATAGCAGCCATAGCCATAGCCATACCCATAGCAGCCATAGCCATAGCCATAGCAATCATGGCCATAGCCAGAGACAAAGCAGCCATAGTCATAGCCACAGCCATAGCAGCCATAGCCATAACCATAGCAGCCATAGCCATAGCCATAGCAGACATAACCACAGCCATAGCAGCCATAGCCATAGCCATAGCTGCCATAGGCATGGCAATAGTAGCCAAAGCCATAGCCATAGCAGCCATAGCCATAGACATAGCCATAGCAGCCATAGCCACAGCCATAGCAGCCATAGCCATAGCCATAGCTGCCATAGGCATAGCCATACCCATAGCAGCCATAGACATAGCCATAGCAGTCATAGCCATAGCCATAGCCATAGCCATAGCAGCCATAGCCATAGCCATAGCCATAGCAGCCATAGCCGTAGCCATAGCAGCCATAGCAATAGCCATAGCAGCCATAACCACAGCCATAGCAGCCATAGCCATAGCCATAGCAGCCATAGCCATAGCCATAGCAGTCATAGACATAGACATAGCCACAGCAGCTATAGCCATAGCCATAGCCATAGCAGACATAGCCATAGCCATAGCAGCCATAGCCATAGCCATACCCATAGCAGCCATAGCCATAGCCATAGCAATCATGGCCATAGCCAGAGACAAAGCAGCCATAGTCATAGCCACAGCCATAGCAGCCATAGCCATAACCATAGCAGCCATAGCCATAGCCATAGCAGACATAACCACAGCCATAGCAGCCATAGCCATAGCCATAGCTGCCATAGCCATAGACATAGCCATAGCATCCATACCCATAGCCATAGCCATGGCCATAGCAGCCATAGCCATACCCATAGCAGCCATAGCCATAGCCATAGCAATCATAGCCATAGCCATAGCCATAGCCATAGCCATAGCAGCCATAGCCATAGCCGATGCAGCCATAGCCATAGCCATAGCAGCCATAGCCGTAGCCATAGCAGCCATAGCCATAGCCAATGCAGCCATAACCATAGCCATAGCATCCATAGCGATAGCCATAGCAGCCGTAGGCAGAGCCATAGCAACCATAGCTATATCCATAGCAGACACACACATAGCCACAGCCATAGCAGCCATAATCATAGCCATAGCCATAGCAGCCAATGCCATAGCCATAGCCATAGCAGCTGTAGCCATTGCCAAAGCGGCCATAGCCATAGCCACAGCAGCCTTAGCCATAGCCATAGCCATAGCAGACATAGCCATAGCCATAGCAGCCTTGGCCGTAGCCATAGTCATAGCAGACATAGCCATAGCCATAGCCATAGCAGCCATAGCCATAGCCATAGCAGCCGTAGCCATAGCAGCCGCAGCCATAGCCATAGCCATAGCAGCCATTGCCATAGCCATTGCAGCCATAACAACAGCCATAGCAGCCATAGCCATAGCCATAGCAGCCATAGGCATATCCATAGCAGCGAGAGCCAGAGCCGCAGCAGCCGTAGACATAGCCATATCCTTAGCAGCCATACACATAACCATAGCCATAGCAGCCATAGCTATAGCCATAGCTGCCATAGCCATGGCCATAGTAGCCAAAGCCATAGCCATAGCAGCCATAGCCACAGCCATAGCAGACATAGCCACAGCCATAGCAGCCATAGCCATACCCATAGCAGCCGTAGACATAGCCATAGCCTTAGCAGCGATAGACATAATCATAGCCACAACAGCCATAGCCATAGCCACAGCAGCCACAGCCATGGCCATAGTAGCCAAAGCCATAGCCATGGCCATAGTAGCCTAAGCCATAGCCATTGCAGCCATAGCCATAGACATAGCCATAGCCGCCAAAACCATAGCCGTAGCCATAGCCATAGCAGCCATAGCCATAGCCATAGCAGCCATACCAATGGCCATATTAGCCAAAGCCGTAGCCATAGCAGCCATAGCCATAGCCATACCATAGCGGCCATAGCCATAGCCATAGCAGTCATAGCCATAGCCATAGCCATAGCAGCCATAGCCATAGCCATAGCCATAGCCATAGCAGCCATAGCCATAGCCATAGCAGCCATAGCCATAGCCATAGCAGACATAGCCACAGCCATAGCAGCCATAGCCATAGCCATAGCTGCCATAGGCATAGCCATACCCATAGCAGCCATAGACATAGCCATAGCAGTCATAGCCATAGCCATAGCCATAGCCATAGCAGCCATAGCCATAGCCATAGCAGCCATAGCCATAGCCATAGCAGCCATAGCAATAGCCATAGCAGCCATAACCACAGCCATAGCAGCCATAGCCATAGCCATAGCAGCCATAGCCATAGCCATAGCAGTCATAGCCATAGACATAGCCATAGCAGCTATAGCCATAGCCATAGCCATAGCAGACATAGCCATAGCCATAGCAGCCATAGCCATAGCCATACCCATAGCAGCCATAGCCATAGCCATAGCAATTATGGCCATAGCCAGAGACAAAGCAGCCATAGTCATAGCCACAGCCATAGCAGCCATAGCCATAACCATAGCAGCCATAGCCATAGCCATAGCAGACATAACCACAGCCATAGCAGCCATAGCCATAGCCATAGCTGCCATAGGCATGGCAATAGTAGCCAAAGCCATAGCCATAGCAGCCATAGCCATAGACATAGCCATAGCAGCCATAGCCACAGCCATAGCAGCCTTAGCCATAGCCATAGCCATAGCAGACATAGCCATAGCCATAGCCATAGCAGACAATGCCATAGCCATAGCCATAGCTGCTGTAGCCATTGCCAAAGCGGCCATAGCCATAGCCACAGCAGCCTTAGCCATAGCCATACCCATAGCAGACATAGCCATAGCCATAGCCATAGCAGCCTTGGCCGTAGCCATAGTCATAGCAGACATAGCCATAGCCATAGCCATAGCAGCCATAGCCATAGCCATAGCAGCCGTAGCCATAGCAGCCGCAGCCATAGCCATAGCCATAGCAGCCATTGCCATAGCCATTGCAGCCATAACCACAGCCATAGCAGCCATAGCCGTAGCCATAGCAGCCATAGGCATATCCATAGCAGCGAGAGCCAGAGCCGCAGCAGCCGTAGAGATAGCCATATCCTTAGCAGCCATAGACATAACCATAGCCATAGCAGCCATAGCTATAGCCATAGCTGCCATAGCCATGGCCATAGTAGCCAAAGCCATAGCCATAGCAGCCATAGCCATAGACATAGACATAGCCATAGCAGCCATAGCCATAGCCATAGCCATAGCCATAGCAGCCATAGCCATAGCCGTAGCAGCCATAGCCATAGCCATAGCAGCCATAGCAGCCATAGCGATAGCCATAGCAGTCATAGGCATACCCATAGCAGCCGGAGCCAGAGCCACAGCAGCCGTAGACATAGCCGTAGCCTTAGCATTCATAGCCATAGCTATAGCCATAGCAGTCATAGCCATGGCCATAGTAGCCAAAGCCATAGCCATAGCAGCCATAGCCACAGCCATAGCAGACATAGCCACAGCCATAGCAGCCATAGCCATACCCATAGCAGCCGTAGACATAGCCATAGCCTTAGCAGCCATAGACATAATCATAGCCATAGCAGCCATAGCCATAGCCACAGCAGCCACAGCCATGGCCATAGTAGCCAAAGCCATAGCCATGGCCATAGTAGCCAAAGCCATAGCCATTGCAGCCATAGCCATAGACATAGCCATAGCCGCCAAAACCATAGCCGTAGCCATAGCCATAGCAGCCATAGCCATAGACATAGCAGCCATACCAATGGCCATAGTAGCCAAAGCCGTAGCCATAGCAGCCATAGACATAGCCATATCCATAGCGGCCATAGCCATAGCCATAGCGGTCATAGCCATAGCCATAGCCATAGCAGCCATAGCCATAGCCATAGCCATAGCCATAGCAGCCATAGCCATAGCCATAGCAGCCATAGCCATAGCCATAGCAGACATAGCCACAGCCATAGCAGCCATAGCCATAGCCATAGCTGCCATAGGCATAGCCATACCCATAGCAGCCATAGACATAGCCATAGCAGTCATAGCCATAGCCATAGCCATAGCCATAGCAGCCATAGCCATAGCCATAGCAGCCATAGCCATAGCCATAGCAGCCATAGCAATAGCCATAGCAGCCATAACCACAGCCATAGCAGCCATAGCCATAGCCATAGCAGCCATAGCCATAGCCATAGCAGTCATAGCCATAGACATAGCCATAGCAGCTATAGCCATAGCCATAGCCATAGCAGACATAGCCATAGCCATAGCAGCCATAGCCATAGCCATACCCATAGCAGCCATAGCCATAGCCATAGCAATCATGGCCATAGCCAGAGACAAAGCAGCCATAGCCATAGCCACAGCCATAGCAGCCATAGCCATAACCATAGCAGCCATAGCCATAGCCATAGCAGACATAACCACAGCCATAGCAGCCATAGCCATAGCCATAGCTGCCATAGGCATGGCCATAGTAGCCAAAGCCATAGCCATAGCAGCCATAGCCATAGACATAGCCATAGCATCCATAGCCATAGCCATAGCCATGGCCATAGCAGCCATAGCCATACCCATAGCAGCCATAGCCATAGCCATAGCAGTCATAGCCATAGCCATAGCCATAGCCATAGCCATAGCAGCCATAGCCATAGCCGATGCAGCCATAGCCATAGCCATAGCAGCCATAGCCATCGCCATAGCCTTAGCAGCAATAGCCATAGTCATAGCCATAGCCATAGCAGCTATAGCCATAGCCATAGCCATAGCAGCCATAGCCATAGCCATAGCAGCCATAGCCATAGCCATAGCAGACATAGCCACAGCCATAGCAGCCATAGCCATAGCCATAGCTGCCATAGGCATAGCCATACCCATAGCAGCCATAGACATAGCCATAGCAGTCATAGCCATAGCCATAGCCATAGCCATAGCAGCCATAGCCATAGCCATAGCAGCCATAGCCATAGCCATAGCAGCCATAGCAATAGCCATAGCAGCCATAACCACAGCCATAGCAGCCATAGCCATAGCCATAGCAGCCATAGCCATAGCCATAGCAGTCATAGCCATAGACATAGCCATAGCAGCTATAGCCATAGCCATAGCCATAGCAGACATAGCCATAGCCATAGCAGCCATAGCCATAGCCATACCCATAGCAGCCATAGCCATAGCCATAGCAATCATGGCCATAGCCAGAGACAAAGCAGCCATAGTCATAGCCACAGCCATAGCAGCCATAGCCATACCCATAGCAGCCATAGCCATAGCCATAGCAGACATAACCACAGCCATAGCTGCCATAGCCATAGCCATAGCTGCCATAGGCATGGCCATAGTAGCCAAAGCCATAGCCATAACAGCCATAGCCATAGACATAGCCGTAGCATCCATAGCCATAGCCATAGCCATGGCCATAGCAGCCATAGCCATACCCATAGCAGCCATAGCCATAGCCATAGCAATCATAGCCATAGCCATAGCCATAGCCATAGCCATAGCCATAGCAGACATAACCACAGCCATAGCAGCCATAGCCATAGCCATAGCAGCCATAGCCATAGCCATAGCAGACATAGCCACAGCCATAGCAGCCATAGCCATAGCCATAGCAGCCATAGCCATCGCCATAGCCTTAGCAGCAATAGCCATAGTCATAGCCATAGCCATAGCAGCTATAGCCATAGCCATAGCCATAGCAGCCATTGCCATCGCCATAGCAGCCATAACCACAGCCATAGCGGCCATAGCCATAGCCGTAGCAGCCAGAGCCATAGCAGCCAGAGCCAGAGCCACAGCAGCCGTAGACATAGCCATAGCCTTAGCAGCCATAGACATAATCATAGCCATAGCAGCCATAGTCATAGGCACAGCAGCCACAGCCATGGCCATAGTAGCCAAAGCCATAGCCATGGCCATAGTAGCCAAAGCCATAGCCATTGCAGCCATAGCCATAGACATAGCCATAGCCGCCAAAACCATAGCCGTAGCCATAGCCATAGCAGCCATAGCCATAGCCATAGCAGCCATACCAATGGCCATAGTAGCCAAAGCCGTAGCCATAGCTGCCATAGCCATAGCCATATCCATAGCGGCCATAGCCATAGCCATAGCAGTCATAGCCATAGCCATAGCCATATCAGCCATAGCCATAGCCATAGCCATAGCCATAGCAGCCATAGCCATAGCCATAGCAGCCATAGCCATAGCCATAGCAGACATAGCCACAGCCATAGCAGCCATAGCCATAGCCATAGCTGCCATAGGCATAGCCATACCCATAGCAGCCATAGACATAGCCATAGTAGTCATAGCAATAGCCATAGCCATAGCCATAGCAGCCATAGCCATAGCCATAGCAGCCATAGCCATAGCATTAGCAGCCATAGCAATAGCCATAGCAGCCATAACCACAGCCATAGCAGCCATAGCCATAGCCATAGCAGACATAGCCATAGCCATAGCAGTCATAGCCATAGACATAGCCATAGCAGTCATAGCCATAGACATAGCCATAGCAGCTATAGCCATAGCCATAGCCATAGCAGACATAGCCATAGCCATAGCAGCCATAGCCATAGCCATACCCATAGCAGCAATAGCCATAGCCATAGCAATCAAGGCCATAGCCAGAGACAAAGCAGCCATAGCCATAGCCACAGCCATAGCAGCCATAGCCATAACCATAGCAGCCATAGCCATAGCCATAGCAGACATAACCACAGCCATAGCAGCCATAGCCATAGCCATAGCTGCCATAGGCATGGCCATAGTAGCCAAAGCCATAGCCATAGCAGCCATAGCCATAGACATAGCCATAGCATCCATAGCCATAGCCATAGCCATGGCCATAGCAGCCATAGCCATACCCATAGCAGCCATAGCCATAGCCATAGCAGTCATAGCCATAGCCATAGCCATAGCCATAGCCATAGCAGCCATAGCCATAGCCGATGCAGCCATAGCCATAGCCATAGCAGCCATAGCCATCGCCATAGCCTTAGCAGCAATAGCCATAGTCATAGCCATAGCCATAGCAGCTATAGCCATAGCCATAGCCATAGCAGCCATTGCCATAGCCATAGCAGCCATAACCACAGCCATAGCGGCCATAGCCATATCCATAGCAGCCAGAGCCATAGCAGCCAGAGCCAGAGCCACAGCAGCCGTAGACATAGCCATAGCCTTAGCAGCCATAGACATAATCATAGCCATAGCAGCCATAGCCATAGCCACAGCAGCCACAGCCATGGCCATAGTAGCCAAAGCCATAGCCATGGCCATAGTAGCCAAAGCCATAGCCATTGCAGCCATAGCCATAGACATTGCCATAGCCGCCAAAACCGTAGCCGTAGCCATAGCCATAGCAGCCATAGCCATAGCCATAGCAGCCATACCAATGGCCATAGTAGCCAAAGCCGTAGGCATAGCAGCCATAGCCATAGCCATATCCACAGCGGCCATAGCCATAGCCATAGCAGTCATAGCCATAGCCATAGCCATAGCAGCCACAGCCATAGCCATAGCCATAGCCATAGCAGCCATAGCCATAGCCATAGCAGCCATAGCCATAGCCATAGCAGACATAGCCACAGCCATAGCAGCCATAGCCATATCCATAGCAGACATAGCCATAGCCATAGCAGACATAACCACAGCCACAGCAGCCATAGCCATAGCCATAGCAGCCATAGCCATAGCCATAGCAGCCAGAGCCAGAGCCACAGCAGCCGTAGACATAGCCATAGCCTCAGGGGCCATAGACATAACCATAGCCATAGCAGCCATAGAAATAGCCATAGCCGCCACAGCCATGGCCATTGTATCCAAAACCATAGCCATAGCAGCCATAGCCAAAGACATAACCATAGCAGCCATAGCCATAGCCATAGCCATAGCCAAAGCAGCCATAGCCATAGCCATAGCAGACATAGCCATAGCCATAGCCATAGCAGCCGTATCCATAGCCATAGTAGCCATAGCCATAGCCATATCAGCCATAGTCGCCATAGCCATAACCATAGCAGCCATAGCCATAGCCATAGCAGACATAGCCATAGCCATAGCCATAGCAGCCGTATCCATAGCCATAGCCATAGCAGCCATAGCCATAGCCATTGCAGCCATAGCCATAGCCATAGCAGCCATAGCCATAGCCATACCCATAGCAGCCATAGCCATAGCCATAGCAGTCATGGCCATAGCCATAGACAAAGCAACCATAGCCATAGCCACAGCCATAGCAGCCATAGCCATAACCATAGCAGCCATAGCCATAGCCATAGCAGACATAACCACAGCCATAGCAGCCATAGCCATAGCCATAGCAGCCATAGCCATCGCCATAGCCTTAGCAGCAATAGCCATAGTCATAGCCATAGCCATAGCAGCCATAGCCATCGCCATAGCCTTAGCAGCAATAGCCATAGTCATAGCCATAGCCATAGCAGCTATGGCCATAGCCATAGCCATAGCAGCCACAGCCGCAGCCATAGCAGCCATAGCCATAGCCATAGCAGCCATAGTAGACATAGCCATAGCCATAGCAGCCAGAGCCAGAGCCACAGCAGCCGTAGACATAGCCATAGCATCCATAGCCATAGCAGCCGTAGCCATAGCCATAGCTGCCATAGTCATAACCTTAGCCATTGCAGCCATAGCCATAGCCATAGCAGCCATAGCCGTAGCCATAGCAGCCATAGCCATAGTCATAGCAGCCATAGCCATAGCCATAGCAGCCATAGCGATAGCCGTAGCAGCCGTAGGCATAGCCATAGCAGCCATAGCTACATCCATAGCAGACACACACATAGCCACAGCCATAGCAGCCATAATCATAGCCATAGCCATAGCCGCCACAGCCATGGCCATAGTATCCAAAACCATAGCCATAGCAGCCATAGCCAAAGTCATAGCCATAGCAGCCATAGCCATAGCCATAGCCATAGCAGCCATAGCCATATCCATAGCAGCCATAGCCAAAGTCATAGCCATAGCAGCCATAGCCATAGCCATAGCCATAGCAGCCATAGCCATATCCATAGCAGCCATAGCCGTAGCCATAGCAGCCATAGCCATATCCAATGCAGCCATAACCATAGCCATAGCATCCATAGTGATAGCCATAGCAGCCGTAGGCAGAGCCATAGCAACCATAGCTATATCCATAGCAGACACACACATAGCCACAGCCATAGCAGCCATAATCATAGCCATAGCCATAGCAGCTGTAGCCATTGCCAAAGCGGCCATAGCCATAGCCACAGCAGCCTTAGCCATAGCCATAGCCATAGCAGACATAGCCATAGCCATAGCCATAGCAGCCTTGGCCGTAGCCATAGTCATAGCAGACATAGCCATAGCCATAGCCATAGCAGCCATAGCCATAGCCATAGCAGCCGTAGCCATAGCAGCCGCAGCCATAGCCATAGCCATAGCAGCCATTGCCATAGCCATTGCAGCCATAACCACAGCCATAGCAGCCATAGCCATAGCCATAGCAGCCATAGGCATATCCATAGCAGCGAGAGCCAGAGCCGCAGCAGCCGTAGACATAGCCATATCCTTAGCAGCCATAGACATAACTATAGCCATAGCAGCCATAGCTATAGCCATAGCTGCCAAAGCCATAGCCATGGCCATAGTAGCCAAAGCCATAGCCATTGCAGCCATAGCCATAGACATAGCCATAGCCGCCAAAACCATAGCCGTAGCCATAGCCATAGCAGCCATAGCCATAGACATAGCAGCCATACCAATGGCCATAGTAGCCAAAGCCGTAGCCATAGCAGCCATAGCCATAGCCATATCCATAGCGGCCATAGCCATAGCCATAGCGGTCATAGCCATAGCCATAGCCATAGCAGCCATAGCCACAGCCATAGCAGCCATAGCCATAGCCATAGCTGCCATAGGCATAGCCATACCCATAGCAGCCATAGACATAGCCATAGCAGTCATAGCCATAGCCATAGCCATAGCCATAGCAGCCATAGCCATAGCCATAGCAGCCATAGCCGTAGCCATAGCAGCCATAGCAATAGCCATAGCAGCCATAACCACAGCCATAGCAGCCATAGCCATAGCCATAGCAGCCATAGCCATAGCCATAGCAGTCATAGACATAGACATAGCCACAGCAGCTATAGCCATAGCCATAGCCATAGCAGACATAGCCATAGCCATAGCAGCCATAGCCATAGCCATACCCATAGCAGCCATAGCCATAGCCATAGCAATCATGGCCATAGCCAGAGACAAAGCAGCCATAGTCATAGCCACAGCCATAGCAGCCATAGCCATAACCATAGCAGCCATAGCCATAGCCATAGCAGAC
Organism: Calliopsis andreniformis; assembly: GCF_051401765.1. Classification (NCBI taxonomy): domain Eukaryota; kingdom Metazoa; phylum Arthropoda; class Insecta; order Hymenoptera; family Andrenidae; genus Calliopsis; species Calliopsis andreniformis. The sequence goes on from NW_027480494.1 coordinate 932,825, forward strand.
ATAACCACAGCCATAGCAGCCATAGCCATAGCCATAGCTGCCATAGCCATAGACATAGCCATAGCATCCATACCCATAGCCATAGCCATGGCCATAGCAGCCATAGCCATACCCATAGCAGCCATAGCCATAGCCATAGCAATCATAGCCATAGCCATAGCCATAGCCATAGCCATAGCAGCCATAGCCATAGCCGATGCAGCCATAGCCATAGCCATAGCAGCCATAGCCGTAGCCATAGCAGCCATAGCCATAGCCAATGCAGCCATAACCATAGCCATAGCATCCATAGCGATAGCCATAGCAGCCGTAGGCAGAGCCATAGCAACCATAGCTATATCCATAGCAGACACACACATAGCCACAGCCATAGCAGCCATAATCATAGCCATAGCCATAGCAGCCAATGCCATAGCCATAGCCATAGCAGCTGTAGCCATTGCCAAAGCGGCCATAGCCATAGCCACAGCAGCCTTAGCCATAGCCATAGCCATAGCAGACATAGCCATAGCCATAGCAGCCTTGGCCGTAGCCATAGTCATAGCAGACATAGCCATAGCCATAGCCATAGCAGCCATAGCCATAGCCATAGCAGCCGTAGCCATAGCAGCCGCAGCCATAGCCATAGCCATAGCAGCCATTGCCATAGCCATTGCAGCCATAACAACAGCCATAGCAGCCATAGCCATAGCCATAGCAGCCATAGGCATATCCATAGCAGCGAGAGCCAGAGCCGCAGCAGCCGTAGACATAGCCATATCCTTAGCAGCCATACACATAACCATAGCCATAGCAGCCATAGCTATAGCCATAGCTGCCATAGCCATGGCCATAGTAGCCAAAGCCATAGCCATAGCAGCCATAGCCACAGCCATAGCAGACATAGCCACAGCCATAGCAGCCATAGCCATACCCATAGCAGCCGTAGACATAGCCATAGCCTTAGCAGCGATAGACATAATCATAGCCACAACAGCCATAGCCATAGCCACAGCAGCCACAGCCATGGCCATAGTAGCCAAAGCCATAGCCATGGCCATAGTAGCCTAAGCCATAGCCATTGCAGCCATAGCCATAGACATAGCCATAGCCGCCAAAACCATAGCCGTAGCCATAGCCATAGCAGCCATAGCCATAGCCATAGCAGCCATACCAATGGCCATATTAGCCAAAGCCGTAGCCATAGCAGCCATAGCCATAGCCATACCATAGCGGCCATAGCCATAGCCATAGCAGTCATAGCCATAGCCATAGCCATAGCAGCCATAGCCATAGCCATAGCCATAGCCATAGCAGCCATAGCCATAGCCATAGCAGCCATAGCCATAGCCATAGCAGACATAGCCACAGCCATAGCAGCCATAGCCATAGCCATAGCTGCCATAGGCATAGCCATACCCATAGCAGCCATAGACATAGCCATAGCAGTCATAGCCATAGCCATAGCCATAGCCATAGCAGCCATAGCCATAGCCATAGCCGCCATAGCCATAGCCATAGCAGCCATAGCAATAGCCATAGCAGCCATAACCACAGCCATAGCAGCCATAGCCATAGCCATAGCAGCCATAGCCATAGCCATAGCAGTCATAGCCATAGACATAGCCATAGCAGCTATAGCCATAGCCATAGCCATAGCAGACATAGCCATAGCCATAGCAGCCATAGCCATAGCCATACCCATAGCAGCCATAGCCATAGCCATAGCAATTATGGCCATAGCCAGAGACAAAGCAGCCATAGTCATAGCCACAGCCATAGCAGCCATAGCCATAACCATAGCAGCCATAGCCATAGCCATAGCAGACATAACCACAGCCATAGCAGCCATAGCCATAGCCATAGCTGCCATAGGCATGGCAATAGTAGCCAAAGCCATAGCCATAGCAGCCATAGCCATAGACATAGCCATAGCAGCCATAGCCACAGCCATAGCAGCCTTAGCCATAGCCATAGCCATAGCAGACATAGCCATAGCCATAGCCATAGCAGACAATGCCATAGCCATAGCCATAGCTGCTGTAGCCATTGCCAAAGCGGCCATAGCCATAGCCACAGCAGCCTTAGCCATAGCCATACCCATAGCAGACATAGCCATAGCCATAGCCATAGCAGCCTTGGCCGTAGCCATAGTCATAGCAGACATAGCCATAGCCATAGCCATAGCAGCCATAGCCATAGCCATAGCAGCCGTAGCCATAGCAGCCGCAGCCATAGCCATAGCCATAGCAGCCATTGCCATAGCCATTGCAGCCATAACCACAGCCATAGCAGCCATAGCCGTAGCCATAGCAGCCATAGGCATATCCATAGCAGCGAGAGCCAGAGCCGCAGCAGCCGTAGAGATAGCCATATCCTTAGCAGCCATAGACATAACCATAGCCATAGCAGCCATAGCTATAGCCATAGCTGCCATAGCCATGGCCATAGTAGCCAAAGCCATAGCCATAGCAAACATAGCCATAGACATAGACATAGCCATAGCAGCCATAGCCATAGCCATAGCCATAGCCATAGCAGCCATAGCCATAGCCGTAGCAGCCATAGCCATAGCCATAGCAGCCATAGCAGCCATAGCGATAGCCATAGCAGTCATAGGCATACCCATAGCAGCCGGAGCCAGAGCCACAGCAGCCGTAGACATAGCCGTAGCCTTAGCATTCATAGCCATAACCATAGCCATAGCAGTCATAGCCATAGCCATAGCAGCCATAGCGATAGCCATAGCAGCCATAGCCATAGCCATAGCCATAGCCATAGCAGCCATAGCCATAGCCGTAGCAGCCATAGCCATAGCCATAGCAGCCATAGCAGCCATAGCGATAGCCATAGCAGTCATAGGCATACCCATAGCAGCCGGAGCCAGAGCCACAGCAGTCATAGCCATAGCCATAGCCATAGCAGCCATAGCCATAGCCATAGCCATAGCCATAGCAGCCATAGCCATAGCCATAGCAGCCATAGCCATAGCCATAGCAGACATAGCCACAGCCATAGCAGCCATAGCCATAGCCATAGCTGCCATAGGCATAGCCATACCCATAGCAGCCATAGACATAGCCATAGCAGTCATAGCCATAGCCATAGCCATAGCCATAGCAGCCATAGCCATAGCCATAGCAGCCATAGCCATAGCCATAGCAGCCATAGCAATAGCCATAGCAGCCATAACCACAGCCATAGCAGCCATAGCCATAGCCATAGCAGCCATAGCCATAGCCATAGCAGTCATAGCCATAGACATAGCCATAGCAGCTATAGCCATAGCCATAGCCATAGCAGCTATAGCCATAGCCATAGCAGCCATACCAATGGCCATAGTAGCCAAAGCCGTAGCCATAGCAGCCATAGCCATAGCCATAGCAGACATAACCACAGCCATAGCAGTCATAGCCACAGCCATAGCAGTCATGGCCATAGCCACAGCAGCCATAGGCATAGCCATACCCATAGCAGCCATAGCCATAGCCATAGCAGTCATAGCTATAGCCATAGCCATAGCAGCCATAGCCATAGCCATAGCCATAGCAGCCATAGCCATAGCCATAGCAGACATAGCCATAGCCATACCCATAGCAGCCATAGCCATAGCCATAGCCGTCATAGCCATAGCCACAGCCATAGCAACCATAGCTATAGCCATAGCCATAGCAGCCATAGCCATAGCCATAGCAGCCATAGCAATAGCCATAGCAGCCATAACCACAGCCATAGCAGCCATAGCCATAGCCATAGCAGCCATAGCCATAGCCATAGCAGCCAGAGCCAGAGCCACAGCAGCCGTAGACATAGCCATAGCCTTGGCAGCCATAGACATAACCATGGCCATAGTAGCCATAGCCATAGCCATAGCAGCCATAGCCATAGCCATAGCAGCCGTAGCGATTGCCATAGCAGCCATAGGCATACCCATAGCAGCCGGAGCCAGAGCCACTGCAGCCGTAGACATAGCCATAGCCTTAGCAGGCATAGCCATAGCCATAGCCATAGCAGCTATAGCCATAGCCATAGCAGCCATACCAATGGCCATAGTAGCCAAAGCCGTAGCCATAGCAGCCATAGCCATAGCCATATCCATAGCGGCCATAGCCATAGCCATAGCAGTCATAGCCATAGCCATAGCCATAGCAGCCATGGCCGTAGCCATAGCCATAGCCATAGCAGACATAGCCACAGCCATAGCAGCCATAGTCATAGCCATAGCTGCCATAGGCATAGCCATACCCATAGCAGCCATAGACATAGCCATAGCAGACATAGCCATAGCCATAGCCATAGCCATAGCAGCCATAGCCATAGCCATATCCATAGCGGCCATAGCCATAGCCATAGCAGTCATAGCCATAGCCATAGCCATAGCCATAGCAGCCATAGCCATAGCCATAGCAGACATAGCCATAGCCATAGCCATAGCAGCCGTATCCATAGCCATAGTAGCCATAGCCACAGCCATAGCAGCCATAGTCGCCATAGCCATAACCATAGCAGCCATAGCCATAGCCATAGCAGACATAGCCATAGTCATAGCCATAGCAGCCGTATCCATAGCCATAGTAGCCATAGCCATAGCCATAGCAGACATAGCCGCCATAGCCATAGCCATAGCAGCCATAGCCATAGCCATTGCAGCCATAGCCATAGCCATAGCAGCCATAGCCATAGCCATACCGATAGCAGCCATAGCCATAGCCATACCCATAGCAGCCATAGCCATAGCCATAGCAGTCATGGCCATAGCCATAGCAGTCATAGCCATAGACATAGCCATAGCAGCTATAGCCATAGCCATAGCCATAGCAGACATAGCCATAGCCATAGCAGCCATAGCCATAGCCATACCCATAGCAGCCATAGCCATAGCCATAGCAATCATGGCCATAGCCAGAGACAAAGCAGCCATAGTCATAGCCACAGCCATAGCAGCCATAGCCATAACCATAGCAGCCATAGCCATAGCCATAGCAGACATAACCACAGCCATAGCAGCCATAGCCATAGCCATAGCTGCCATAGGCATGGCAATAGTAGCCAAAGCCATAGCCATAGCAGCCATAGCCATTGACATAGCCATAGCAGCCATAGCCACAGCCATAGCAGCCATAGCCATAGCCATAGCTGCCATAGGCATAGCCATACCCATAGCAGCCATAGACATAGCCATAGCAGTCATAGCCATAGCCATAGCCATAGCCATAGCAGCCATATCCATAGCCATAGCAGCCATAGCCATAGCCATAGCAGCCATAGCAATAGCCATAGCAGCCATAACCACAGCCATAGCAGCCATAGCCATAGCCATAGCAGCCATAGCCATAGCCATAGCAGTCATAGCCATAGACATAGCCACAGCAGCTATAGCCATAGCCATAGCCATAGCAGACATAGCCATAGCCATAGCAGCCATAGCCATAGCCATACCCATAGCAGCCATAGCCATAGCCATAGCAATCATGGCCATAGCCAGAGACAAAGCAGCCATAGTCATAGCCACAGCCATAGCAGCCATAGCCATAACCATAGCAGCCATAGCCATAGCCATAGCAGACATAACCACAGCCATAGCAGCCATAGCCATAGCCATAGCTGCCATAGGCATGGCAATAGTAGCCAAAGCCATAGCCATAGCAGCCATAGCCATAGACATAGCCATAGCATCCATAGCCATAGCCATAGCCATGGCCATAGCAGCCATAGCCATACCCATAGCAGCCATAGCCATAGCCATAGCAATCATAGCCATAGCCATAGCCATAGCCATAGCCATAGCAGCCATAGCCATAGCCGATGCAGCCATAGCCATAGCCATAGCAGCCATAGCCGTAGCCATAGCAGCTATAGCCATAGCCAATGCAGCCATAACCATAGCCATAGCATCCATAGCGATAGCCATAGCAGCCGTAGGCAGAGCCATAGCAACCATAGCTATATCCATAGCAGACACACACATAGAAACAGCCATAGCAGCCATAATCATAGCCATAGGCATAGCAGCCAATGCCATAGCCATAGCCATAGCAGCTGTAGCCATTGCCAAAGCTGCCATAGGCATGGCAATAGTAGCCAAAGCCACAGCCATAGCAGCCATAGCCATTGACATAGCCATAGCAGCCATAGCCACAGCCATAGCAGCCATAGCCATAGCCATAGCTGCCATAGGCATAGCCATACCCATAGCAGCCATAGACATAGCCATAGCAGTCATAGCCATAGCCATAGCCATAGCCATAGCAGCCATATCCATAGCCATAGCAGCCATAGCCATAGCCATAGCAGCCATAGCAATAGCCATAGCAGCCATAACCACAGCCATAGCAGCCATAGCCATAGCCATAGCAGCCATAGCCATAGCCATAGCAGTCATAGCCATAGACATAGCCACAGCAGCTATAGCCATAGCCATAGCCATAGCAGACATAGCCATAGCCATAGCAGCCATAGCCATAGCCATACCCATAGCAGCCATAGCCATAGCCATAGCAATCATGGCCATAGCCAGAGACAAAGCAGCCATAGTCATAGCCACAGCCATAGCAGCCATAGCCATAACCATAGCAGCCATAGCCATAGCCATAGCAGACATAACCACAGCCATAGCATCCATAGCCATAGCCATAGCCATGGCCATAGCAGCCATAGCCATACCCATAGCAGCCATAGCCATAGCCATAGCAATCATAGCCATAGCCATAGCCATAGCCATAGCCATAGCAGCCATAGCCATAGCCGATGCAGCCATAGCCATAGCCATAGCAGCCATAGCCGTAGCCATAGCAGCTATAGCCATAGCCAATGCAGCCATAACCATAGCCATAGCATCCATAGCGATAGCCATAGCAGCCGTAGGCAGAGCCATAGCAACCATAGCTATATCCATAGCAGACACACACATAGAAACAGCCATAGCAGCCATAATCATAGCCATAGGCATAGCAGCCAATGCCATAGCCATAGCCATAGCAGCTGTAGCCATTGCCAAAGCGGCCATAGCCATAGCCACAGCAGCCTTAGCCATAGCCATAGCCATAGCAGACATAGCCATAGCCATAGCAGCCTTGGCCGTAGCCATAGTCATAGCAGACATAGCCATAGCCATAGCCATAGCAGCCATAGCCATAGCCATAGCAGCCGTAGCCATAGCAGCCGCAGCCATAGCCATAGCCATAGCAGCCATTGCCATAGCCATTGCAGCCATAACCACAGCCATAGCAGCCATAGCCATAGCCATAGCAGCCATAGGCATATCCATAGCAGCGAGAGCCAGAGCCGCAGCAGCAGTAGACATAGCCATATCCTTAGCAGCCATACACATAACCATAGCCATAGCAGCCATAGCTATAGCCATAGCTGCCATAGCCATGGCCATAGTAGCCAAAGCCATAGCCATAGCAGCCATAGCCACAGCCATAGCAGACATAGCCACAGCCATAGAAGCCATAGCCATACCCATAGCAGCCGTAGACATAGCCATAGCCTTAGCAGCCATAGACATAATCATAGCCATAGCAGCCATAGCCATAGCCACAGCAGCCACAGCCATGGCCATAGTAGCCAAAGCCATAGCCATGGCCATAGTAGCCTAAGCCATAGCCATTGCAGCCATAGCCATAGACATAGCCATAGCCGCCAAAACCATAGCCGTAGCCATAGCCATAGCAGCCATAGCCATAGCCATAGCAGCCATACCAATGGCCATAGTAGCCAAAGCCGTAGCCATAGCAGCCATAGCCATAGCCATACCATAGCGGCCATAGCCATAGCCATAGCAGTCATAGCCATAGCCATAGCCATAGCAGCCATAGCCATAGCCATAGCCATAGCCATAGCAGCCATAGCCATAGCCATAGCAGCCATAGCCATAGCCATAGCAGACATAGCCACAGCCATAGCAGCCATAGCCATAGCCATAGCTGCCATAGGCATAGCCATACCCATAGCAGCCATAGACATAGCCATAGCAGTCATAGCCATAGCCATAGCCATAGCCATAGCAGCCATAGCCATAGCCATAGCAGCCATAGCCATAGCCATAGCAGCCATAGCAATAGCCATAGCAGCCATAACCACAGCCATAGCAGCCATAGCCATAGCCATAGCAGCCATAGCCATAGCCATAGCAGTCATAGCCATAGACATAGCCATAGCAGCTATAGCCATAGCCATAGCCATAGCAGACATAGCCATAGCCATAGCAGCCATAGCCATAGCCATACCCATAGCAGCCATAGCCATAGCCATAGCAATTATGGCCATAGCCAGAGACAAAGCAGCCATAGTCATAGCCACAGCCATAGCAGCCATAGCCATAACCATAGCAGCCATAGCCATAGCCATAGCAGACATAACCACAGCCATAGCAGCCATAGCCATAGCCATAGCTGCCATAGGCATGGCAATAGTAGCCAAAGCCATAGCCATAGCAGCCATAGCCATAGACATAGCCATAGCAGCCATAGCCACAGCCATAGCAGCCTTAGCCATAGCCATAGCCATAGCAGACATAGCCATAGCCATAGCCATAGCAGACAATGCCATAGCCATAGCCATAGCTGCTGTAGCCATTGCCAAAGCGGCCATAGCCATAGCCACAGCAGCCTTAGCCATAGCCATACCCATAGCAGACATAGCCATAGCCATAGCCATAGCAGCCTTGGCCGTAGCCATAGTCATAGCAGACATAGCCATAGCCATAGCCATAGCAGCCATAGCCATAGCCATAGCAGCCGTAGCCATAGCAGCCATTGCCATAGCCATTGCAGCCATAACCACAGCCATAGCAGCCATAGCCGTAGCCATAGCAGCCATAGGCATATCCATAGCAGCGAGAGCCAGAGCCGCAGCAGCCCTAGAGATAGCCATATCCTTAGCAGCCATAGACATAACCATAGCCATAGCAGCCATAGCTATAGCCATAGCTGCCATAGCCATGGCCATAGTAGCCAAAGCCATAGCCATAGCAGCCATAGCCATAGACATAGACGTAGCCATAGCAGCCATAGCTATAGCCATAGCCATAGCCATAGCAGCCATAGCCATAGCCGTAGCAGCCATAGCCATAGCCATAGCAGCCATAGCAGCCATAGCGATAGCCATAGCAGTCATAGGCATACCCATAGCAGCCGGAGCCAGAGCCACAGCAGCCGTAGACATAGCCGTAGCCTTAGCATTCATAGCCATAACCATAGCCATAGCAGTCATAGCCATAGCCATAGCAGCCATAGCGATAGCCATAGCAGCTATAGCCATAGCCATAGCAGTCATAGCCATAGCCATAGCCATAACAGCCATAGCCATAGCAGACATAGCCATAGCCATAGCCATAGCCGTAGCAGCCATAGCCATAGCCATAGCAGCCATAGCCATAGCCATAGCAGCCATAGCCATAGCCAGAGCAGTCATAGCCACAGCCATAGCAGTCATGGCCATAGCCACAGCAGCCATAGGCATAGCCATACCCATAGCAGCCATAGCCATAGCCATAGCAGTCATAGCTATAGCCATAGCCATAGCAGCCATAGCCATAGCCATAGCCATAGCAGCCATAGCCATAGCCATAGCAGACATAGCCATAGCCATACCCATAGCAGCCATAGCCATAGCCATAGCCGTCATAGCCATAGCCACAGCCATAGCAACCATAGCTATAGCCATAGCCATAGCAGCCATAGCCATAGCCATAGCAGCCATAGCAATAGCCATAGCAGCCATAACCACAGCCAAAGCAGCCATAGCCATAGCCATAGCAGCCATAGCCATAGCCATAGCAGCCAGAGCCAGAGCCACAGCAGCCGTAGACATAGCCATAGCCTAGGCAGCCATAGACATAACCATGGCCATAGTAGCCATAGCCATAGCCATAGCAGCCATAGCCATAGCCATAGCAGCCGTAGCGATTGCCATAGCAGCCATAGGCATACCCATAGCAGCCGGAGCCAGAGCCACTGCAGCCGTAGACATAGCCATAGCCTTAGCAGGCATAGCCATAGCCATAGCCATAGCAGCTATAGCCATAGCCATAGCAGCCATACCAATGGCCATAGTAGCCAAAGCCGTAGCCATAGCAGCCATAGCCATAGCCATATCCATAGCGGCCATAGCCATAGCCATAGCAGTCATAGCCATAGCCATAGCCATAGCAGCCATGGCCGTAGCCATAGCCATAGCCATAGCAGACATAGCCACAGCCATAGCAGCCATAGTCATAGCCATAGCTGCCATAGGCATAGCCACACCCATAGCAGCCATAGACATAGCCATAGCAGACATAGCCATAGCCATACCCATAGCAGCCGGAGCCAGAGCCACTGCAGCCGTAGACATAGCCATAGCCTTAGCAGGCATATCCATAGCCATAGCCATAGCAGCCATAGCCATAGCCATAGCTGCCATAGGCATGGCAATAGTAGCCAAAGCCATAGCCATAGCAGCCATAGCCATAGACATAGCCATAGCATCCATAGCCATAGCCATAGCCATGGCCATAGCAGCCATAGCCATACCCATAGCAGCCATAGCCATAGCCATAGCAATCATAGCCATAGCCATAGCCATAGCCATAGCCATAGCAGCCATAGCCATAGCCGATGCAGCCATAGCCATAGCCATAGCAGCTATAGCCGTAGCCATAGCAGCCATAGCCATAGCCAATGCAGCCAAAACCATAGCTATAGCATCCATAGCGATAGCCATAGCAGCCGTAGGCAGAGCCATAGCAACCATAGCTATATCCATAGCAGACACACACATAGCCACAGCCACAGCAGCCATAATCATAGCCATAGCCATAGCAGCCAATGCCATAGCCATAGCCATAGCAGCTGTAGCCATTGCCAAAGCGGCCATAGCCATAGCCATAGCAGCCATAGCAATAGCCATAGCAGCCATAACCACAGCCATAGCAGCCATAGCCATAGCCATAGCAGCCATAGCCATAGCCATAGCAGTCATAGCCATAGACATAGCCATAGCAGCTATAGCCATAGCCATAGCCATAGCAGACATAGCCATAGCCATAGCAGCCATAGCCATAGCCATACCCATAGCAGCCATAGCCATAGCCATAGCAATCATGGCCATAGCCAGAGACAAAGCAGCCATAGCCATAGCCACAGCCATAGCAGCCGTAGCCATAACCATAGCAGCCATAGCGATAGCCATAGCAGACATAACCACAGCCATAGCAGCCATAGCCATAGCCATAGCTGCCATAGGCATGGCCATAGTAGCCAAAGCCATAGCCATAGCAGCCATAGCCATAGACATAGCCATAGCATCCATAGCCATAGCCATAGCCATGGCCATAGCAGCCATAGCCATACACATAGCAGCCATAGCCAGAGCCATAGCAGTCATAGCCATAGCCATAGCCATAGCCATATCCATAGCAGCCATAGCCATAGCCGATGCAGCCATAGCCATAGCCATAGCAGCCATAGCCGTAGCCATAGCAGCCATAGCCATAGCCAATGCAGCCATAACCATAGCCATAGCATCCGTAGCGATAGCCATAGCAGCCGTAGGCAGAGCCATAGCAACCATAGCTATATCCATAGCAGACACACACATAGCCACAGCCATAGCAGCCATAATCATAGCCATAGCCATAGCAGCCAATGCCATAGCCATAGCCATAGCAGCTGTAGCCATTGCCAAAGCGGCCATAGCCATAGCCACAGCAGCCTTAGCCATAGCCATACCCATTGCAGACATAGCCATAGCCATAGCCATAGCAGCCGTGGCCGTAGCCATAGTCATAGCAGACATAGCCATAGCCATAGCCATAGCAGCCATAGCCATAGCCATAGCAGCCGTAGCCATAGCAGCCGTAGCCATAGCAGCCGCAGCCATAGCCATAGCCATAGCAGCCATTGCCATAGCCATTGCAGCCATAACCACAGCCATAGCAGCCATAGCCATAGCCATAGCAGCCATAAGCATATCCATAGCAGCGAGAGCCAGAGCCGCAGCAGCCGTAGAGGTAGCCATATCCTTAGCAGCCATAGACATAACCATAGCCATAGCAGCCATAGCTATAGCCATAGCTGCCATAGCCATGGCCATAGTAGCCAAAGCCATAGCCATAGCAGCCATAGCCATAGACATAGACATAGCCATAGCAGCCATAGCCATAGCCATAGCCATAGCCATAGCAGCCATAGCCATAGCCGTAGCAGCCATAGCCATAGCCATAGCAGCCATAGCAGCCATAGCGATAGCCATAGCAGCCATAGGCATACCCATAGCAGCCGGAGCCAGAGCCACAGCAGCCGTAGACATAGCCATAGCCTTAGCATTCATAGCCATAACCATAGCCATAGCAGCCATAGCCATAGCCATAGCTGCCATGGCGATATCCATAGCAGCCATAGCCATAGCCATAGCAGTGATAGCCATAGCCATAGCCATAACAGCCATAGCCATAGCAGCCATAGCCATAGCCATAGCCATAGCCGTAGCAGCCATAGCCATAGCCATAGCAGCCATAGCCATAGCCATAGCAGACATAGCCATAGCCAGAGCAGTCATAGACACAGCCATAGCAGTCATGGCCATAGCCATAGCAGCCATAGGCATAGCCATACCCATAGCAGCCATAGCCATAGCCATAGCAGTCATAGCTATAGCCATAGCCATAGCAGCCATAGCCATAGCCATAGCCATAGCAGCCATAGCCATAGCCATAGCAGCCATAGCCATAGCCATACCCATAGCAGCCATAGCCATAGCCATAGCCGTCATAGCCATAGCCACAGCCATAGCAGCCATAGCCATAGCCATAGCCATAGCAGCCATAGCCATAGCCATAGCAGCCATAGCAATAGCCATAGCAGCCATAACCACAGCCATAGCAGCCATAGCCATAGCCATAGCAGACATAGCCATAGCCATAGCAGCCAGAGCCAGAGCCACAGCAGCCGTAGACATAGCCATAGCCTTGGCAGCCATAGACATAACCATGGCCATAGCAGCCATAGCCATAGCCATAGCAGCCATAGCCATAGCCATAGCAGCCGTAGCGATAGCCATAGCAGCCATAGGCATACCCATAGCAGCCGTAGCCAGAGCCACTGCAGCCGTAGACATAGCCATAGCAGCCATACCAATGGCCATAGTAGCCAAAGCCGTAGCCATAGCAGCCATAGCCATAGCCATATCCATAGCGGCCATAGCCATAGCCATAGCAGTCATAGCCATAGCCATAGCCATAGCAGCCATAGCCATAACCATAGCAGCCATAGCCATAGCAGACATAACCACAGCCATAGCAGCCATAGCCATAGCCATAGCAGCCAGAGGCAGAGCCACAGCAGCCGTAGACATAGCCATAGCCACAGCAGCCATAGCCATAGCAGCCGCAGCCATAGCCACAGCCATAGCAGCCATAGCCATAACCAGAGCAGCCATAGCCATAGCAGACATAACCACAGCCATAGCAGCCATAGCCATAGCCATAGCAGCCAGAGGCAGAGCCACAGCAGCCGTAGACATAGCCATAGCCTTAGGAGCCATAGACATAACCATAGCCATAGCAGCCATAGCCATAGCCATAGCCGCCACAATCATGGCCATAGTATCCAAAACCATAGCCATAGCAGCCATAGCCAAAGACATAGCCATAGCAGCCATAGCCATAGCCATAGCCATAGCAGCCATAGCCATATCCATAGCAGCCATAGCCATAGCCATAGCAGCCATAGCCATAGCCATAGCAGTTATAGCCATAGACATAGCCATAGTAGCCATAGCCATAGCCATAGCCATAGCAGACGTAGCCATAGCCATAGCAGCCATAGCCATAGCCAAACCCATAGCAGCCATAGCCATAGCCATAGCAGTCATGGCCATAGCCATAGACAAAGCAGCCATAGCCATAGCCACAGCCATAGCAGCCATAGCCATAACCATAGCAGCCATAGCCATAGCCATAGCAGACATAACCACAGCCACAGCAGCCATAGCCATAGCCATAGCAGCCATAGCCATAGCCATAGCAGCCAGAGCCAGAGCCACAGCAGCCGTAGACATAGCCATAGCCTTAGGGGCCATAGACATAACCATAGCCTTAGCAGCCATAGAAATAGCCATAGCCGCCACAGCCATGGCCATTGTATCCAAAACCATAGCCATAGCAGCCATAGCCAAAGACATAACCATAGCAGCCATAGCCATAGCCATAGCCATAGCCATAGCAGCCATAGCCATAGCCATACCAGACATAGCCATAGCCATAGCCATAGCAGCCGTATCCATAGCCATAGCAGCCATAGCCATAGCCATAGCAGCCATAGTCGCCATAGCCATAACCATAGCAGCCATAGCCATAGCCATAGCAGACATAGCCATAGCCATAGCCATAGCAGCCGTATCCATAGCCATAGTAGCCATAGCCATAGCCATAGCAGCCATAGCCGCCATAGCCATAGCCATAGCAGCCATAGCCATAGCCATTGCAGCCATAGCCATAGCCATAGCAGCCATAGCCATAGCCATACCCATAGCAGCCATAGCCATAGCCATAGCAGTCATGGCCATAGCCATAGACAAAGCAACCATAGCCATAGCCACAGCCATAGCAGCCATAGCCATAACCATAGCAGCCATAGCCATAGCCATAGCAGACATAACCACAGCCATAGCAGCCATAGCCATAGCCATAGCAGCCATAGCCATCGCCATAGCCTTAGCAGCAATAGCCATAGTCATAGCCATAGCCATAGCAGCTATAGCCATAGCCATAGCCATAGCAGCCACAGCCGTAGCCATAGCAGCCATAGCCATAGCCATAGCAGCCATAGTAGACATAGCCATAGCCATAGCAGCCATAGCCATAGCCATAGCAGCCATAGCCATAGCTATAGCAGCCAGAGCCGGAGCCACAGCAGCCGTAGACATAGCCATAGCCTTAGCAGCCATAGCCATAACCATAGCTATAGCAGCCATAGCGATAGCAGCCATTGACATATCCATAGCAGCCAGAGCCAGAGCCACAGCAGCCGTAGACATAGCCATAGCATCCATAGCCATAGCAGCCGTAGCCATTGCCATAGCTGCCATAGTCATAACCTTAGCCATTGCAGCCATAGCCATAGCCATAGCAGCCATAGCCGTAGCCATAGCAGCCATAGCCATAGCCATAGCAGCCATAGCCATAGCCATAGCAGCCATAGCGATAGCCGTAGCAGCCGTAGGCATAGCCATAGCAGCCATAGCTATATCAATAGCAGACACACACATAGCCACAGCCATAGCAGCCATAATCATAGCCATAGCCATAGCCGCCACAGCCATGGCCATAGTATCCAAAACCATAGCCATAGCAGCCATAGCTATATCAATAGCAGACACACACATAGCCACAGCCATAGCAGCCATAATCATAGCCATAGCCATAGCCGCCACAGCCATGGCCATAGTATCCAAAACCATAGCCATAGCAGCCATAGCCAAAGACATAGCCATAGCAGCCATAGCCATAGCCATAGCCATAGCAGCCATAGCCATAGCCATAGCAGTTATAGACATAGCCATAGCCATAGCAGCCATAGCCATAGCCATAGCAGCCATAGCCATAGCTATAGCAGCCAGAGCCGGAGCCACAGCAGCCGTAGACATAGCCATAGCCTTAACAGCCATAGCCATAACCATAGCTATAGCAGCCATAGCGATAGCAGCCATTGACATATCCATAGCAGCCAGAGCCAGAGCCACAGCAGCCGTAGACATAGCCATAGCATCCATAGCCATAGCAGCCGTAGCCATAGCCATAGCTGCCATAGTCATAACCTTAGCCATTGCAGCCATAGCCATAGCCATAGCAGCCATAGCCGTAGCCATAGCAGCCATAGCCATAGCCATAGCAGCCATAGCCATAGCCATAGCAGCCATAGCGATAGCCGTAGCAGCCGTAGGCATAGCCATAGCAGCCATAGCTATATCAATAGCAGACACACACATAGCCACAGCCATAGCAGCCATAATCATAGCCATAGCCATAGCCGCCACAGCCATGGCCATAGTATCCAAAACCATAGCCATAGCAGCCATAGCCAAAGACATAGCCATAGCAGCCATAGCCATAGCCATAGCCATAGCAGCCATAGCCATATCCATAGCAGCCATAGCCGTAGCCATAGCAGCCATAGCCATAGCCAATGCAGCCATAACCATAGCCATAGCATCCATAGCGATAGCCATAGCAGCCGTAGGCAGAGCCATAGCAACCATAGCTATATCCATAGCAGACACACACATAGCCACAGCCATAGCAGCCATAATCATAGCCATAGCCATAGCAGCCAATGCCATAGCCATAGCCATAGCAGCTGTAGCCATTGCCAAAGCGGCCATAGCCATAGCCACAGCAGCCTTAGCCATAGCAATAGCCATAGCAGACATAGCCATAGCCATAGCCATAGCAGCCTTGGCCGTAGCCATAGTCATAGCAGACATAGCCATAGCCATAGCCATAGCAGCCATAGCCATAGCCATAGCAGCCGTAGCCATAGCAGCCGCAGCCATAGCCATAGCCATAGCAGCCATTGCCATAGCCATTGCAGCCATAACCACAGCCATAGCAGCCATAGCCATAGCCATAGCAGCCATAGGCATATCCATAGCAGCGAGAGCCAGAGCCGCAGCAGCCGTAGACATAGCCATATCCTTAGCAGCCATAGACATAACCATAGCCATAGCAGCCATAGCTATAGCCATAGCTGCCATAGCCATGGCCATAGTAGCCAAAGCCATAGCCATAGCAGCCATAGCCATTGACATAGACATAGCCATAGCAGCCATAGCCATAGCCATAGCCATAACCATAGCAGCCATAGCCATAGCCGTAGCAGCCATAGCCATAGCCATAGCAGCCATAGCAGCCATAGCGATAACCATAGCAGCCATAGGCATAGCCATAGCAGCCATAGCGATAGCCATAGCAGCCATAGCCATAGCCATAGCAGTCATAGCCATAGCCATAGCCATAACAGCCATAGCCATAGCAGCCATAGCCATAGCCATAGCCATAGCCGTAGCAGCCATAGCCATAGCCATAGCAGCCATAGCCATAGCCACAGCAGCCATAGCCATAGCCAGAGCAGTCATAGCCACAGCCATAGCAGTCATGGCCATAGCCATAGCAGCCATAGGCATAGCCATACCCATAGCAGCCATAGCCATAGCCATAGCAGTCATAGCTATAGCCATAGCCATAGCAGCCATAGCCATAGCCATAGCCATAGCAGCCATAGCCATAACCATAGCAGCCATAGCCATAGCCATACCCATAGCAGCCATAGCCATAGCCATAGCCGTCATAGCCATAGCCACAGCCATAGCAGCCATAGCCATAGCCATAGCCATAGCAGCCATAGCCATAGCCATAGCAGCCATAGCAATAGCCATAGCAGCCATAACCACAGCCATAGCAGCCATAGCCATAGCCATAGCAGCCATAGCCATAGCCATAGCAGCCAGAGCCAGAGCCACAGCAGCCGTAGACATAGCCATAGCCTTGGCAGCCATAGACATAACCATGGCCATAGCAGCCATAGCCATAGCCATAGCAGCCATAGCCATAGCCATAGCAGCCGTAGCGATAGCCATAGCAGCCATAGGCATACCCATAGCAGCCGGAGCCAGAGCCACTGCGGCCGTAGACATAGCCATAGCCTTAGCAGCCGTAGCCATAGCCATAGCCATAGCAGCCATAGCCATAGCCATAGCAGCCATACCAATGGCCATAGTAGCCAAAGCCGTAGCAATAGCAGCCATAGCCATAGCCATATCCATAGCGGCCATAGCCATAGCCATAGCAGTCATAGCCATAGCCATAGCCATAGCAGCCGGAGCCAGAGCCACAGCAGCCGTAGACATAGCCATAGCCTTAGCATTCATAGCCATAACCATAGCCATAGCAGCCATAGCCATAGCCATAGCAGCCATAGCGATAGCCATAGCAGCCATAGCCATAGCCATAGCAGTCATAGCCATAGCCATAGCCATAGCAGCCATAGCCATAGCAGCCATAGCCATAGCCATAGCCATAGCCGTAGCAGCCATAGCCATAGCCATAGCAGCCATAGCCATAGCCATAGCAGCCATAGCGACAGCCAGAGCAGTCATAGCCACAGCCATAGCAGTCATGGCCATAGCCATAGCAGCCATAGGCATAGCCATACCCATAGCAGCCATAGCCATAGCCATAGCAGTCATAGCTATAGCCATAGCCATAGCAGCCATAGCCATAGCCATAGCCACAGCAGCCATAGCCATAACCATAGCAGCCATAGCCATAGCCATACCCATAGCAGCCATAGCCATAGCCATAGCCGTCATAGCCATAGCCACAGCCATAGCAGCCATAGCCATAGCCATAGCCATAGCAGCCATAGCCATAGCCATAGCAGCCATAGCAATAGCCATAGCAGCCATAACCACAGCCATAGCAGCCATAGCCATAGCCATAGCAGCCATAGCCATAGCCATAGCAGCCAGAGCCAGAGCCACAGCAGCCGTAGACATAGCCATAGCCTTGGCAGCCATAGACATAACCATGGCCATAGCAGCCATAGCCATAGCCATAGCAGCCATAGCCATAGCCATAGCAGCCGTAGCGATAGCCATAGCAGCCATAGGCATACCCATAGCAGCCGGAGCCAGAGCCACTGCAGCCGTAGACATAGCCATATTCTTAGCAGCCGTAGCCATAGCCATAGCCATAGCAGCCATAGCCATAGCCTTAGCAGCCATACCAATGGCCATAGTAGCCAAAGCCGTAGCCATAGCAGCCATAGCCATAGCCATATCCATAGCGGCCATAGCCATAGCCATAGCAGTCATAGCCATAGCCATAGCCATAGCAGCCATGGCCATAGCCATAGCCATAGCAGCCATAGCCATAGCCATAGCAGCCATAGCCATAGCCATAGCAGACATAGCCACAGCCATAGCAGCCATAGTCATAGCCATAGCTGCCAGAGGCATAGCCATACCCATAGCAGCCATAGACATAGCCATACCAGTCATAGCCATAGCCATAGCCATAACAGCCATAGCCATAGCCATAGCCATAGCAGCCATAGCCATAGCCATAGCAGCCATAGCAATAGCCATAGCAGCCATAACCACAGCCATAGCAGCCATAGCCATAGCCATAGCAGCCATAGCCATAGCCATAGCAGCCAGAGCCAGAGCCACAGCAGCCGTAGACATAGCCATAGCCTTAGGGGCCATAGACATAACCATAGCCATAGCAGCCATAGAAATAGCCATAGCCGCCACAGCCATGGCCATTGTATCCAAAACCATAGCCATAGCAGCCATAGCCAAAGACATAGCCATAGCAGCCATAGCCATAGCCATAGCCATAGCCATAGAAGCCATAGCCATAGCCATAGCAGACATAGCCATAGCCATAGCCATAGCAGCCGTATCCATAGCCATAGTAGCCATAGCCATAGCCATAGCAGCCATAGTCGCCATAGCCATAACCATAGCAGCCATAGCCATAGCCATAGCAGACATAGCCATAGCCATAGCCATAGCAGCCGTATCCATAGCCATAGTAGCCATAGCCATAGCCATAGCAGCCATAGCCGCCATAGCCATAGCCATAGCAGCCATAGCCATAGCCATAGCAGCCAGAGCCAGAGCCACAGCAGCCGTAGACATAGCCATAGCCTTGGCAGCCATAGACATACCCATGGCCATAGCAGCCATAGCCATAGCCATAGCAGCCATAGCCATAGCCATAGCAGCCGTAGCGATAGCCATAGCAGCCACAGCCATAGCCAAACCCATAGCAGCCATAGCCATAGCCATAGCAGTCATGGCCATAGCCATAGCAGTTATAGCCATAGACATAGCCATAGCAGCCATAGCCATAGCCATAGCCATAGCAGACATAGCCATAGCCATAGCAGCCACAGCCATAGCCAAACCCATAGCAGCCATAGCCATAGCCATAGCAGTCATGGCCATAGCCATAGACAAAGCAGCCATAGCCATAGCCACAGCCATAGCAGCCATAGCCATAACCATAGCAGCCATAGCCATAGCCATAGCAGACATAGCCACAGCCATAGCAGCCATAGTCATAGCCATAGCTGCCATAGGCATAGCCACACCCATAGCAGCCATAGACATAGCCATAGCAGTCATAGCCATAGCCATAGCCATAACAGCCATAGCCATAGCCATAGCCATAGCAGCCATAGCCATAGCCATAGCAGCCATAGCAATAGCCATAGCAGCCATAACCACAGCCATAGCAGCCATAGCCATAGCCATAGCAGCCATAGCCATAGCCATAGCAGTTATAGCCATAGACATAGCCATAGCAGCCATAGCCATAGCCATAGCCATAGCAGACATAGCCATAGCCATAGCAGCCACAGCCATAGCCAAACCCATAGCAGCCATAGCCATAGCCATAGCAGTCATGGCCATAGCCATAGACAAAGCAGCCATAGCCATAGCCACAGCCATAGCAGCCATAGCCATAACCATAGCAGCCATAGCCATAGCCATAGCAGACATAACCACAGCCACAGCAGCCATAGCCATAGCCATAGCAGCCATAGCCATAGCCATAGCAGCCAGAGCCAGAGCCACAGCAGCCGTAGACATAGCCATAGCCTTAGGGGCCATAGACATAACCATAGCCATAGCAGCCATAGAAATAGCCATAGCCGCCACAGCCATGGCCATTGTATCCAAAACCATAGCCATAGCAGCCATAGCCAAAGACATAGCCATAGCAGCCATAGCCATAGCCATAGCCATAGCCATAGCAGCCATAGCCATAGCCATAGCAGACATAGCCATAGCCATAGCCATAGCAGCCGTATCCATAGCCATAGTAGCCATAGCCATAGCCATAGCAGCCATAGTCGCCATAGCCATAACCATAGCAGCCATAGCCATAGCCATAGCAGACATAGCCATAGCCATAGCCATAGCAGCCGTATCCATAGCCATAGTAGCCATAGCCATAGCCATAGCAGCCATAGCCGCCATAGCCATAGCCATAGCAGCCATAGCCATAGCCATTGCAGCCATAGCCATAGCCATAGCAGCCATAGCCATAGCCATACCCATAGCAGCCATAGCCATAGCCATACCCATAGCAGCCATAGCCATAGCCATAGCAGTCATGGCCATAGCCATAGACAAAGCAACCATAGCCATAGCCACAGCCATAGCAGCCATAGCCATAACCATAGCAGCCATAGCCATAGCCATAGCAGACATAACCACAGCCATAGCAGCCATAGCCATAGCCATAGCAGCCATAGCCATCGCCATAGCCTTAGCAGCAATAGCCATAGTCATAGCCACAGCCATAGCAGCTATAGCCATAGCCATAGCCATAGCAGCCACAGCCGTAGCCATAGCAGCCATAGCCATAGCCATAGCAGCCATAGTAGACATAGCCATAGCCATAGCAGCCATAGCCATAGCCATAGCAGCCATAGCCATAGCTATAGCAGCCAGAGCCAGAGCCACAGCAGCCGTAGACATAGCCATAGCCTTAGCAGCCATAGCCATAACCATAGCTATAGCAGCCATAGCCATAGCAGCCATAGACATATCCATAGCAGCCATATCCATAGCCATAGCAGCCATAGCGATAGCCATAGCAGCCATAGCCATAGCCATAGCAGCCATAGCCATAGTCATAGCAGCCATAACCACAGCCATAGCGGCCATAGCCATAGCCATAGCAGCCAGAGTCATAGCAGCCAGAGCCAGAGCCACAGCAGCCGTAGACATAGCCATAGCCTTAGCAGCCATAGACATAATCATAGCCATAGCAGCCATAGCCATAGCCATGGCAGCCATAGCCATAGCCATTGGAGCCATAACCACAGCCATAGCGGCCATAGCCATAGCCATAGCAGCCAGAGTCATAGCAGCCAGAGCCAGAGCCACAGCAGCCGTAGACATAGCCATAGCCTTAGCAGCCATAGACATAATCATAGCCATAGCAGCCATAGCCATAGCCACAGCAGCCACAGCCATGGCCATAGTAGCCAAAGCCATAGCCATGGCCATAGTAGCCAAAGCCATAGCCATTGCAGCCATAGCCATAGACATAACCATAGCCGCCAAAACCATAGCCGTAGCCATAGCCATAGCAGCCATAGCCATAGCCATAGCAGCCATAGCCATAGCAGCCATAGCCACAGTCATAGCAGCCATAGCCATAGCTATAGCCATAGCAGCCATAGATATAGCCATAGCAGCCATAGCCATAGCCATACCCATAGCAGCCATAGCCATAGCCATAGCCATAGCAGCCATAGCCATATCCATACCAGCCATAGCCATAGCCATAGCAGCCATAACCACAGGCACAGCAGCCATAGCCATAGCCATAGCAGCCATAGACATAGCCACAGCAGCCAGAGGCAGAGCCACAGCAGCCGTAGACATAGCCATAGCCTTAGCAGCCGTAGACATAACCATAGCCATAGCAGCCATAGCCATAGCCATAGCAGCCATATCCATGGACATAGTAGCCCAAGCCATAGCCATAGCAGCCATAGCCATAGACATAGCCATAGCAGCCATAGCCGTAGCCATAGCCATAGCCATAGCAGCCATAGCCATAGCCATACCCATAGCAGCCATAGCCATAGCCATAGCAGTCATGGCCATAGCCATAGACAAAGCAACCATAGCCATAGCCACAGCCATAGCAGCCATAGCCATAACCATAGCAGCCATAGCCATAGCCATAGCAGACATAACCACAGCCATAGCAGCCATAGCCATATCCATAGCAGCCATAGCCATCGCCATAGCCTTAGCAGCAATAGCCATAGCCATAGCCATAGCCATAGGAGCTATAGCCATAGCCATAGCCATAGCAGCCATTGCCATAGCCATAGCAGCCATAACCACAGCCATAGCGGCCATAGCCATAGCCATAGCAGCCAGAGCCATAGCAGCCAGAGCCAGAGCCACAGCAGCCGTAGACATAGCCATAGCCTTAGCAGCCATAGACATAATCATAGCCGTAGCAGCCATAGCCATAGCCACAGCAGCCACAGCCATGGCCATAGTAGCCAAAGTCATAGCCATGGCCATAGTAGCCAAAGCCATAGCCATTGCAGCCATAGCCATAGACATAGCCATAGCCGCCAAAACCATAGCCATAGCAGTCATAGCCATAGCCATAGCCATAGCAGCCATAGCCATAGCCATAGCCATAGCCATAGCAGCCATAGCCATAGCCATAGCAGCCATAGCCATAGCCATAGCAGACATAGCCACAGCCATAGCAGCCATAGCCATAGCCATAGCTGCCATAGGCATAGCCATACCCATAGCAGCCATAGACATAGCCATAGCAGTCATAGCCACAGCCATAGCCATAGCAGCCATAGCCATAGCCATAGCAGCCATAGCCATAGCCATAGCAGCCATAGCCATAGCCATAGCAGCCATAACCACAGCCATAGCAGCCATAGCCATAGCCATAGCAGCCATAGCCATAGCCATAGCAGTCATAGCCATAGACATAGCCATAGCAGCTATAGCCATAGCCATAGCCATAGCAGACATAGCCATAGCCATAGCAGCCATAGCCATAGCCATACCCATAGCAGCCATAGCCATAGCCATAGCAATCATGGCCATAGCCAGAGACAACGCAGCCATAGTCATAGCCACAGCCATAGCAGCCATAGCCATAACCATAGCAGCCATAGCCATAGCCATAGCAGACATAACCACAGCCATAGCAGCCATAGCCATAGCCATAGCAGCCATAGCCATCGCCATAGCCTTAGCAGCAATAGCCATAGTCATAGCCATAGCCATAGCAGCTATAGCCATAGCCATAGCCATAGCAGCCACAGCCGTAGCCATAGCAGCCATAGCCATAGCCATAGCAGCCATAGTAGACATAGCCATAGCCATAGCAGCCATAGCCATAGCCATAGCAGCCATAGCCATAGTTATAGCAGCCAGAGCCAGAGCCACAGCAGCCGTAGACATAGCCATAGCCTTAGCAGCCATAGCCATAACCATAGCTATACCAGCCATAGCCATAGCAGCCATAGATATATCCATAGCAGCCAGAGCCAGAGCCACAGCAGCCGTAGACATAGCCATAGCTGCCATAGTCATAACCATAGCCATAGCAGCCATAGCCAAAGCCATAGCAGCCATAGCCATAGCAGCCGCAGCCATAGCCATAGCCATAGCAGCCATTGCCATAGCCATAGCAGCCATAACCACAGCCATAGCGGCCATAGCCATAGCCATAGCAGCCAGAGCCATAGCAGCCAGAGCCAGAGCCACAGCAGCCGTAGACATAGCCATAGCCTTAGCAGCCATAGACATAATCATAGCCATAGCAGCCATAGCCATAGCCACAGCAGCCACAGCCATGGCCATAGCAGCCATATCCATGGACATAGTAGCCAAAGCCATAGCCATAGCAGCCATAGCCATAGACATAGCCATAGCAGCCATAGCCGTAGCCATAGCCATAGCCATAGCAGTCATAGCCATAGCCATAGCTGCCATAGTCATAACCATAGCCATAGAAGCCATAGCCATAGCCATAGCAGCCTCAGCCGTAGCAGCCGCAGCCATAGCCACAGCCATAGCAGCCATAGCCATAACCATAGCAGCCATAGCCATAGCAGACATAACCACAGCCATAGCAGCCATAGCCACAGCCATAGCAGCCATAGCCATAGCCATAGCAGCCAGAGGCAGAGCCACAGCAGCCGTAGACATAGCCATAGCCTTAGGAGCCATAGACATAACCATAGCCATAGCAGCCATAGCCATAGCCATAGCCGCCACAGCCATGGCCATAGTATCCAAAACCATAGCCATAGCAGCCATAGCCAAAGACATAGCCATAGCAGCCATAGCCATAGCCATAGCCATAGCCATAGCAGCCATAGCCATAGCCATAGCAGACATAGCCATAGCCATAGCCATAGCAGCCGTATCCATAGCCATAGTAGCCATAGCAATAGCCATAGCACCCATAGTCGCCATAGCCATAACCATAGCAGCCATAGCCATAGCCATAGCAGACATAGCCATAGCCATAGCCATAGCAGCCGTATCCATAGACATAGTAGACATAGCCATAGCCATAGCAGCCATAGCCGCCATAGCTATAGCCATAGCAGCCATAGTAGACACAGCCATAGCCATAACAGCCATAGCCATAGTCATATCAGGCATAGCCGCAGCCATAGCAGCCATAGCCATAGCCATAGCAGCCATTGCAATGGTCATAGTAGCCAAAGCCGTAGCCATAGCAGCCATAGGCATAGCCATATCCATAGCAGCCATAGCCATAGCCATAGCAGTCATAGTCATAGCCATAGCCATTGCAGCCATAGCCATAGCCATAGCCATAGCAGCCATAGCCATAACCAAAGCAGCCATAGCCACAGCCATAGCACCCATAGCCATAGCCATAGCAGCCATAGCCATAGCCATAGCAGCCAGAGCCAGAGCCACAGCAGCCGTAGACATAGCCATAGCCATAGCAGCCATAGCCATAACCAAAGCAGCCATAGCCACAGCCATAGCACCCATAGCCATAGCCATAGCAGCCATAGCCATAGCCATAGCAGCCATAGCCATACCCACAGCAGCCATAGCCATAGCCATAGCAGTCATAGCCATAGCCATAGCCATAGCAGCCATACCAATGGCCATAGTAGCCAAAGCCGTAGCCATAGCAGCCATAGCCATAGCCATATCCATAGCGGCCATAGCCATAGCCATAGCAGTCATAGCCATAGCCATAGCCACAGCAGCCATGGCCATAGCCATAGCCATAGCAGCCATAGCCATAGCCATAGCAGCCATAGCCATAGCCATAGTAGACATAGCCACAGCCATAGCAGCCATAGCCATAGCCATAGCTGCCATAGGGATAGCCATACCCATAGCAGCCATAGACATAGCCATAGCAGTCATAGCCATAGCCATAGCCATAGCAGCCATAGCCATAGCCATAGCCATAGCAGCCATAGCCATAGCCATAGCAGCCATAGCAATAGCCATAGCAGCCATAACCACAGCCATAGCAGCCATAGCCATAGCCATAGCAGCCATAGCCATAGCCATAGCAGTTATAGCCATAGACATAGCCATAGCAGCCATAGCCATAGCCATAGCCATAGCAGACATAGCCATAGCCATAGCCAAACCCATAGCAGCCATAGCCATAGCCATAGCAGTCATGGCCATAGCCATAGACAAAGCAGCCATAGCCATAGCCACAGAAATAGCAGCCATAGCCATAACCATAGCAGCCACAGCCATAGCCATAGCAGACATAACCACAGCCACAGCAGCCATAGCCATAGCCGTAGCAGCCATAGCCATAGCCATAGCAGCCAGAGCCAGAGCCACAGCAGCCGTAGACATAGCCATAGCCTTAGGGGCCATAGACATAACCATAGCCAGAGCAGCCATAGAAATAGCCATAGCCGCCACAGCCATGGCCATTGTATCCAAATCCATAGCCATAGCAGCCATAGCCAAAGACATAGCCATAGCAGCCATAGCCATAGCCATAGCAGTCATGGCCATAGCCATAGACAAAGCAGCCATAGCCATAGCCACAGCCATAGCAGCCATAGCCATAGCCATAGCAACCATAGCCATAGCCATAGCAGACATAACCACAGCCACAGCAGCCATAGCCATAGCCATAGCAGCCATAGCCATAGCCATAGCAGCCAGAGCCAGAGCCACAGCAGCCGTAGACATAGCCATAGCCTTAGGGGCCATAGACATAACCATAGCCATAGCAGCCATAGAAATAGCCATAGCCGCCATAGCCATGGCTATAGTATCCAAAACCATAGCCATAGCAGCCATAGCCAAAGACATAGCCATAGCAGCCATATCCATAGCCATAGCCATGGCCATAGCAGCCATAGCCATAGCCATAGCAGACATAGCCATAGCCATAGCCATAGCAGCCGTATCCATAGCCATAGTAGCCATAGCCATAGCCATAGCAGCCATACCAATGGCCATAGTAGCCAAAGCCGTAGCCATAGCAGCCATAGCCATAGCCATATCCATAGCGGCCATAGCCATAGCCATAGCAGTCATAGCCATAGCCATAGCCATAGCAGCCATAGCCATAGCCATAGCCATAGCCATAGCAGCCATAGCCATAGCCATAGCAGCCATAGCCATAGCCATTGCAGCCATAGCCATAGCCATAGCAGCCATAGCCATAGCCATACCCATAGCAGCCATAGCCATAGCCATAGCAGTCATGGCCATAGCCATAGACAAAGCAACCATAGCCATAGCCACAGACATAGCAGCCATAGCCATAACCATAGCAGCCATAGCCATAGCCATAGCAGACATAACCACAGCCATAGCAGCCATAGCCATATCCATAGCAGCCATAGCCATCGCCATAGCCTTAGCAGCAATAGCCATAGTCATAGCCATAGCCATAGGAGCTATAGCCATAGCCATAGCCATAGCAGCCATTGCCATAGCCATAGCAGCCATAACCACAGAAATAGCGGCCATAGCCATAGCCATAGCAGCCAGAGCCATAGCAGCCAGAGCCAGAGCCACAGCAGCCGTAGACATAGCCATAGCCTTAGCAGCCATAGACATAATCATAGCCGTAGCAGCCATAGCCATAGCCACAGCAGCCACAGCCATGGCCATAGTAGCCAAAGCCATAGCCATTGCAGCCATAGCCATAGACATAGCCATAGCCGCCAAAACCATAGCCATAGCAGTCATAGCCATAGCCATAGCCATAGCAGCCATAGCCATAGCCATAGCCATAGCCATAGCAGCCATAGCCATAGCCATAGCAGCCATAGCCATAGCCATAGCAGACATAGCCACAGCCATAGCAGCCATAGCCATAGCCATAGCTGCCATAGGCATAGCCATACCCATAGCAGCCATATACATAGCCATAGCAGTCATAGCCACAGCCATAGCCATAGCAGCCATAGCCATAGCCATAGCAGCCATAGCCATAGCCATAGCAGCCATAGCCATAGCCATAGCAGCCATAACCACAGCCATAGCAGCCATAGCCATAGCCATAGCAGCCATAGCCATAGCCATAGCAGTCATAGCCATAGACATAGCCATAGCAGCTATAGCCATAGCCATAGCCATAGCAGACATAGCCATAGCCATAGCAGCCATAGCCATAGCCATACCCATAGCAGCCATAGCCATAGCCATAGCAATCATGGCCATAGCCAGAGACAAAGCAGCCATAGTCATAGCCACAGCCATAGCAGCCATAGCCATAACCATAGCAGCCATAGCCATAGCCATAGCAGACATAACCACAGCCATAGCAGCCATAGCCATAGCCATAGCAGCCATAGCCATCGCCATAGCCTTAGCAGCAATAGCCATAGTCATAGCCATAGCCATAGCAGCTATAGCCATAGCCATAGCCATAGCAGCCACAGCCGTAGCCATAGCAGCCATAGCCATAGCCATAGCAGCCATAGTAGACATAGCCATAGCCATAGCAGCCATAGCCATAGCCATAGCAGCCATAGCCATAGTTATAGCAGCCAGAGCCAGAGCCACAGCAGCCGTAGACATAGCCGTAGCCTTAGCAGCCATAGCCATAACCATAGCTATACCAGCCATAGCCATAGCAGCCATAGATATATCCATAGCAGCCAGAGCCAGAGCCACAGCAGCCGTAGACATAGCCATAGCTGCCATAGTCATAACCATAGCCATAGAAGCCATAGCCATAGCCATAGCAGCCTTAGCCGTAGCAGCCGCAGCCATAGCCACAGCCATAGCAGCCATAGCCATAACCATAGCAGCCATAGCCATAGCAGACATAACCACAGCCATAGCAGCCATAGCCACAGCCATAGCAGCCATAGCCATAGCCATAGCAGCCAGAGGCAGAGCCACAGCAGCCGTAGACATAGCCATAGCCTTAGGAGCCATAGACATAACCATAGCCATAGCAGCCATAGCCATAGCCATAGCCGCCACAGCCATGGCCATAGTATCCAAAACCATAACCATAGCAGCCATAGCCAAAGACATAGCCATAGCAGCCATAGCCATAGCCATAGCCATAGCCATAGCAGCCATAGCCATAGCCATAGCAGACATAGCCATAGCCATAGCCATAGCAGCCGTATCCATAGCCATAGTAGCCATAGCAATAGCCATAGCACCCATAGTCGCCATAGCCATAACCATAGCAGCCATAGCCATAGCCATAGCAGACATAGCCATAGCCATAGCCATAGCAGCCGTATCCATAGACATAGTAGACATAGCCATAGCCATAGCAGCCATAGCCGCCATAGCTATAGCCATAGCAGCCATAGTAGACACAGCCATAGCCATAGCAGCCATAGCCATAGTCATATCAGGCATAGCCGCAGCCATAGCAGCCATAGCCATAGCCATAGCAGCCATTGCAATGGTCATAGTAGCCAAAGCCGTAGCCATAGCAGCCATAGGCATAGCCATATCCATAGCAGCCATAGCCATAGCCATAGCAGTCATAGTCATAGCCATAGCCATTGCAGCCATAGCCATAGCCATAGCCATAGCAGCCATAGCCATAACCAAAGCAGCCATAGCCACAGCCATAGCACCCATAGCCATAGCCATAGCAGCCATAGCCATAGCCATAGCAGCCAGAGCCAGAGCCACAGCAGCCGTAGACATAGCCATAGCCATAGCAGCCATAGCCATAACCAAAGCAGCCATAGCCACAGCCATAGCACCCATAGCCATAGCCATAGCAGCCATAGCCATAGCCATAGCAGCCATAGCCATACCCACAGCAGCCATAGCCATAGCCATAGCAGTCATAGCCATAGCCATAGCCATAGCAGCCATAGCCATAGCCATACCCATAGCAGCCATAGCCATAGCCATAGCAATCATGGCCATAGCCAGAGACAAAGCAGCCATAGTCATAGCCACAGCCATAGCAGCCATAGCCATAACCATAGCAGCCATAGCCATAGCCATAGCAGACATAACCACAGCCATAGCAGCCATAGCCATAGCCATAGCAGCCATAGCCATCGCCATAGCCTTAGCAGCAATAGCCATAGTCATAGCCATAGCCATAGCAGCTATAGCCATAGCCATAGCCATAGCAGCCACAGCCGTAGCCATAGCAGCCATTCCATAGCCATAGCAGCCATAGTAGACATAGCCATAGCCATAGCAGCCATAGCCATAGCCATAGCAGCCATAGCCATAGTTATAGCAGCCAGAGCCAGAGCCACAGCAGCCGTAGACATAGCCGTAGCCTTAGCAGCCATAGCCATAACCATAGCTATACCAGCCATAGCCATAGCAGCCATAGATATATCCATAGCAGCCAGAGCCAGAGCCACAGCAGCCGTAGACATAGCCATAGCTGCCATAGTCATAACCATAGCCATAGCAGCCATAGCCAAAGCCATAGCAGCCATAGCCATAGCAGCCGCAGCCATAGCCATAGCCATAGCAGCCATTGCCATAGCCATAGCAGCCATAACCACAGCCATAGCGGCCATAGCCATAGCCATAGCAGCCAGCGCCATAGCAGCCAGAGCCAGAGCCACAGCAGCCGTAGACATAGCCATAGCCTTAGCAGCCATAGGCATAATCATAGCCATAGCAGCCATAGCCATAGCCACAGCAGCCACAGCCATGGCCATAGCAGCCATATCCATGGACATAGTAGCCAAAGCCATAGCCATAGCAGCCATAGCCATAGACATAGCCATAGCAGCCATAGCCGTAGCCATAGCCATAGCCATAGCAGTCATAGCCATAGCCATAGCTGCCATAGTCATAACCATAGCCATAGAAGCCATAGCCATAGCCATAGCAGCCTTAGCCGTAGCAGCCGAAGCCATAGCCACAGCCATAGCAGCCATAGCCATAACCATAGCAGCCATAGCCATAGCAGACATAACCACAGCCATAGCAGCCATAGCCACAGCCATAGCAGCCATAGCCATAGCCATAGCAGCCAGAGGCAGAGCCACAGCAGCCGTAGACATAGCCATAGCCTTAGGAGCCATAGACATAACCATAGCCATAGCAGCCATAGCCATAGCCATAGCCGCCACAGCCATGGCCATAGTATCCAAAACCATAACCATAGCAGCCATAGCCAAAGACATAGCCATAGCAGCCATAGCCATAGCCATAGCCATAGCCATAGCAGCCATAGCCATAGCCATAGCAGACATAGCCATAGCCATAGCCATAGCAGCCGTATCCATAGCCATAGTAGCCATAGCAATAGCCATAGCACCCATAGTCGCCATAGCCATAACCATAGCAGCCATAGCCATAGCCATAGCAGACATAGCCATAGCCATAGCCATAGCAGCCGTATCCATAGACATAGTAGACATAGCCATAGCCATAGCAGCCATAGCCGCCATAGCTATAGCCATAGCAGCCATAGTAGACACAGCCATAGCCATAGCAGCCATAGCCATAGTCATATCAGGCATAGCCGCAGCCATAGCAGCCATAGCCATAGCCATAGCAGCCATTGCAATGGTCATAGTAGCCAAAGCCGTAGCCATAGCAGCCATAGGCATAGCCATATCCATAGCAGCCATAGCCATAGCCATAGCAGTCATAGTCATAGCCATAGCCATTGCAGCCATAGCCATAGCCATAGCCATAGCAGCCATAGCCATAACCAAAGCAGCCATAGCCACAGCCATAGCACCCATAGCCATAGCCATAGCAGCCATAGCCATAGCCATAGCAGCCAGAGCCAGAGCCACAGCAGCCGTAGACATAGCCATAGCCATAGCAGCCATAGCCATAACCAAAGCAGCCATAGCCACAGCCATAGCACCCATAGCCATAGCCATAGCAGCCATAGCCATAGCCATAGCAGCCATAGCCATACCCACAGCAGCCATAGCCATAGCCATAGCAGTCATAGCCATAGCCATAGCCATAGCAGCCATACCAATGGCCATAGTAGCCAAAGCCGTAGCCATAGCAGCCATAGCCATAGCCATATCCATAGCGGCCATAGCCATAGCCATAGCAGTCATAGCCATAGCCATAGCCACAGCAGCCATGGCCATAGCCATAGCCATAGCAGCCATAGCCATAGCCATAGCAGCCATAGCCATAGCCATAGTAGACATAGCCACAGCCATAGCAGCCATAGCCATAGCCATAGCTGCCATAGGGATAGCCATACCCATAGCAGCCATAGACATAGCCATAGCAGTCATAGCCATAGCCATAGCCATAGCAGCCATAGCCATAGCCATAGCCATAGCAGCCATAGCCATAGCCATAGCAGCCATAGCAATAGCCATAGCAGCCATAACCACAGCCATAGCAGCCATAGCCATAGCCATAGCAGCCATAGCCATAGCCATAGCAGTTATAGCCATAGACATAGCCATAGCAGCCATAGCCATAGCCATAGCCATAGCAGACATAGCCATAGCCATAGCCAAACCCATAGCAGCCATAGCCATAGCCATAGCAGTCATGGCCATAGCCATAGACAAAGCAGCCATAGCCATAGCCACAGAAATAGCAGCCATAGCCATAACCATAGCAGCCATAGCCATAGCCATAGCAGACATAACCACAGCCACAGCAGCCATAGCCATAGCCGTAGCAGCCATAGCCATAGCCATAGCAGCCAGAGCCAGAGCCACAGCAGCCGTAGACATAGCCATAGCCTTAGGGGCCATAGACATAACCATAGCCAGAGCAGCCATAGAAATAGCCATAGCCGCCACAGCCATGGCCATTGTATCCAAATCCATAGCCATAGCAGCCATAGCCAAAGACATAGCCATAGCAGCCATAGCCATAGCCATAGCAGTCATGGCCATAGCCATAGACAAAGCAGCCATAGCCATAGCCACAGCCATAGCAGCCATAGCCATAGCCATAGCAACCATAGCCATAGCCATAGCAGACATAACCACAGCCACAGCAGCCATAGCCATAGCCATAGCAGCCATAGCCATAGCCATAGCAGCCAGAGCCAGAGCCACAGCAGCCGTAGACATAGCCATAGCCTTAGGGGCCATAGACATAACCATAGCCATAGCAGCCATAGAAATAGCCATAGCCGCCATAGCCATGGCTATAGTATCCAAAACCATAGCCATAGCAGCCATAGCCAAAGACATAGCCATAGCAGCCATATCCATAGCCATAGCCATAGCCATAGCAGCCATAGCCATAGCCATAGCAGACATAGCCATAGCCATAGCCATAGCAGCCGTATCCATAGCCATAGTAGCCATAGCCATAGCCATAGCAGCCATACCAATGGCCATAGTAGCCAAAGCCGTAGCCATAGCAGCCATAGCCATAGCCATATCCATAGCGGCCATAGCCATAGCCATAGCAGTCATAGCCATAGCCATAGCCATAGCAGCCATAGCCATAGCCATAGCCATAGCCATAGCAGCCATAGCCATAGCCATAGCAGCCATAGCCATAGCCATTGCAGCCATAGCCATAGCCATAGCAGCCATAGCCATAGCCATACCCATAGCAGCCATAGCCATAGCCATAGCAGTCATGGCCATAGCCATAGACAAAGCAACCATAGCCATAGCCACAGACATAGCAGCCATAGCCATAACCATAGCAGCCATAGCCATAGCCATAGCAGACATAACCACAGCCATAGCAGCCATAGCCATATCCATAGCAGCCATAGCCATCGCCATATCCTTAGCAGCAATAGCCATAGTCATAGCCATAGCCATAGGAGCTATAGCCATAGCCATAGCCATAGCAGCCATTGCCATAGCCATAGCAGCCATAACCACAGCCATAGCGGCCATAGCCATAGCCATAGCAGCCAGAGCCATAGCAGCCAGAGCCAGAGCCACAGCAGCCGTAGACATAGCCATAGCCTTAGCAGCCATAGACATAATCATAGCCGTAGCAGCCATAGCCATAGCCACAGCAGCCACAGCCATGGCCATAGTAGCCAAAGTCATAGCCATGGCCATAGTAGCCAAAGCCATAGCCATTGCAGCCATAGCCATAGACATAGCCATAGCCGCCAAAACCATAGCCATAGCAGTCATAGCCATAGCCATAGCCATAGCAGCCATAGCCATAGCCATAGCCATAGCCATAGCAGCCATAGCCATAGCCATAGCAGCCATAGCCATAGCCATAGCAGACATAGCCACAGCCATAGCAGCCATAGCCATAGCCATAGCTGCCATAGGCATAGCCATACCCATAGCAGCCATAGACATAGCCATAGCAGTCATAGCCACAGCCATAGCCATAGCAGCCATAGCCATAGCCATAGCAGCCATAGCCATAGCCATAGCAGCCATAGCCATAGCCATAGCAGCCATAACCACAGCCATAGCAGCCATAGCCATAGCCATAGCAGCCATAGCCATAGCCATAGCAGCCATAACCACAGCCATAGCAGCCATAGCCATAGCCATAGCAGCCATAGCCATAGCCATAGCAGTCATAGCCATAGACATAGCCATAGCAGCTATAGCCATAGCCATAGCCATAGCAGACATAGCCATAGCCATAGCAGCCATAGCCATAGCCATACCCATAGCAGCCATAGCCATAGCCATAGCAATCATGGCCATAGCCAGAGACAAAGCAGCCATAGTCATAGCCACAGCCATAGCAGCCATAGCCATAACCATAGCAGCCATAGCCATAGCCATAGCAGACATAACCACAGCCATAGCAGCCATAGCCATAGCCAT
The DNA here is from genome assembly GCF_051401765.1 of Calliopsis andreniformis. Lineage (NCBI taxonomy): Eukaryota > Metazoa > Arthropoda > Insecta > Hymenoptera > Andrenidae > Calliopsis > Calliopsis andreniformis. Next base: position 967,570 of record NW_027480494.1, read on the forward strand.
AGCAGCCATAGCCATCGCCATAGCCTTAGCAGCAATAGCCATAGTCATAGCCATAGCCATAGCAGCTATAGCCATAGCCATAGCCATAGCAGCCACAGCCGTAGCCATAGCAGCCATAGCCATAGCCATAGCAGCCATAGTAGACATAGCCATAGCCATAGCAGCCATAGCCATAGCCATAGCAGCCATAGCCATAGTTATAGCAGCCAGAGCCAGAGCCACAGCAGCCGTAGACATAGCCGTAGCCTTAGCAGCCATAGCCATAACCATAGCTATACCAGCCATAGCCATAGCAGCCATAGATATATCCATAGCAGCCAGAGCCAGAGCCACAGCAGCCGTAGACATAGCCATAGCCTTAGGGGCCATAGACATAACCATAGCCAGAGCAGCCATAGAAATAGCCATAGCCGCCACAGCCATGGCCATTGTATCCAAATCCATAGCCATAGCAGCCATAGCCAAAGACATAGCCATAGCAGCCATAGCCATAGCCATAGCAGTCATGGCCATAGCCATAGACAAAGCAGCCATAGCCATAGCCACAGCCATAGCAGCCATAGCCATAGCCATAGCAACCATAGCCATAGCCATAGCAGACATAACCACAGCCACAGCAGCCATAGCCATAGCCATAGCAGCCATAGCCATAGCCATAGCAGCCAGAGCCAGAGCCACAGCAGCCGTAGACATAGCCATAGCCTTAGGGGCCATAGACATAACCATAGCCATAGCAGCCATAGAAATAGCCATAGCCGCCATAGCCATGGCTATAGTATCCAAAACCATAGCCATAGCAGCCATAGCCAAAGACATAGCCATAGCAGCCATATCCATAGCCATAGCCATAGCCATAGCAGCCATAGCCATAGCCATAGCAGACATAGCCATAGCCATAGCCATAGCAGCCGTATCCATAGCCATAGTAGCCATAGCCATAGCCATAGCAGCCATACCAATGGCCATAGTAGCCAAAGCCGTAGCCATAGCAGCCATAGCCATAGCCATATCCATAGCGGCCATAGCCATAGCCATAGCAGTCATAGCCATAGCCATAGCCATAGCAGCCATAGCCATAGCCATAGCCATAGCCATAGCAGCCATAGCCATAGCCATAGCAGCCATAGCCATAGTTATAGCAGCCAGAGCCAGAGCCACAGCAGCCGTAGACATAGCCATAGCCTTAGCAGCCATAGCCATAACCATAGCTATACCAGCCATAGCCATAGCAGCCATAGATATATCCATAGCAGCCAGAGCCAGAGCCACAGCAGCCGTAGACATAGCCATAGCTGCCATAGTCATAACCATAGCCATAGCAGCCATAGCCAAAGCCATAGCAGCCATAGCCATAGCAGCCGCAGCCATAGCCATAGCCATAGCAGCCATTGCCATAGCCATAGCAGCCATAACCACAGCCATAGCGGCCATAGCCATAGCCATAGCAGCCAGAGCCATAGCAGCCAGAGCCAGAGCCACAGCAGCCGTAGACATAGCCATAGCCTTAGCAGCCATAGACATAATCATAGCCATAGCAGCCATAGCCATAGCCACAGCAGCCACAGCCATGGCCATAGCAGCCATATCCATGGACATAGTAGCCAAAGCCATAGCCATAGCAGCCATAGCCATAGACATAGCCATAGCAGCCATAGCCGTAGCCATAGCCATAGCCATAGCAGTCATAGCCATAGCCATAGCTGCCATAGTCATAACCATAGCCATAGAAGCCATAGCCATAGCCATAGCAGCCTCAGCCGTAGCAGCCGCAGCCATAGCCACAGCCATAGCAGCCATAGCCATAACCATAGCAGCCATAGCCATAGCAGACATAACCACAGCCATAGCAGCCATAGCCACAGCCATAGCAGCCATAGCCATAGCCATAGCAGCCAGAGGCAGAGCCACAGCAGCCGTAGACATAGCCATAGCCTTAGGAGCCATAGACATAACCATAGCCATAGCAGCCATAGCCATAGCCATAGCCGCCACAGCCATGGCCATAGTATCCAAAACCATAGCCATAGCAGCCATAGCCAAAGACATAGCCATAGCAGCCATAGCCATAGCCATAGCCATAGCCATAGCAGCCATAGCCATAGCCATAGCAGACATAGCCATAGCCATAGCCATAGCAGCCGTATCCATAGCCATAGTAGCCATAGCAATAGCCATAGCACCCATAGTCGCCATAGCCATAACCATAGCAGCCATAGCCATAGCCATAGCAGACATAGCCATAGCCATAGCCATAGCAGCCGTATCCATAGACATAGTAGACATAGCCATAGCCATAGCAGCCATAGCCGCCATAGCTATAGCCATAGCAGCCATAGTAGACACAGCCATAGCCATAACAGCCATAGCCATAGTCATATCAGGCATAGCCGCAGCCATAGCAGCCATAGCCATAGCCATAGCAGCCATTGCAATGGTCATAGTAGCCAAAGCCGTAGCCATAGCAGCCATAGGCATAGCCATATCCATAGCAGCCATAGCCATAGCCATAGCAGTCATAGTCATAGCCATAGCCATTGCAGCCATAGCCATAGCCATAGCCATAGCAGCCATAGCCATAACCAAAGCAGCCATAGCCACAGCCATAGCACCCATAGCCATAGCCATAGCAGCCATAGCCATAGCCATAGCAGCCAGAGCCAGAGCCACAGCAGCCGTAGACATAGCCATAGCCATAGCAGCCATAGCCATAACCAAAGCAGCCATAGCCACAGCCATAGCACCCATAGCCATAGCCATAGCAGCCATAGCCATAGCCATAGCAGCCATAGCCATACCCACAGCAGCCATAGCCATAGCCATAGCAGTCATAGCCATAGCCATAGCCATAGCAGCCATACCAATGGCCATAGTAGCCAAAGCCGTAGCCATAGCAGCCATAGCCATAGCCATATCCATAGCGGCCATAGCCATAGCCATAGCAGTCATAGCCATAGCCATAGCCACAGCAGCCATGGCCATAGCCATAGCCATAGCAGCCATAGCCATAGCCATAGCAGCCATAGCCATAGCCATAGTAGACATAGCCACAGCCATAGCAGCCATAGCCATAGCCATAGCTGCCATAGGGATAGCCATACCCATAGCAGCCATAGACATAGCCATAGCAGTCATAGCCATAGCCATAGCCATAGCAGCCATAGCCATAGCCATAGCCATAGCAGCCATAGCCATAGCCATAGCAGCCATAGCAATAGCCATAGCAGCCATAACCACAGCCATAGCAGCCATAGCCATAGCCATAGCAGCCATAGCCATAGCCATAGCAGTTATAGCCATAGACATAGCCATAGCAGCCATAGCCATAGCCATAGCCATAGCAGACATAGCCATAGCCATAGCCAAACCCATAGCAGCCATAGCCATAGCCATAGCAGTCATGGCCATAGCCATAGACAAAGCAGCCATAGCCATAGCCACAGAAATAGCAGCCATAGCCATAACCATAGCAGCCACAGCCATAGCCATAGCAGACATAACCACAGCCACAGCAGCCATAGCCATAGCCGTAGCAGCCATAGCCATAGCCATAGGAGCCAGAGCCAGAGCCACAGCAGCCGTAGACATAGCCATAGCCTTAGGGGCCATAGACATAACCATAGCCAGAGCAGCCATAGAAATAGCCATAGCCGCCACAGCCATGGCCATTGTATCCAAATCCATAGCCATAGCAGCCATAGCCAAAGACATAGCCATAGCAGCCATAGCCATAGCCATAGCAGTCATGGCCATAGCCATAGACAAAGCAGCCATAGCCATAGCCACAGCCATAGCAGCCATAGCCATAGCCATAGCAACCATAGCCATAGCCATAGCAGACATAACCACAGCCACAGCAGCCATAGCCATAGCCATAGCAGCCATAGCCATAGCCATAGCAGCCAGAGCCAGAGCCACAGCAGCCGTAGACATAGCCATAGCCTTAGGGGCCATAGACATAACCATAGCCATAGCAGCCATAGAAATAGCCATAGCCGCCATAGCCATGGCTATAGTATCCAAAACCATAGCCATAGCAGCCATAGCCAAAGACATAGCCATAGCAGCCATATCCATAGCCATAGCCATGGCCATAGCAGCCATAGCCATAGCCATAGCAGACATAGCCATAGCCATAGCCATAGCAGCCGTATCCATAGCCATAGTAGCCATAGCCATAGCCATAGCAGCCATACCAATGGCCATAGTAGCCAAAGCCGTAGCCATAGCAGCCATAGCCATAGCCATATCCATAGCGGCCATAGCCATAGCCATAGCAGTCATAGCCATAGCCATAGCCATAGCAGCCATAGCCATAGCCATAGCCATAGCCATAGCAGCCATAGCCATAGCCATAGCAGCCATAGCCATAGCCATTGCAGCCATAGCCATAGCCATAGCAGCCATAGCCATAGCCATACCCATAGCAGCCATAGCCATAGCCATAGCAGTCATGGCCATAGCCATAGACAAAGCAACCATAGCCATAGCCACAGACATAGCAGCCATAGCCATAACCATAGCAGCCATAGCCATAGCCATAGCAGACATAACCACAGCCATAGCAGCCATAGCCATATCCATAGCAGCCATAGCCATCGCCATAGCCTTAGCAGCAATAGCCATAGTCATAGCCATAGCCATAGGAGCTATAGCCATAGCCATAGCCATAGCAGCCATTGCCATAGCCATAGCAGCCATAACCACAGAAATAGCGGCCATAGCCATAGCCATAGCAGCCAGAGCCATAGCAGCCAGAGCCAGAGCCACAGCAGCCGTAGACATAGCCATAGCCTTAGCAGCCATAGACATAATCATAGCCGTAGCAGCCATAGCCATAGCCACAGCAGCCACAGCCATGGCCATAGTAGCCAAAGCCATAGCCATTGCAGCCATAGCCATAGACATAGCCATAGCCGCCAAAACCATAGCCATAGCAGTCATAGCCATAGCCATAGCCATAGCAGCCATAGCCATAGCCATAGCCATAGCCATAGCAGCCATAGCCATAGCCATAGCAGCCATAGCCATAGCCATAGCAGACATAGCCACAGCCATAGCAGCCATAGCCATAGCCATAGCTGCCATAGGCATAGCCATACCCATAGCAGCCATATACATAGCCATAGCAGTCATAGCCACAGCCATAGCCATAGCAGCCATAGCCATAGCCATAGCAGCCATAGCCATAGCCATAGCAGCCATAGCCATAGCCATAGCAGCCATAACCACAGCCATAGCAGCCATAGCCATAGCCATAGCAGCCATAGCCATAGCCATAGCAGTCATAGCCATAGACATAGCCATAGCAGCTATAGCCATAGCCATAGCCATAGCAGACATAGCCATAGCCATAGCAGCCATAGCCATAGCCATACCCATAGCAGCCATAGCCATAGCCATAGCAATCATGGCCATAGCCAGAGACAAAGCAGCCATAGTCATAGCCACAGCCATAGCAGCCATAGCCATAACCATAGCAGCCATAGCCATAGCCATAGCAGACATAACCACAGCCATAGCAGCCATAGCCATAGCCATAGCAGCCATAGCCATCGCCATAGCCTTAGCAGCAATAGCCATAGTCATAGCCATAGCCATAGCAGCTATAGCCATAGCCATAGCCATAGCAGCCACAGCCGTAGCCATAGCAGCCATAGCCATAGCCATAGCAGCCATAGTAGACATAGCCATAGCCATAGCAGCCATAGCCATAGCCATAGCAGCCATAGCCATAGTTATAGCAGCCAGAGCCAGAGCCACAGCAGCCGTAGACATAGCCGTAGCCTTAGCAGCCATAGCCATAACCATAGCTATACCAGCCATAGCCATAGCAGCCATAGATATATCCATAGCAGCCAGAGCCAGAGCCACAGCAGCCGTAGACATAGCCATAGCTGCCATAGTCATAACCATAGCCATAGAAGCCATAGCCATAGCCATAGCAGCCTTAGCCGTAGCAGCCGCAGCCATAGCCACAGCCATAGCAGCCATAGCCATAACCATAGCAGCCATAGCCATAGCAGACATAACCACAGCCATAGCAGCCATAGCCACAGCCATAGCAGCCATAGCCATAGCCATAGCAGCCAGAGGCAGAGCCACAGCAGCCGTAGACATAGCCATAGCCTTAGGAGCCATAGACATAACCATAGCCATAGCAGCCATAGCCATAGCCATAGCCGCCACAGCCATGGCCATAGTATCCAAAACCATAACCATAGCAGCCATAGCCAAAGACATAGCCATAGCAGCCATAGCCATAGCCATAGCCATAGCCATAGCAGCCATAGCCATAGCCATAGCAGACATAGCCATAGCCATAGCCATAGCAGCCGTATCCATAGCCATAGTAGCCATAGCAATAGCCATAGCACCCATAGTCGCCATAGCCATAACCATAGCAGCCATAGCCATAGCCATAGCAGACATAGCCATAGCCATAGCCATAGCAGCCGTATCCATAGACATAGTAGACATAGCCATAGCCATAGCAGCCATAGCCGCCATAGCTATAGCCATAGCAGCCATAGTAGACACAGCCATAGCCATAGCAGCCATAGCCATAGTCATATCAGGCATAGCCGCAGCCATAGCAGCCATAGCCATAGCCATAGCAGCCATTGCAATGGTCATAGTAGCCAAAGCCGTAGCCATAGCAGCCATAGGCATAGCCATATCCATAGCAGCCATAGCCATAGCCATAGCAGTCATAGTCATAGCCATAGCCATTGCAGCCATAGCCATAGCCATAGCCATAGCAGCCATAGCCATAACCAAAGCAGCCATAGCCACAGCCATAGCACCCATAGCCATAGCCATAGCAGCCATAGCCATAGCCATAGCAGCCAGAGCCAGAGCCACAGCAGCCGTAGACATAGCCATAGCCATAGCAGCCATAGCCATAACCAAAGCAGCCATAGCCACAGCCATAGCACCCATAGCCATAGCCATAGCAGCCATAGCCATAGCCATAGCAGCCATAGCCATACCCACAGCAGCCATAGCCATAGCCATAGCAGTCATAGCCATAGCCATAGCCATAGCAGCCATAGCCATAGCCATACCCATAGCAGCCATAGCCATAGCCATAGCAATCATGGCCATAGCCAGAGACAAAGCAGCCATAGTCATAGCCACAGCCATAGCAGCCATAGCCATAACCATAGCAGCCATAGCCATAGCCATAGCAGACATAACCACAGCCATAGCAGCCATAGCCATAGCCATAGCAGCCATAGCCATCGCCATAGCCTTAGCAGCAATAGCCATAGTCATAGCCATAGCCATAGCAGCTATAGCCATAGCCATAGCCATAGCAGCCACAGCCGTAGCCATAGCAGCCATTCCATAGCCATAGCAGCCATAGTAGACATAGCCATAGCCATAGCAGCCATAGCCATAGCCATAGCAGCCATAGCCATAGTTATAGCAGCCAGAGCCAGAGCCACAGCAGCCGTAGACATAGCCGTAGCCTTAGCAGCCATAGCCATAACCATAGCTATACCAGCCATAGCCATAGCAGCCATAGATATATCCATAGCAGCCAGAGCCAGAGCCACAGCAGCCGTAGACATAGCCATAGCTGCCATAGTCATAACCATAGCCATAGCAGCCATAGCCAAAGCCATAGCAGCCATAGCCATAGCAGCCGCAGCCATAGCCATAGCCATAGCAGCCATTGCCATAGCCATAGCAGCCATAACCACAGCCATAGCGGCCATAGCCATAGCCATAGCAGCCAGCGCCATAGCAGCCAGAGCCAGAGCCACAGCAGCCGTAGACATAGCCATAGCCTTAGCAGCCATAGGCATAATCATAGCCATAGCAGCCATAGCCATAGCCACAGCAGCCACAGCCATGGCCATAGCAGCCATATCCATGGACATAGTAGCCAAAGCCATAGCCATAGCAGCCATAGCCATAGACATAGCCATAGCAGCCATAGCCGTAGCCATAGCCATAGCCATAGCAGTCATAGCCATAGCCATAGCTGCCATAGTCATAACCATAGCCATAGAAGCCATAGCCATAGCCATAGCAGCCTTAGCCGTAGCAGCCGAAGCCATAGCCACAGCCATAGCAGCCATAGCCATAACCATAGCAGCCATAGCCATAGCAGACATAACCACAGCCATAGCAGCCATAGCCACAGCCATAGCAGCCATAGCCATAGCCATAGCAGCCAGAGGCAGAGCCACAGCAGCCGTAGACATAGCCATAGCCTTAGGAGCCATAGACATAACCATAGCCATAGCAGCCATAGCCATAGCCATAGCCGCCACAGCCATGGCCATAGTATCCAAAACCATAACCATAGCAGCCATAGCCAAAGACATAGCCATAGCAGCCATAGCCATAGCCATAGCCATAGCCATAGCAGCCATAGCCATAGCCATAGCAGACATAGCCATAGCCATAGCCATAGCAGCCGTATCCATAGCCATAGTAGCCATAGCAATAGCCATAGCACCCATAGTCGCCATAGCCATAACCATAGCAGCCATAGCCATAGCCATAGCAGACATAGCCATAGCCATAGCCATAGCAGCCGTATCCATAGACATAGTAGACATAGCCATAGCCATAGCAGCCATAGCCGCCATAGCTATAGCCATAGCAGCCATAGTAGACACAGCCATAGCCATAGCAGCCATAGCCATAGTCATATCAGGCATAGCCGCAGCCATAGCAGCCATAGCCATAGCCATAGCAGCCATTGCAATGGTCATAGTAGCCAAAGCCGTAGCCATAGCAGCCATAGGCATAGCCATATCCATAGCAGCCATAGCCATAGCCATAGCAGTCATAGTCATAGCCATAGCCATTGCAGCCATAGCCATAGCCATAGCCATAGCAGCCATAGCCATAACCAAAGCAGCCATAGCCACAGCCATAGCACCCATAGCCATAGCCATAGCAGCCATAGCCATAGCCATAGCAGCCAGAGCCAGAGCCACAGCAGCCGTAGACATAGCCATAGCCATAGCAGCCATAGCCATAACCAAAGCAGCCATAGCCACAGCCATAGCACCCATAGCCATAGCCATAGCAGCCATAGCCATAGCCATAGCAGCCATAGCCATACCCACAGCAGCCATAGCCATAGCCATAGCAGTCATAGCCATAGCCATAGCCATAGCAGCCATACCAATGGCCATAGTAGCCAAAGCCGTAGCCATAGCAGCCATAGCCATAGCCATATCCATAGCGGCCATAGCCATAGCCATAGCAGTCATAGCCATAGCCATAGCCACAGCAGCCATGGCCATAGCCATAGCCATAGCAGCCATAGCCATAGCCATAGCAGCCATAGCCATAGCCATAGTAGACATAGCCACAGCCATAGCAGCCATAGCCATAGCCATAGCTGCCATAGGGATAGCCATACCCATAGCAGCCATAGACATAGCCATAGCAGTCATAGCCATAGCCATAGCCATAGCAGCCATAGCCATAGCCATAGCCATAGCAGCCATAGCCATAGCCATAGCAGCCATAGCAATAGCCATAGCAGCCATAACCACAGCCATAGCAGCCATAGCCATAGCCATAGCAGCCATAGCCATAGCCATAGCAGTTATAGCCATAGACATAGCCATAGCAGCCATAGCCATAGCCATAGCCATAGCAGACATAGCCATAGCCATAGCCAAACCCATAGCAGCCATAGCCATAGCCATAGCAGTCATGGCCATAGCCATAGACAAAGCAGCCATAGCCATAGCCACAGAAATAGCAGCCATAGCCATAACCATAGCAGCCATAGCCATAGCCATAGCAGACATAACCACAGCCACAGCAGCCATAGCCATAGCCGTAGCAGCCATAGCCATAGCCATAGCAGCCAGAGCCAGAGCCACAGCAGCCGTAGACATAGCCATAGCCTTAGGGGCCATAGACATAACCATAGCCAGAGCAGCCATAGAAATAGCCATAGCCGCCACAGCCATGGCCATTGTATCCAAATCCATAGCCATAGCAGCCATAGCCAAAGACATAGCCATAGCAGCCATAGCCATAGCCATAGCAGTCATGGCCATAGCCATAGACAAAGCAGCCATAGCCATAGCCACAGCCATAGCAGCCATAGCCATAGCCATAGCAACCATAGCCATAGCCATAGCAGACATAACCACAGCCACAGCAGCCATAGCCATAGCCATAGCAGCCATAGCCATAGCCATAGCAGCCAGAGCCAGAGCCACAGCAGCCGTAGACATAGCCATAGCCTTAGGGGCCATAGACATAACCATAGCCATAGCAGCCATAGAAATAGCCATAGCCGCCATAGCCATGGCTATAGTATCCAAAACCATAGCCATAGCAGCCATAGCCAAAGACATAGCCATAGCAGCCATATCCATAGCCATAGCCATAGCCATAGCAGCCATAGCCATAGCCATAGCAGACATAGCCATAGCCATAGCCATAGCAGCCGTATCCATAGCCATAGTAGCCATAGCCATAGCCATAGCAGCCATACCAATGGCCATAGTAGCCAAAGCCGTAGCCATAGCAGCCATAGCCATAGCCATATCCATAGCGGCCATAGCCATAGCCATAGCAGTCATAGCCATAGCCATAGCCATAGCAGCCATAGCCATAGCCATAGCCATAGCCATAGCAGCCATAGCCATAGCCATAGCAGCCATAGCCATAGCCATTGCAGCCATAGCCATAGCCATAGCAGCCATAGCCATAGCCATACCCATAGCAGCCATAGCCATAGCCATAGCAGTCATGGCCATAGCCATAGACAAAGCAACCATAGCCATAGCCACAGACATAGCAGCCATAGCCATAACCATAGCAGCCATAGCCATAGCCATAGCAGACATAACCACAGCCATAGCAGCCATAGCCATATCCATAGCAGCCATAGCCATCGCCATATCCTTAGCAGCAATAGCCATAGTCATAGCCATAGCCATAGGAGCTATAGCCATAGCCATAGCCATAGCAGCCATTGCCATAGCCATAGCAGCCATAACCACAGCCATAGCGGCCATAGCCATAGCCATAGCAGCCAGAGCCATAGCAGCCAGAGCCAGAGCCACAGCAGCCGTAGACATAGCCATAGCCTTAGCAGCCATAGACATAATCATAGCCGTAGCAGCCATAGCCATAGCCACAGCAGCCACAGCCATGGCCATAGTAGCCAAAGTCATAGCCATGGCCATAGTAGCCAAAGCCATAGCCATTGCAGCCATAGCCATAGACATAGCCATAGCCGCCAAAACCATAGCCATAGCAGTCATAGCCATAGCCATAGCCATAGCAGCCATAGCCATAGCCATAGCCATAGCCATAGCAGCCATAGCCATAGCCATAGCAGCCATAGCCATAGCCATAGCAGACATAGCCACAGCCATAGCAGCCATAGCCATAGCCATAGCTGCCATAGGCATAGCCATACCCATAGCAGCCATAGACATAGCCATAGCAGTCATAGCCACAGCCATAGCCATAGCAGCCATAGCCATAGCCATAGCAGCCATAGCCATAGCCATAGCAGCCATAGCCATAGCCATAGCAGCCATAACCACAGCCATAGCAGCCATAGCCATAGCCATAGCAGCCATAGCCATAGCCATAGCAGCCATAACCACAGCCATAGCAGCCATAGCCATAGCCATAGCAGCCATAGCCATAGCCATAGCAGTCATAGCCATAGACATAGCCATAGCAGCTATAGCCATAGCCATAGCCATAGCAGACATAGCCATAGCCATAGCAGCCATAGCCATAGCCATACCCATAGCAGCCATAGCCATAGCCATAGCAATCATGGCCATAGCCAGAGACAAAGCAGCCATAGTCATAGCCACAGCCATAGCAGCCATAGCCATAACCATAGCAGCCATAGCCATAGCCATAGCAGACATAACCACAGCCATAGCAGCCATAGCCATAGCCATAGCAGCCATAGCCATCGCCATAGCCTTAGCAGCAATAGCCATAGTCATAGCCATAGCCATAGCAGCTATAGCCATAGCCATAGCCATAGCAGCCACAGCCGTAGCCATAGCAGCCATAGCCATAGCCATAGCAGCCATAGTAGACATAGCCATAGCCATAGCAGCCATAGCCATAGCCATAGCAGCCATAGCCATAGTTATAGCAGCCAGAGCCAGAGCCACAGCAGCCGTAGACATAGCCGTAGCCTTAGCAGCCATAGCCATAACCATAGCTATACCAGCCATAGCCATAGCAGCCATAGATATATCCATAGCAGCCAGAGCCAGAGCCACAGCAGCCGTAGACATAGCCATAGCCTTAGGGGCCATAGACATAACCATAGCCAGAGCAGCCATAGAAATAGCCATAGCCGCCACAGCCATGGCCATTGTATCCAAATCCATAGCCATAGCAGCCATAGCCAAAGACATAGCCATAGCAGCCATAGCCATAGCCATAGCAGTCATGGCCATAGCCATAGACAAAGCAGCCATAGCCATAGCCACAGCCATAGCAGCCATAGCCATAGCCATAGCAACCATAGCCATAGCCATAGCAGACATAACCACAGCCACAGCAGCCATAGCCATAGCCATAGCAGCCATAGCCATAGCCATAGCAGCCAGAGCCAGAGCCACAGCAGCCGTAGACATAGCCATAGCCTTAGGGGCCATAGACATAACCATAGCCATAGCAGCCATAGAAATAGCCATAGCCGCCATAGCCATGGCTATAGTATCCAAAACCATAGCCATAGCAGCCATAGCCAAAGACATAGCCATAGCAGCCATATCCATAGCCATAGCCATAGCCATAGCAGCCATAGCCATAGCCATAGCAGACATAGCCATAGCCATAGCCATAGCAGCCGTATCCATAGCCATAGTAGCCATAGCCATAGCCATAGCAGCCATACCAATGGCCATAGTAGCCAAAGCCGTAGCCATAGCAGCCATAGCCATAGCCATATCCATAGCGGCCATAGCCATAGCCATAGCAGTCATAGCCATAGCCATAGCCATAGCAGCCATAGCCATAGCCATAGCCATAGCCATAGCAGCCATAGCCATAGCCATAGCAGCCATAGCCATAGCCATTGCAGCCATAGCCATAGCCATAGCAGCCATAGCCATAGCCATACCCATAGCAGCCATAGCCATAGCCATAGCAGTCATGGCCATAGCCATAGACAAAGCAACCATAGCCATAGCCACAGACATAGCAGCCATAGCCATAACCATAGCAGCCATAGCCATAGCCATAGCAGACATAACCACAGCCATAGCAGCCATAGCCATATCCATAGCAGCCATAGCCATCGCCATAGCCTTAGCAGCAATAGCCATAGTCATAGCCATAGCCATAGGAGCTATAGCCATAGCCATAGCCATAGCAGCCATTGCCATAGCCATAGCAGCCATAACCACAGCCATAGCGGCCATAGCCATAGCCATAGCAGCCAGAGCCATAGCAGCCAGAGCCAGAGCCACAGCAGCCGTAGACATAGCCATAGCCTTAGCAGCCATAGACATAATCATAGCCGTAGCAGCCATAGCCATAGCCACAGCAGCCACAGCCATGGCCATAGTAGCCAAAGTCATAGCCATGGCCATAGTAGCCAAAGCCATAGCCATTGCAGCCATAGCCATAGACATAGCCATAGCCGCCAAAACCATAGCCATAGCAGTCATAGCCATAGCCATAGCCATAGCAGCCATAGCCATAGCCATAGCCATAGCCATAGCAGCCATAGCCATAGCCATAGCAGCCATAGCCATAGCCATAGCAGACATAGCCACAGCCATAGCAGCCATAGCCATAGCCATAGCTGCCATAGGCATAGCCATACCCATAGCAGCCATAGACATAGCCATAGCAGTCATAGCCACAGCCATAGCCATAGCAGCCATAGCCATAGCCATAGCAGCCATAGCCATAGCCATAGCAGCCATAGCCATAGCCATAGCAGCCATAACCACAGCCATAGCAGCCATAGCCATAGCCATAGCAGCCATAGCCATAGCCATAGCAGCCATAACCACAGCCATAGCAGCCATAGCCATAGCCATAGCAGCCATAGCCATAGCCATAGCAGTCATAGCCATAGACATAGCCATAGCAGCTATAGCCATAGCCATAGCCATAGCAGACATAGCCATAGCCATAGCAGCCATAGCCATAGCCATACCCATAGCAGCCATAGCCATAGCCATAGCAATCATGGCCATAGCCAGAGACAAAGCAGCCATAGTCATAGCCACAGCCATAGCAGCCATAGCCATAACCATAGCAGCCATAGCCATAGCCATAGCAGACATAACCACAGCCATAGCAGCCATAGCCATAGCCATAGCAGCCATAGCCATCGCCATAGCCTTAGCAGCAATAGCCATAGTCATAGCCATAGCCATAGCAGCTATAGCCATAGCCATAGCCATAGCAGCCACAGCCGTAGCCATAGCAGCCATAGCCATAGCCATAGCAGCCATAGTAGACATAGCCATAGCCATAGCAGCCATAGCCATAGCCATAGCAGCCATAGCCATAGTTATAGCAGCCAGAGCCAGAGCCACAGCAGCCGTAGACATAGCCGTAGCCTTAGCAGCCATAGCCATAACCATAGCTATACCAGCCATAGCCATAGCAGCCATAGATATATCCATAGCAGCCAGAGCCAGAGCCACAGCAGCCGTAGACATAGCCATAGCTGCCATAGTCATAACCATAGCCATAGAAGCCATAGCCATAGCCATAGCAGCCTTAGCCGTAGCAGCCGCAGCCATAGCCACAGCCATAGCAGCCATAGCCATAACCATAGCAGCCATAGCCATAGCAGACATAACCACAGCCATAGCAGCCATAGCCACAGCCATAGCAGCCATAGCCATAGCCATAGCAGCCAGAGGCAGAGCCACAGCAGCCGTAGACATAGCCATAGCCTTAGGAGCCATAGACATAACCATAGCCATAGCAGCCATAGCCATAGCCATAGCCGCCACAGCCATGGCCATAGTATCCAAAACCATAACCATAGCAGCCATAGCCAAAGACATAGCCATAGCAGCCATAGCCATAGCCATAGCCATAGCCATAGCAGCCATAGCCATAGCCATAGCAGACATAGCCATAGCCATAGCCATAGCAGCCGTATCCATAGCCATAGTAGCCATAGCAATAGCCATAGCACCCATAGTCGCCATAGCCATAACCATAGCAGCCATAGCCATAGCCATAGCAGACATAGCCATAGCCATAGCCATAGCAGCCGTATCCATAGACATAGTAGACATAGCCATAGCCATAGCAGCCATAGCCGCCATAGCTATAGCCATAGCAGCCATAGTAGACACAGCCATAGCCATAGCAGCCATAGCCATAGTCATATCAGGCATAGCCGCAGCCATAGCAGCCATAGCCATAGCCATAGCAGCCATTGCAATGGTCATAGTAGCCAAAGCCGTAGCCACAGCAGCCATAGGCATAGCCATATCCATAGCAGCCATAGCCATAGCCATAGCAGTCATAGTCATAGCCATAGCCATTGCAGCCATAGCCATAGCCATAGCCATAGCAGCCATAGCCATAACCAAAGCAGCCATAGCCACAGCCATAGCACCCATAGCCATAGCCATAGCAGCCATAGCCATAGCCATAGCAGCCAGAGCCAGAGCCACAGCAGCCGTAGACATAGCCATAGCCATAGCAGCCATAGCCATAACCAAAGCAGCCATAGCCACAGCCATAGCACCCATAGCCATAGCCATAGCAGCCATAGCCATAGCCATAGCAGCCATAGCCATACCCACAGCAGCCATAGCCATAGCCATAGCAGTCATAGCCATAGCCATAGCCATAGCAGCCATAGCCATAGCCATACCCATAGCAGCCATAGCCATAGCCATAGCAATCATGGCCATAGCCAGAGACAAAGCAGCCATAGTCATAGCCACAGCCATAGCAGCCATAGCCATAACCATAGCAGCCATAGCCATAGCCATAGCAGACATAACCACAGCCATAGCAGCCATAGCCATAGCCATAGCAGCCATAGCCATCGCCATAGCCTTAGCAGCAATAGCCATAGTCATAGCCATAGCCATAGCAGCTATAGCCATAGCCATAGACATAGCAGCCACAGCCGTAGCCATAGCAGCCATAGCCATAGCCATAGCAGCCATAGTAGACATAGCCATAGCCATAGCAGCCATAGCCATAGCCATAGCAGCCATAGCCATAGTTATAGCAGCCAGAGCCAGAGCCACAGCAGCCGTAGACATAGCCGTAGCCTTAGCAGCCATAGCCATAACCATAGCTATACCAGCCATAGCCATAGCAGCCATAGATATATCCATAGCAGCCAGAGCCAGAGCCACAGCAGCCGTAGACATAGCCATAGCTGCCATAGTCATAACCATAGCCATAGCAGCCATAGCCAAAGCCATAGCAGCCATAGCCATAGCAGCCGCAGCCATAGCCATAGCCATAGCAGCCATTGCCATAGCCATAGCAGCCATAACCACAGCCATAGCGGCCATAGCCATAGCCATAGCAGCCAGAGCCATAGCAGCCAGAGCCAGAGCCACAGCAGCCGTAGACATAGCCATAGCCTTAGCAGCCATAGGCATAATCATAGCCATAGCAGCCATAGCCATAGCCACAGCAGCCACAGCCATGGCCATAGCAGCCATATCCATGGACATAGTAGCCAAAGCCATAGCCATAGCAGCCATAGCCATAGACATAGCCATAGCAGCCATAGCCGTAGCCATAGCCATAGCCATAGCAGTCATAGCCATAGCCATAGCTGCCATAGTCATAACCATAGCCATAGAAGCCATAGCCATAGCCATAGCAGCCTTAGCCGTAGCAGCCGCAGCCATAGCCACAGCCATAGCAGCCATAGCCATAACCATAGCAGCCATAGCCATAGCAGACATAACCACAGCCATAGCAGCCATAGCCACAGCCATAGCAGCCATAGCCATAGCCATAGCAGCCAGAGGCAGAGCCACAGCAGCCGTAGACATAGCCATAGCCTTAGGAGCCATAGACATAACCATAGCCATAGCAGCCATAGCCATAGCCATAGCCGCCACAGCCATGGCCATAGTATCCAAAACCATAACCATAGCAGCCATAGCCAAAGACATAGCCATAGCAGCCATAGCCATAGCCATAGCCATAGCCATAGCAGCCATAGCCATAGCCATAGCAGACATAGCCATAGCCATAGCCATAGCAGCCGTATCCATAGCCATAGTAGCCATAGCAATAGCCATAGCACCCATAGTCGCCATAGCCATAACCATAGCAGCCATAGCCATAGCCATAGCAGACATAGCCATAGCCATAGCCATAGCAGCCGTATCCATAGACATAGTAGACATAGCCATAGCCATAGCAGCCATAGCCGCCATAGCTATAGCCATAGCAGCCATAGTAGACACAGCCATAGCCATAGCAGCCATAGCCATAGTCATATCAGGCATAGCCGCAGCCATAGCAGCCATAGCCATAGCCATAGCAGCCATTGCAATGGTCATAGTAGCCAAAGCCGTAGCCATAGCAGCCATAGGCATAGCCATATCCATAGCAGCCATAGCCATAGCCATAGCAGTCATAGTCATAGCCATAGCCATTGCAGCCATAGCCATAGCCATAGCCATAGCAGCCATAGCCATAACCAAAGCAGCCATAGCCACAGCCATAGCACCCATAGCCATAGCCATAGCAGCCATAGCCATAGCCATAGCAGCCAGAGCCAGAGCCACAGCAGCCGTAGACATAGCCATAGCCATAGCAGCCATAGCCATAACCAAAGCAGCCATAGCCACAGCCATAGCACCCATAGCCATAGCCATAGCAGCCATAGCCATAGCCATAGCAGCCATAGCCATACCCACAGCAGCCATAGCCATAGCCATAGCAGTCATAGTCATAGCCGTAGCCATAGCAGCCATAGCCATAGCCATATCCATAGCGGCCATAGCCATAGCCATAGCAGTCATAGCCATAGCCATAGCCACAGCAGCCATGGCCATAGCCATAGCCATAGCAGCCATAGCCATAGCCATAGCAGCCATAGCCATAGCCATAGTAGACATAGCCACAGCCATAGCAGCCATAGCCATAGCCATAGCTGCCATAGGGATAGCCATACCCATAGCAGCCATAGACATAGCCATAGCAGTCATAGCCATAGCCATAGCCATAGCAGCCATAGCCATAGCCATAGCCATAGCAGCCATAGCCATAGCCATAGCAGCCATAGCAATAGCCATAGCAGCCATAACCACAGCCATAGCAGCCATAGCCATAGCCATAGCAGCCATAGCCATAGCCATAGCAGTTATAGCCATAGACATAGCCATAGCAGCCATAGCCATAGCCATAGCCATAGCCATTGCCATAGCAGCCATAGCCATAACCATAGCAGCCATAGCCATAGCAGACATAACCACAGCCATAGCAGCCATAGCCACAGCCATAGCAGCCATAGCCATAGCCATAGCAGCCAGAGGCAGAGCCACAGCAGCCGTAGACATAGCCATAGCCTTAGGAGCCATAGACATAACCATAGCCATAGCAGCCATAGCCATAGCCATAGCCGTCACAGCCATGGCCATAGTATCCAAAACCATAGCCATAGCAGCCATAGCCAAAGACATAGCCATAGCAGCCATAGCCATAGCCATAGCCATAGCCATAGCAGACATAGCCATAGCCATAGCAGACATAGCCATAGCCATAGCCATAGCAGCCGTATCCATAGCCATAGTAGCCATAGCAATAGCCATAGCACGCATAGTCGCCATAGCCATAACCATAGCAGCCATAGCCATAGCCATAGCAGTCATAGCCATAGGCATAGCCATAGCACCCATAGCCATAGCCATAGCCATAGCAGCCATAGCCATAACCAAAGCAGCCATAGCCACGGCCATAGCACCCATAGCCATAGCCACGGCCATAGCACCCATAGCCATAGCCATAGCAGGCATAGCCATAGCCATAGCAGCCAGAGCCAGAGCCACAGCAGCCGTAGACATAGCCGTAGCCATAGCAGCCATAGCCATAACCAAAGCAGCCATAGCCACAGCCATAGCACCCATAGCCATAGCCATAGCAGCCATAGCCATAGCCATAGCAGCCATAGCCATACCCACAGCAGCCATAGCCATAGCCATAGCAGTCATAGCCATAGCCATAGCCATAGCAGCCATACCAATGGCCATAGTAGCCAAAGCCGTAGCCATAGCAGCCATAGCCATAGCCATATCCATAGCGGCCATAGCCATAGCCATAGCAGTCATAGCCATAGCCATAGCCATAGCAGCCATGGCCATAGCCATAGCCATAGCAGCCATAGCCATAGCCATAGCAGCCATAGCCATAGCCATAGCAGACATAGCCACAGCCATAGCAGCCATAGCCATAGCCATAGCTGCCATAGGCATAGCCATACCCATAGCAGCCATAGACATAGCCATAGCAGTCATAGCCATAGCCATAGCCATAGCAGCCATAGCCATAGCCATAGCCATAGCAGCCATAGCCATAGCCATAGCAGCCATAGCAATAGCCATAGCAGCCATAACCACAGCCATAGCAGCCATAGCCATAGCCATAGCAGCCATAGCCATAGCCATAGCAGTTATAGCCATAGACATAGCCATAGCAGCCATAGCCATAGCCATAGCCATAGCAGACATAGCCATAGCCATAGCAGCCATAGCCATAGCCAAACCCATAGCAGCCATAGCCATAGCCATAGCAGTCATGGCCATAGCCATAGACAAAGCAGCCATAGCCATAGCCACAGCCATAGCAGCCATAGCCATAACCATAGCAGCCATAGCCATAGCCATAGCAGACATAACCACAGCCACAGCAGCCATAGCCATAGCCATAGCAGCCATAGCCATAGCCATAGCAGCCAGAGCTAGAGCCACAGCAGCCGTAGACATAGCCATAGCCTTAGGGGCCATAGACATAACCATAGCCATAGCAGCCATAGAAATAGCCATAGCCGCCACAGCCATGGCCATTGTATCCAAAACCATAGCCATAGCAGCCATAGCCAAAGACATAGCCATAGCAGCCATAGCCATAGCCATAGCCATAGCCATAGCAGCCATAGCCATAGCCATAGCAGACATAGCCATAGCCATAGCCATAGCAGCCGTATCCATAGCCATAGTAGCCATAGCCATAGCCATAGCAGCCATAGTCGCCATAACCATAACCATAGCAGCCATAGCCATAGCCATAGCAGACATAGCCATAGCCATAGCCATAGCAGCCGTATCCATAGCCATAGTAGCCTTAGCCATAGCCATAGCAGCCATAGCCGCCATAGCCATAGCCATAGCAGCCATAGCCATAGCCATTGCAGCCATAGCCATAGCCATAGCAGCCATAGCCACAGCCATAGCAGCCATAGCCATAGCTATAGCAGCCAGAGCCGGAGCCACAGCAGCCGTAGACATAGCCATAGCCTTAGCAGCCATAGCCATAACCATAGCTATAGCAGCCATAGCCATAGCAGCCATAGACATATCCATAGCAGCCAGAGCCAGAGCCACAGCAGCCGTAGACATAGCCATAGCATCCATAGCCATAGCAGCCGTAGCCATAGCCATAGCTGCCATAATCATAACCTTAGCCATTGCAGCCATAGCCATAGCCATAGCAGCCATAGCCGTAGCCATAGCAGCCATAGCCATAGTCATAGCAGCCATAGCCATAGCCATAGCAGCCATAGCGATAGCCGTAGCAGCCGTAGGCATAGCCATAGCAGCCATAGCTATATCCATAGCAGACACACACATAGCCACAGCCATAGCAGCCATAATCATAGCCATAGCCATAGCAGCCATAGCCATGGCCATAGTAGCCAAAGCCATAGCCATAGCAGCCATATCCGTAGACATAGCCATATCAGCCATAGCCACAGGCACAGCCATAGCCATTGCCATAGCAGCCATAGCCATAGCCATAGCAGCCATAGCCATAGGCATAGCAGCCATAGCCATAGCCATAGCAGCCATAGCCATAGCCATAGCAGTCATAGCTATAGCCATAGCCATAGCAGCCATAGCCATAGCCATAGCCATAGCAGCCATAGCCATAGCCATAGCAGCCATAGCCATAGCCATACCCATAGCAGCCATAGCCATAGCCATAGCCGTCATAGCCATAGCCACAGCCATAGCAGCCATAGCCATAGCCATAGCCATAGCAGCCATAGCCATAGCCATAGCAGCCATAGCAATAGCCATAGCAGCCATAACCACAGCCATAGCAGCCATAGCCATAGCCATAGCAGCCATAGCCATAGCCATAGCAGCCAGAGCCAGAGCCACAGCAGCCGTAGACATAGCCATAGCCTTGGCAGTCATAGCCATAGCCATAGCCATAGCAGCCATAGCCATAGCCATAGCAGCCATAGCAATAGCCATAGCAGCCATAACCACAGCCATAGCAGCCATAGCCATAGCCACAGCAGTTATAGCCATAGACATAGCAGCCGGAGCCAGAGCCACAGCAGCCGTAGACATAGCCATAGCCTTAGCAGCCATAGCCATAGCCATAGCCATAGCAGCCATAGCCATAGCCATAGCAGCCATACCAATGGCCATAGTAGCCAAAGCCGTAGCCATAGCAGCCATAGCCATAGCCATATCCATAGCGGCCATAGCCATAGCCATAGCAGTCATAGCCATAGCCATAGCCATAGCAGCCATGGCCATAGCCATAGCCATAGCAGCCATAGCCATAGCCATAGCAGCCATAGCCATAACCATAGCAGCCATAGCAATAGCCATAGCAGCCATAACCACAGCCATAGCAGCCATAGCCATAGCCATAGCAGCCATAGCCATAGCCATAGCAGTTATAGCCATAGACATAGCCATAGCAGCCATAGCCATAGCCATAGCAGCCATAGCCATAGCCAAACCCATAGCAGCCATAGCCATAGCCATAGCAGTCATGGCCATAGCCATAGACAAAGCAGCCATAGCCATAGCCACAGCCATAGCAGCCATAGCCATAACCATAGCAGCCATAGCAATAGCCATAGCAGCCATAACCACAGCCATAGCAGCCATAGCCATAGCCATAGCAGCCATAGCCATAGCCATAGCAGTTATAGCCATAGACATAGCCATAGCAGCCATAGCCATAGCCATAGCCATAGCAGAAATAGCCATAGCCATAGCAGCCATAGCCATAGCCAAACCCATAGCAGCCATAGCCATAGCCATAGCAGTCATGGCCATAGCCATAGACAAAGCAGCCATAGCCATAGCCACAGCCATAGCAGCCATAGCCATAACCATAGCAGCCATAGCCATAGCCATAGCAGACATAACCACAGCCACAGCAGCCATAGCCATAGCCATAGCAGCCATAGCCATAGCCATAGCAGCCAGAGCCAGAGCCACAGCAGCCGTAGACATAGCCATAGCCTTAGGGGCCATAGACATAACCATAGCCATAGCAGCCATAGAAATAGCCATAGCCGCCATAGCCATGGCCATAGTATCCAAAACCATAGCCATAGCAGCCATAGCCATAGCCATAGCCATAGCAGCCATAGCCATAGCCATAGCCATAGCCATAGCAGCCATAGCCATAGCCATAGCAGACATAGCCACAGCCATAGCAGCCATAGCCATAGCCATAGCTGCCATAGGCATAGCCATACCCATAGCAGCCATAGACATAGCCATAGCAGTCATAGCCACAGCCATAGCCATAGCAGCCATAGCCATAGCCATAGCAGCCATAGCCATAGCCATAGCAGCCATAGCAATAGCCATAGCAGCCATAACCACAGCCATAGCAGCCATAGCCATAGCCATAGCAGCCATAGCCATAGCTATAGCAGTCATAGCCATAGACATAGCCATAGCAGCTATAGCCATAGCCATAGCCATAGCAGACATAGCCATAGCCATAGCAGCCATAGCCATAGCCATACCCATAGCAGCCATAGCCATAGCCATAGCAATCATGGCCATAGCCAGAGACAAAGCAGCCATAGCCATAGCCACAGCCATAGCAGCCATAGCCATAACCATAGCAGCCATAGCCATAGCCATAGCAGACATAACCACAGCCATAGCAGCCATAGCCATAGCCATAGCAGCCATAGCCATCGCCATAGCCTTAGCAGCAATAGCCATAGTCATAGCCATAGCCATAGCAGCTATAGCCATAGCCATAGCCATAGCAGCCACAGCCGTAGCCATAGCAGCCATAGCCATAGCCATAGCAGCCATAGTAGCCATAGCCATAGCCATTGCAGCCATAGCCATAGACATAACCATAGCCGCCAAAACCATAGCCGTAGCCATAGCCATAGCAGCCATAGCCATAGCCATAGCAGCCATAGCCATAGCAGCCATAGCCACAGTCATAGCAGCCATAGCCATAGCCATAGCCATAGCAGCCATAGATATAGCCATAGCAGCCATAGCCATAGCCATACCCATAGCAGCCATAGCCATAGCCATAGCCATAGCAGCCATAGCCATATCCATAGCAGCCATAGCCATAGCCATAGCAGCCATAACCACAGCCACAGCAGCCATAGCCATAGCCATAGCACCCATAGACATAGCCACAGCAGCCAGAGGCAGAGCCACAGCAGCCGTAGACATAGCCATAGCCTTAGCAGCCGTAGACATAACCATAGCCATAGCAGCCATAGCCATAGCCATAGCAGCCATATCCATGGACATAGTAGCCAAAGCCATAGCCATAGCAGCCATAGCCATAGACATAGCCATAGCAGCCATAGCCGTAGCCATAGCCATAGCCATAGCAGTCATAGCCATAGCCATAGCTGCCATAGTCATAACCATAGCCATAGAAGCCATAGCCATAGCCATAGCAGCCATAGCCGTAGCCATAGCAGCAATAGCCATAGCAATAGCAGCCATAGCCATAGTCATAGCAGCCATAGCGATAGCCATAGCAGCCATAGCCACAGCCATGGCGGACATAGCAGCCATAGCCGTAGCCATAGCCATAGTCACAGCAGCCATAGCGATAGCCATAGCAGCCATAGCCATAGTCATAGCAGCCATAGCCATAGCCACAGCCATATCAGCCATATCCATAGCCATAGCAGCCATAGCGATAGCCATAGCAGCCGTAGGCAGAGCCATAGCAGCCATAGCTATATCCATAGTAGACACACACATAGCCACAGCCATAGCAGCCATAATCATAGCCATAGCCATAGCAGCCAATGCCATAGCCATAGCCATAGCAGCTGTAGCCATTGCCAAAGCGGCCATAGCCATAGCCACAGCAGCCTTAGCCATAGCCATAGCCAGAGCAGCCATAGCCATAGCAGCCGCAGCCATAGCCACAGCCATAGCAGCCATAGCCATAACCATAGCAGCCATAGCCATAGCCATAACAGACATAACCACAGCCATAGCAGCCATAGCCATAGCCATAGCAGCCATAGCCATAGCCATAGCAGCCATAGCCATAGCCATAGCAGCCAGAGCCAGAGCCACAGCAGCCGTAGTCATAGCCATAGCCTTAGCAGCCATACACAGAACCATAGCCATAGCAGCCATAGCCATAGCCATAGCAGCCATAGTCACAGCCATAGCAGCCATAGCCACAGCCATAGCAGCCATAGCCATAGCCATAACAGCCATAGCCATAGCCATAGCAGTTATAGCCATAGACATAGCCATAGCAGCCATAGCCATAGCCATAGCCATAGCAGACATAGCCATAGCCATAGCAGCCATAGCCATAGCCAAACCCATAGCAGCCATAGCCATAGCCATAGCAGTCATGGCCATAGCCATAGACAAAGCAGCCATAGCCATAGCCACAGCCATAGCAGCCATAGCCATAACCATAGCAGCCATAGCCATAGCCATAGCAGACATAACCACAGCCACAGCAGCCATAGCCATAGCCATAGCAGCCATAGCCATAGCCATAGCAGCCAGAGCCAGAGCCACAGCAGCCGTAGACATAGCCATAGCCTTAGGGGCCATAGACATAACCATAGCCATAGCAGCCATAGAAATAGCCATAGCCGCCACAGCCATGGCCATTGTATCCAAAACCATAGCCATAGCAGCCATAGCCAAAGACATAGCCATAGCAGCCATAGCCATAGCCATAGCCATAGCCATAGCAGCCATAGCCATAGCCATAGCAGACATAGCCATAGCCATAGCCATAGCAGCCGTATCCATAGCCATAGTAGCCATAGCCATAGCCATAGCAGCCATAGTCGCCATAACCATAACCATAGCAGCCATAGCCATAGCCATAGCAGACATAGCCATAGCCATAGCCATAGCAGCCGTATCCATAGCCATAGTAGCCTTAGCCATAGCCATAGCAGCCATAGCCGCCATAGCCATAGCAATAGCAGCCATAGCCATAGCCATTGCAGCCATAGCCATAGCCATAGCAGCCATAGCCATAGCCATAGCAGCCATAGCCATAGCTATAGCAGCCAGAGCCGGAGCCACAGCAGCCGTAGACATAGCCATAGCCTTAGCAGCCATAGCCATAACCATAGCTATAGCAGCCATAGCCATAGCAGCCATAGACATATCCATAGCAGCCAGAGCCAGAGCCACAGCAGCCGTAGACATAGCCATAGCATCCATAGCCATAGCAGCCGTAGCCATAGCCATAGCTGCCATAATCATAACCTTAGCCATTGCAGCCATAGCCATAGCCATAGCAGCCATAGCCGTAGCCATAGCAGCCATAGCCATAGTCATAGCAGCCATAGCCATAGCCATAGCAGCCATAGCGATAGCCGTAGCAGCCGTAGGCATAGCCATAGCAGCCATAGCTATATCCATAGCAGACACACACATAGCCACAGCCATAGCAGCCATAATCATAGCCATAGCCATAGCAGCCATAGCCATGGCCATAGTAGCCAAAGCCATAGCCATAGCAGCCATATCCGTAGACATAGCCATATCAGCCATAGCCACAGCCACAGCCATAGCCATTGCCATAGCAGCCATAGCCATAGCCATAGCAGCCATAGCCATAGGCATAGCAGCCATAGCCATAGCCGTAGCAGCCATAGCCATAGCCATAGCAGTCATAGCTATAGCCATAGCCATAGCAGCCATAGCCATAGCCATAGCCATAGCAGCCATAGCCATAGCCATAGCAGCCATAGCCATAGCCATACCCATAGCAGCCATAGCCATAGCCATAGCCGTCATAGCCATAGC
Organism: Calliopsis andreniformis; assembly: GCF_051401765.1. Taxonomy (NCBI): domain Eukaryota; kingdom Metazoa; phylum Arthropoda; class Insecta; order Hymenoptera; family Andrenidae; genus Calliopsis; species Calliopsis andreniformis. The sequence continues at coordinate 993,780 of NW_027480494.1, forward strand.
CACAGCCATAGCAGCCATAGCCATAGCCATAGCCATAGCAGCCATAGCCATAGCCATAGCAGCCATAGCATTAGCCATAGCAGCCATAACCACAGCCATAGCAGCCATAGCCATAGCCATAGCAGCCATAGCCATAGCCATAGCAGCCAGAGCCAGAGCCACAGCAGCCGTAGACATAGCCATAGCCTTGGCAGTCATAGCCATAGCCATAGCCATAGCAGCCATAGCCATAGCCATAGCAGCCATAGCAAGAGCCATAGCAGCCATAACCACAGCCATAGCAGCCATAGCCATAGCCATAGCAGTTATAGCCATAGACATAGCAGCCGGAGCCAGAGCCACAGCAGCCGTAGACATAGCCATAGCCTTAGCAGCCATAGCCATAGCCATAGCCATAGCAGCCATAGCCATAGCCATAGCAGCCATACCAATGGCCATAGTAGCCAAAGCCGTAGCCATAGCAGCCATAGCCATAGCCATATCCATAGCGGCCATAGCCATAGCCATAGCAGTCATAGCCATAGCCATAGCCATAGCAGCCATGGCCATAGCCATAGCCATAGCAGCCATAGCCATAGCCATAGCAGCCATAGCCATAACCATAGCAGCCATAGCCATAGCCATAGCAGACATAACCACAGCCACAGCAGCCATAGCCATAGCCATAGCAGCCATAGCCATAGCCATAGCAGCCAGAGCCATAGCCATAGCCATAGCAGACATAGCCATAGCCATAGCAGCCATAGCCATAGCCAAACCCATAGCAGCCATAGCCATAGCCATAGCAGTCATGGCCATAGCCATAGACAAAGCAGCCATAGCCATAGCCACAGCCATAGCAGCCATAGCCATAACCATAGCAGCCATAGCAATAGCCATAGCAGCCATAACCACAGCCATAGCAGCCATAGCCATAGCCATAGCAGCCATAGCCATAGCCATAGCCATAGCAGCCATAGCCATAGCCATAGCAGCCATACCAATGGCCATAGTAGCCAAAGCCGTAGCCATAGCAGCCATAGCCATAGCCATATCCATAGCGGCCATAGCCATAGCCATAGCAGTCATAGCCATAGCCATAGCCATAGCAGCCATGGCCATAGCCATAGCCATAGCAGCCATAGCCATAACCATAGCAGCCATAGCAATAGCCATAGCAGCCATAACCACAGCCATAGCAGCCATAGCCATAGCCATAGCAGCCATAGCCATAGCCATAGCAGTTATAGCCATAGACATAGCCATAGCAGCCATAGCCATAGCCATAGCAGCCATAGCCATAGCCAAACCCATAGCAGCCATAGCCATAGCCATAGCAGTCATGGCCATAGCCATAGACAAAGCAGCCATAGCCATAGCCACAGCCATAGCAGACATAGCCATAACCATAGCAGCCATAGCAATAGCCATAGCAGCCATAACCACAGCCATAGCAGCCATAGCCATAGCCATAGCAGCCATAGCCATAGCCATAGCAGTTATAGCCATAGACATAGCCATAGCAGCCATAGCCATAGCCATAGCCATAGCAGAAATAGCCATAGCCATAGCAGCCATAGCCATAGCCAAACCCATAGCAGCCATAGCCATAGCCATAGCAGTCATGGCCATAGCCATAGACAAAGCAGCCATAGCCATAGCCACAGCCATAGCAGCCATAGCCATAACCATAGCAGCCATAGCCATAGCCATAGCAGACATAACCACAGCCACAGCAGCCATAGCCATAGCCATAGCAGCCATAGCCATAGCCATAGCAGCCAGAGCCAGAGCCACAGCAGCCGTAGACATAGCCATAGCCTTAGGGGCCATAGACATAACCATAGCCATAGCAGCCATAGAAATAGCCATAGCCGCCATAGCCATGGCCATAGTATCCAAAACCATAGCCATAGCAGCCATAGCCATAGCCATAGCCATAGCAGCCATAGCCATAGCCATAGCCATAGCCATAGCAGCCATAGCCATAGCCATAGCAGACATAGCCACAGCCATAGCAGCCATAGCCATAGCCATAGCTGCCATAGGCATAGCCATACCCATAGCAGCCATAGACATAGCCATAGCAGTCATAGCCACAGCCATAGCCATAGCAGCCATAGCCATAGCCATAGCAGCCATAGCCATAGCCATAGCAGCCATAGCAATAGCCATAGCAGCCATAACCACAGCCATAGCAGCCATAGCCATAGCCATAGCAGCCATAGCCATAGCTATAGCAGTCATAGCCATAGACATAGCCATAGCAGTCATAGCCATAGCCATAGCCATAGCAGACATAGCCATAGCCATAGCAGCCATAGCCATAGCCATACCCATAGCAGCCATAGCCATAGCCATAGCAATCATGGCCATAGCCAGAGACAAAGCAGCCATAGCCATAGCCACAGCCATAGCAGCCATAGCCATAACCATAGCAGCCATAGCCATAGCCATAGCAGACATAACCACAGCCATAGCAGCCATAGCCATAGCCATAGCAGCCATAGCCATCGCCATAGCCTTAGCAGCAATAGCCATAGTCATAGCCATAGCCATAGCAGCTATAGCCATAGCCATAGCCATAGCAGCCACAGCCGTAGCCATAGCAGCCATAGCCATAGCCATAGCAGCCATAGTAGCCATAGCCATAGCAGCCAGAGCCAGAGCCACAGCAGCCGTAGTCATAGCCATAGCCTTAGCAGCCATACACAGAACCATAGCCATAGCAGCCATAGCCATAGCCATAGCAGCCATAGTCACAGCCATAGCAGCCATAGCCACAGCCATAGCAGCCATAGCCATAGCCATAACAGCCATAGCCATAGCCATAGCAGTTATAGCCATAGACATAGCCATAGCAGCCATAGCCATAGCCATAGCCATAGCAGATATAGCCATAGCCATAGCAGCCATAGCCATAGCCAAACCCATAGCAGCCATAGCCATAGCCATAGCAGTCATGGCCATAGCCATAGACAAAGCAGCCATAGCCATAGCCACAGCCATAGCAGCCATAGCCATAACCATAGCAGCCATAGCCATAGCCATAGCAGACATAACCACAGCCACAGCAGCCATAGCCATAGCCATAGCAGCCATAGCCATAGCCATAGCAGCCAGAGCCAGAGCCACAGCAGCCGTAGACATAGCCATAGCCTTAGGGGCCATAGACATAACCATAGCCATAGCAGCCATAGAAATAGCCTTAGCCGCCACAGCCATGGCCATTGTATCCAAAACCATAGCCATAGCAGCCATAGCCAAAGACATAGCCATAGCAGCCATAGCCATAGCCATAGCCATAGCCATAGCAGCCATAGCCATAGCCATAGCAGACATAGCCATAGCCATAGCCATAGCAGCCGTATCCATAGCCATAGTAGCCATAGCCATAGCCATAGCAGCCATAGTCGCCATAACCATAACCATAGCAGCCATAGCCATAGCCATAGCAGACATAGCCATAGCCATAGCCATAGCAGCCGTATCCATAGCCATAGTAGCCTTAGCCATAGCCATAGCAGCCATAGCCGCCATAGCCATAGCAATAGCAGCCATAGCCATAGCCATTGCAGCCATAGCCATAGCCATAGCAGCCATAGCCATAGCCATAGCAGCCATAGCCATAGCTATAGCAGCCAGAGCCGGAGCCACAGCAGCCGTAGACATAGCCATAGCCTTAGCAGCCATAGCCATAACCATAGCTATAGCAGCCATAGCCATAGCAGCCATAGACATATCCATAGCAGCCAGAGCCAGAGCCACAGCAGCCGTAGACATAGCCATAGCATCCATAGCCATAGCAGCCGTAGCCATAGCCATAGCTGCCATAATCATAACCTTAGCCATTGCAGCCATAGCCATAGCCATAGCAGCCATAGCCGTAGCCATAGCAGCCATAGCCATAGTCATAGCAGCCATAGCCATAGCCATAGCAGCCATAGCGATAGCCGTAGCAGCCGTAGGCATAGCCATAGCAGCCATAGCTATATCCATAGCAGACACACACATAGCCACAGCCATAGCAGCCATAATCATAGCCATAGCCATAGCAGCCATAGCCATGGCCATAGTAGCCAAAGCCATAGCCATAGCAGCCATATCCGTAGACATAGCCATATCAGCCATAGCCACAGCCACAGCCATAGCCATTGCCATAGCAGCCATAGCCATAGCCATAGCAGCCATAGCCATAGGCATAGCAGCCATAGCCATAGCCGTAGCAGCCATAGCCATAGCCATAGCAGTCATAGCTATAGCCATAGCCATAGCAGCCATAGCCATAGCCATAGCCATAGCAGCCATAGCCATAGCCATAGCAGCCATAGCCATAGCCATACCCATAGCAGCCATAGCCATAGCCATAGCCGTCATAGCCATAGCCACAGCCATAGCAGCCATAGCCATAGCCATAGCCATAGCAGCCATAGCCATAGCCATAGCAGCCATAGCATTAGCCATAGCAGCCATAACCACAGCCATAGCAGCCATAGCCATAGCCATAGCAGCCATAGCCATAGCCATAGCAGCCAGAGCCAGAGCCACAGCAGCCGTAGACATAGCCATAGCCTTGGCAGTCATAGCCATAGCCATAGCCATAGCAGCCATAGCCATAGCCATAGCAGCCATAGCAAGAGCCATAGCAGCCATAACCACAGCCATAGCAGCCATAGCCATAGCCATAGCAGTTATAGCCATAGACATAGCAGCCGGAGCCAGAGCCACAGCAGCCGTAGACATAGCCATAGCCTTAGCAGTCATAGCCATAGCCATAGCCATAGCAGCCATAGCCATAGCCATAGCAGCCATACCAATGGCCATAGTAGCCAAAGCCGTAGCCATAGCAGCCATAGCCATAGCCATATCCATAGCGGCCATAGCCATAGCCATAGCAGTCATAGCCATAGCCATAGCCATAGCAGCCATGGCCATAGCCATAGCCATAGCAGCCATAGCCATAGCCATAGCAGCCATAGCCATAACCATAGCAGCCATAGCCATAGCCATAGCAGACATAACCACAGCCACAGCAGCCATAGCCATAGCCATAGCAGCCATAGCCATAGCCATAGCAGCCAGAGCCATAGCCATAGCCATAGCAGACATAGCCATAGCCATAGCAGCCATAGCCATAGCCAAACCCATAGCAGCCATAGCCATAGCCATAGCAGTCATGGCCATAGCCATAGACAAAGCAGCCATAGCCATAGCCACAGCCATAGCAGCCATAGCCATAACCATAGCAGCCATAGCAATAGCCATAGCAGCCATAACCACAGCCATAGCAGCCATAGCCATAGCCATAGCAGCCATAGCCATAGCCATAGCAGTTATAGCCATAGACATAGCCATAGCAGCCATAGCCATAGCCATAGCCATAGCAGAAATAGCCATAGCCATAGCAGCCATAGCCATAGCCAAACCCATAGCAGCCATAGCCATAGCCATAGCAGTCATGGCCATAGCCATAGACAAAGCAGCCATAGCCATAGCCACAGCCATAGCAGCCATAGCCATAACCATAGCAGCCATAGCCATAGCCATAGCAGACATAACCACAGCCACAGCAGCCATAGCCATAGCCATAGCAGCCATAGCCATAGCCATAGCAGCCAGAGCCAGAGCCACAGCAGCCGTAGACATAGCCATAGCCTTAGGGGCCATAGACATAACCATAGCCATAGCAGACATAGAAATAGCCATAGCCGCCATAGCCATGGCCATAGTATCCAAAACCATAGCCATAGCCGCCATAGCCAAAGACATAGCCATAGCAGCCATAGCCATAGCCATAGCCATAGCCATAGCAGCCATAGCCATAGCCATAGCAGACATAGCCATAGCCATAGCCATAGCAGCCGTATCCATAGCCATAGTAGCCATAGCCATAGCCATAGCAGCCATACCAATGGCCATAGTAGCCAAAGCCGTAGCCATAGCAGCCATAGCCATAGCCATATCCATAGCGGCCATAGCCATAGCCATAGCAGTCATAGCCATAGCCATAGCCATAGCAGCCATAGCCATAGCCATAGCCATAGCCATAGCAGCCATAGCCATAGCCATAGCAGCCATAGCCATAGCCATTGCAGCCATAGCCATAGCCATAGCAGCCATAGCCATAGCCATAGCAGTCATGGCCATAGCCATAGACAAAGCAACCATAGCCATAGCCACAGCCATAGCAGCCATAGCCATAACCATAGCAGCCATAGCCATAGCCATAGCAGACATAACCACAGCCATAGCAGCTATAGCCATAGCCATAGCAGCCATAGCCATCGCCATAGCCTTAGCAGCAATAGCCATAGTCATAGCCATAGGCATAGGAGCTATAGCCATAGCCATAGCCATAGCAGCCATTGCCATAGCCATAGCAGCCATAACCACAGCCATAGCGGCCATAGCCATAGCCATAGCAGCCAGAGCCATAGCAGCCAGAGCCAGAGCCACAGCAGCCGTAGACATAGCCATAGCCTTAGCAGCCATAGACATAATCATAGCCATAGCAGCCATAGCCATAGCCACAGCAGCCACAGCCGTGGCCATAGTAGCCAAAGTCATAGCCATGGCCATAGTAGCCAAAGCCATAGCCATTGCAGCCATAGCCATAGACATAGCCATAGCCGCCAAAACCATAGCCGTAGCCATAGCCATAGCAGCCATACCAATGGCCATAGTAGCCAAAGCCGTAGCCATAGCAGCCATAGCCATAGCCATATCCATAGCGGCCATAGCCATAGCCATAGCAGTCGCAGCCATAGCCATAGCCATAGCAGTCGCAGCCATAGCCATAGCCATAGCAGCCATAGCCATAGCCATAGCCATAGCCATAGCAGCCATAGCCATAGCCATAGCAGCCATAGCCATAGCCATAGCAGACATAGCCACAGCCATAGCAGCCATAGCCATAGCCATAGCTGCCATAGGCATAGCCATACCCATAGCAGCCATAGACATAGCCATAGCAGTCATAGCCACAGCCATAGCCATAGCAGCCATAGCCATAGCCATAGCAGCCATAGCCATAGCCATAGCAGCCATAGCAATAGCCATAGCAGCCATAACCACAGCCATAGCAGCCATAGCCATAGCCATAGCAGCCATAGCCATAGCTATAGCAGTCATAGCCATAGACATAGCCATAGCAGCTATAGCCATAGCCATAGCCATAGCAGACATAGCCATAGCCATAGCAGCCATAGCCATAGCCATACCCATAGCAGCCATAGCCATAGCCATAGCAATCATGGCCATAGCCAGAGACAAAGCAGCCATAGCCATAGCCACAGCCATAGCAGCCATAGCCATAACCATAGCAGCCATAGCCATAGCCATAGCAGACATAACCACAAACATAGCAGCCATAGCCATAGCCATAGCAGCCATAGCCATAGCCATAGCAGCCATAGCCATAGCCATACCCATAGCAGCCATAGCCATAGCCATAGCCGTCATAGCCATAGCCACAGCCATAGCAGCCATAGCCATAGCCATAGCCATAGCAGCCATAGCCATAGCCATAGCAGCCATAGCAATAGCCATAGCAGCCATAACCACAGCCATAGCAGCCATAGCCATAGCCATAGCAGCCATAGCCATAGCCATAGCAGCCAGAGCCAGAGCCACAGCAGCCGTAGACATAGCCATAGCCTTGGCAGTCATAGCCATAGCCATAGCCATAGCAGCCATAGCCATAGCCATAGCAGCCATAGCAATAGCCATAGCAGCCATAACCACAGCCATAGCAGCCATAGCCATAGCCATAGCAGATATAGCCATAGACATAGCAGCCGGAGCCAGAGCCACAGCAGCCGTAGACATAGTCATAGCCTTAGCAGCCATAGCCATAGCCATAGCCATAGCAGCCATAGCCATAGCCATAGCAGCCATACCAATGGCCATAGTAGCCAAAGCCGTAGCCATAGCAGCCATAGCCATAGCCATATCCATAGCGGCCATAGCCATAGCCATAGCAGTCATAGCCATAGCCATAGCCATAGCAGCCATGGCCATAGCCATAGCCATAGCAGCCATAGCCATAGCCATAGCAGCCATAGCCATAACCATAGCAGCCATAGCCATAGCCATAGCAGACATAACCACAGCCACAGCAGCCATAGCCATAGCCATAGCAGCCATAGCCATAGCCATAGCAGCCAGAGCCATAGCCATAGCCATAGCAGACATAGCCATAGCCATAGCAGCCATAGCCATAGCCAAACCCATAGCAGCCATAGCCATAGCCATAGCAGTCATGGCCATAGCCATAGACAAAGCAGCCATAGCCATAGCCACAGCCATAGCAGCCATAGCCATAACCATAGCAGCCATAGCAATAGCCATAGCAGCCATAACCACAGCCATAGCACCCATAGCCATAGCCATAGCAGCCATAGCCATAGCCATAGCAGTTATAGCCATAGACATAGCCATAGCAGCCATAGCCATAGCCATAGCCATAGCAGAAATAGCCATAGCCATAGCAGCCATAGCCATAGCCAAACCCATAGCAGCCATAGCCATAGCCATAGCAGTCATGGCAATAGCCATAGACAAAGCAGCCATAGCCATAGCCACAGCCGTAGCAGCCATAGCCATAACCATAGCAGCCATAGCCATAGCCAAACCCATAGCAGCCATAGCCATAGCCATAGCAGTCATGGCCATAGCCATAGACAAAGCAGCCATAGCCATAGCCACAGCCATAGCAGCCATAGCCATAACCATAGCAGCCATAGCCATAGCCATAGCAGACATAACCACAGCCATAGCAGCCATAGCCATAGCCATAGCAGCCATAGCCATAGCCATAGCAGCCATAGCCATAGCCATAGCAGCCAGAGCCAGAGCCACAGCAGCCGTAGTCATAGCCATAGCCTTAGCAGCCATACACAGAACCATAGCCATAGCAGCCATAGCCATAGCCATAGCAGCCATAGTCACAGCCATAGCAGCCATAGCCACAGCCGTAGCAGCCATAGCCATAGCCATAGCAGCCATAACCATAGCCATAGCAGCCATAGCGATAGCCATAGCAGCCGTAGGCAGAGCCATAGCAGCCATAGCTATATCCATAGTAGACACACACATAGCCACAGGCATAGCAGCCATAATCATAGCCATAGCCATAGCAGCCAATGCCATAGCCATAGCCATAGCAGCTGTAGCCACTGCCAAAGCGGCCATAGCCATAGCCACAGCAGCCTTAGCCATAGCCATAGCCACAGCAGCCATAGCCATAGCAGCCGCAGCCATAGCCACAGCCATAGCAGCCATAGCCATAACCATAGCAGCCATAGCCATAGCAGACGTAACCACAGCCATAGCAGCCATAGCCACAGCCATAGCAGCCATAGCCATAGCCATAGCAGCCAGAGGCAGAGCCACAGCAGCCGTAGACATAGCCATAGCCTTAGGAGCCATAGACATAACCATAGCCATAGCAGCCATAGCCATAGCCATAGCCGCCACAGCCATGGCCATAGTACCCAAAACAATAGCCATAGCAGCCATAGCCAAAGACATAGCCATAGCAGCCATAGCCATAGCCATAGCCATAGCCATAGCAGCCATAGCCATAGCCATAGCAGACATAGCCATAGCCATAGCCATAGCAGCCGTATCCATAGCCATAGTAGCCATAGCAATAGCCATAGCACCCATAGTCGCCATAGCCATAACCATAGCAGGCATAGCCATAGCCATAGCAGACATAGCCATAGCCATAGCCATAGCAGCCGTATCCATAGACATAGTAGACATAGCCATAGCCATAGCAGCCATAGCCGCCATAGCTATAGCCATAGCAGCCATAGTAGACACAGCCATAGCCATAGCAGCCATAGCCATAGTCATATCAGGCATAGCCGCAGCCATAGCAGCCATAGCCATAGCCATAGCAGCCATAACCACAGCCATAGCAGCCATAGCCATAGCCATAGCAGCCATAGCCATAGCCATAGCAGCCATATCCATAGCCATAGCAGCCATAGTCGTAGCCATAGCAGCCATAGCCATAGCCATTGCAGCCATAGCCATAGCCATAGCAGCCATAGCGATAGCCGTAGCAGCCGTAGGCATAGCCATAGCAGCCATAGCTATATCCATAGCAGACACACACATAGGCACAGCCATAGCAGCCATAATCATAGCCATAGCCATAGCAGCCATAGCCATGGCCATAGTAGCCAAAGCCATAGCCATAGCAGCCATATCCGCAGACATAGCCATAGCAGCCATAGCCATAGCCACAGCCATAGCCATTGCCATAGCAGCCATAGCCATAGCCATAGCAGCCATAGCCATAGGCATAGCAGCCATAGCCATAGCCATAGCAGCCATAGCCATAGCCATAGCAGTCATAGCTATAGCCATAGCCATAGCAGCCATAGCCATAGCCATAGCCATAGCAGCCACAGCCATAGCCATAGCAGCCATAGCCATAGCCATACCCATAGCAGCCATAGACATAGCCATAGCCGTCATAGCCATAGCCACAGCCATAGCAGCCATAGCCATAGCCATAGCCATAGCAGCCATAGCCATAGCCATAGCAGCCATAGCAATAGCCATAGCAGCCATAACCACAGCCATAGCAGCCATAGCCATAGCCATAGCAGCCATAGCCATAGCCATAGCAGCCAGAGCCAGAGCCACAGCAGCCGTAGACATAGCCATAGCCTTGGCAGCCATAGCCATAGCCATAGCCATAGCAGCCATAGCCATAGCCATAGCAGCCATAGCAATAGCCATAGCAGTCATAACCACAGCCATAGCAGCCATAGCCATAGCCATAGCAGCCATAGCCATAGCCATAGCAGTTATAGCCATAGACATAGCAGCCATAGGCATACCCATAGCAGACGGAGCCAGAGCCACAGCAGCCGTAGACATAGCCATAGCCTTAGCAGCCATAGCCATAGCCATAGCCATAGCAGCCATAGCCATAGCCATAGCAGCCATACCAATGGCCATAGTAGCCAAAGCCGTAGCCATAGCAGCCATAGCCATAGCCATATCCATAGCGGCCATAGCCATAGCCATAGCAGTCATAGCCATAGCCATAGCCATAGCAGCCATGGCCATAGCCATAGCCATAGCAGCCATAGCCATAGCCATAGCAGCCATAGCCATAGCCATAGCAGACATAGCCACAGCCATAGCAGCCATAGCCATAGCCATAGCTGCCATAGGCATAGCCATACCCATAGCAGCCATAGACATAGCCATAGCAGTCATAGCCATAGCCATAGCCATAGCAGCCATAGCCATAGCGATAGCCATAGCAGCCATAGCCATAGCCATAGCAGCCATAGCAATAGCCATAGCAGCCATAACCACGGCCATAGCAGCCATAGCCATAGCCATAGCAGCCATAGCCATAGCCATAGCAGTTATAGCCATAGACATAGCCATAGCAGCCATAGCCATAGCCGTAGCCATAGCAGACATAGCCATAGCCATAGCAGCCATAGCCATAGCCAAACCCATAGCAGCCATAGCCATAGCCATAGCAGTCATGGCCATAGCCATAGACAAAGCAGCCATAGCCATAGCCACAGCCATAGCAGCCATAGCCATAACCATAGCAGCCATAGCCATAGCCATAGCAGACATAACCACAGCCACAGCAGCCATAGCCATAGCCATAGCAGCCATAGCCATAGCCATAGCAGCCAGAGCCAGAGCCACAGCAGCCGTAGACATAGCCATAGCCTTAGGGGCCATAGACATAACCATAGCCATAGCAGCCATAGAAATAACCATAGCCGCCATAGCCATGGCCATAGTATCCAAAACCATAGCCATAGCAGCCATAGCCAAAGACATAGCCATAGCAGCCATAGCCATAGCCATAGCCATAGCCGTAGCAGCCATAGCCATAGCCATAGCAGACATAGCCATAGCCATAGCCATAGCAGCCGTATCCATAGCCATAGTAGCCATAGTCATAGACATAGCAGCCACAGTCGCCATAGCCATAACCATAGCAGCCATAGCCATAGCCATAGCAGACATAGCCATAGCCATAGCCATAGCAGCCGTATCCATAGCCATAGTAGCCATAGCCATAGCCATAGCAGCCATAGCCGCCATAGCCATAGCCATAGCAGCCATAGCCATAGCCATTGCAGCCATAGCCATAGCCACAGCAGCCATAGCCATAGCCATACCCATAGCAGCCATAGCCATAGCCATAGCAGCCATAGCCATCGCCATAGCCTTAGCAGCAACAGCCATAGTCATAGCCATAGCCATAGGAGCTATAGCCATAGCCATAGCCATAGCAGCCAGAGCCATAGCAGCCAGAGCCAGAGCCACAGCAGCCGTAGACATAGCCATAGCCTTAGCAGCCATAGACATAATCATAGCCATAGCAGCCATAGCCATAGCCACAGCAGCCACAGCCATGGCCATAGTAGCCAAAGCCATAGCCATGGCCATAGTAGCCAAAGCCATAGCCATTGCAGCCATAGCCATAGACATAGCCATAGCCGCCAAAACCATAGACGTAGCCATAGCCATAGCAGCCATAGCCATAGCCATAGCAGCCATACCAATGGCCATAGTAGCCAAAGCCGTAGCCATAGCAGCCATAGCCATAGCCATATCCATAGCGGCCATAGCCATAGCCATAGCAGTCATAGCCATAGCCATAGCCATAACAGCCATAGCCATAGCCATAGCCATAGCCATAGCAGCCATAGCCATAGCCATAGCAGCCATAGCCATAGCCATAGCAGACATAGCCACAGCCATAGCAGCCATAGCCATAGCCATAGCTGCCATAGGCATAGCCATACCCATAGCAGCCATAGACATAGCCATAGCAGTCATAGCCATAGCCATAGCCATAGCAGCCATAGCCATAGCCATAGCTGCCATAGGCATAGCCATACCCATAGCAGCCATTGACATAGCCATAGCAGTCATAGCCATAGCCATAGCCATAACAGCCATAGCCATAGCCATAGCCATAGCAGCCATAGCCACAGCCATAGCAGCCATAGCAATAGCCATAGCCATAGCCATAGCCATAGCAGCCATAGCCATAGCCATAGCAGCCATAGCCATAGCCATAGCAGACATAGCCAAACCCATAGCAGCCATAGCCATAGCCATAGCAGTCATGGCCATAGCCATAGACAAAGCAGCCATAGCCATAGCCACAGCCACAGCAGCCATAGCCATAACCGTAGCTGCCATAGCCATAGCCATAGCAGACATAACCACAGCCACAGCAGCCATAGCCATAGCCATAGCAGCCATAGCCGTAACCATAGCTATAGTAGCCATAGCCATAGCAGCCATAGCGATATCCATAGCAGCCAGAGCCAGAGCCACAGCAGCCGTAGACATAGCCATAGCAGCCATAGCCATAGCCATAGCAGCCATAGCCATAGCCATAGCTGACATGGTCATAACCATAGCCATAGCAGCCATTGACATAGCCATAGCAGTCATAGCCATAGCCATAGCCATAACAGCCATAGCCATAGCCATAGCCATAGCAGCCATAGCCATAGCCATAGCAGCCATAGCAATAGCCATAGCCATAGCCATAGCCATAGCAGCCATAGCCATAGCCATAGCAGCCATAGCCATAGCCATAGCAGACATAGCCAAACCCATAGCAGCCATAGCCATAGCCATAGCAGTCATGGCCATAGCCATAGACAAAGCAGCCATAGCCATAGCCACAGCCACAGCAGCCATAGCCATAACCGTAGCTGCCATAGCCATAGCCATAGCAGACATAACCACAGCCACAGCAGCCATAGCCATAGCCATAGCAGCCATAGCCGTAACCATAGCTATAGTAGCCATAGCCATAGCAGCCATAGCCATATCCATAGCAGCCAGAGCCAGAGCCACAGCAGCCGTAGACATAGCCATAGCAGCCATAGCCATAGCCATAGCAGCCATAGCCATAGCCATAGCTGACATGGTCATAACCATAGCCATAGCAGCCATAGCCATAGCCATAGCAGCCATAGTCGTAGCCATAGCAGCCATAGGCATAGCCATTGCAGCCATAGCCATAGCCATAGCAGCCATAGCGATAGCCGTAGCAGCCGTAGGCATAGCCATAGCAGCCATAGCTATATCCATAGCAGACACACACATAGCCACAGCCATAGCAGCCATAATCATAGCCATAGCCATAGCAGCCATAGCCATTGCCATAGTAGCCAAAGCCATAGCCATAGCAGCCATATCCGTAGACATAGCCATAGCAGCCATAGCCATAGCCACAGCCATAGCCATTGCCATAGCAGCCATAGCCATAGCCATAGCAGCCATAGCCATAGGCATAGCAGCCATAGCCATAGCCATAGCAGCCATAGCCATAGCCATAGCAGTCATAGTTATAGCCATAGCCATAGCAGCCATAGCCATAGCCATAGCCATAGCAGCCACAGTCATAGCCATAGCAGCCATAGCCATAGCCATACCCATAGCAGCCATAGACATAGCCATAGCCGTCATAGCCATAGCCACAGCCATAGCAGCCATAGCCATAGCCGTAGCCATAGCAGCCATAGCCATAGCCATGGCAGCCATAGCAATAGCCATAGCAGCCATAACCACAGCCATAGCAGCCATAGCCATAGCCATAGCAGCCATAGCCATAGCCATAGCAGCCAGAGCCAGAGCCACAGCAGCCATAGACATAGCCATAGCCTTGGCAGCCATAGCCATAGCCATAGCCATAGCAGCCATAGCCATTGCCATAGCAGCCATAACCACAGCCATAGCAGCCCTAGCCATAGCCATAGCAGCCATAGCCATAGCCATAGCAGTTATAGCCATAGACATAGCAGCCATAGGCACACCCATAGCAGCCGGAGCCAGAGCCACAGCAGCCGTAGACATAGCCATAGCCTTAGCAGCCATAGCCATAGCCATAGCCATAGCAGCCATAGCCATAGCCATAGCAGCCATAGCCATAGCCATAGCAGTTATAGCCATAGACATAGCCATAGCAGCCATAGCCATAGCCATAGCCATAGCAGACATAGCCATAGCCATAGCAGCCATAGCCATAGCCATAGCCATAGCAGCCATGGCCATAGCCATAGCCATAGCAGCCATAGCCATAGCCATAGCAGCCATAGGCATAGCCATACCCATAGCAGCCATAGACATAGCCATAGCAGTCATAGCCATAGCCATAGCGGCCATAGTCATAGCCATAGCAGTCATAGCCATAGCCATAGCCATAGCAGCCATGGCCATAGCCATGGCCATAGCAGCCATAGCCATAGCCATAGCAGCCATAGCCATAGCCATAGCAGACATAGCCACAGCCATAGCAGCCATAGCCATAGCCATAGCTGCCATAGGCATAGCCATACCCATAGCAGCCATAGACATAGCCATAGCAGTCATAGCCATAGCCATAGCCATAGCAGCCATAGCCATAGCCATAGCAGCCATAGCCATAGCCATAGCAGTTATAGCCATAGACATAGCCATAGCAGCCATAGCCATAGCCATAGCCATAGCAGACATAGCCATAGCCATAGCAGCCATAGCCATAGCCAAACCCATAGCAGCCATAGCCATAGCCATAGCAGTCATGGCCATAGCCATAGACAAAGCAGCCATAGCCATAGCCACAGCCATAGCAGCCATAGCCATAGCCATAGCAGCCATAGCCATAGCCATAGCAGACATAACCACAGCCACAGCAGCCATAGCCATAGCCATAGCAGCCATAGCCATAGCCATAGCAGCCAGAGCCAGAGCCACAGCAGCCGTAGACATAGCCATAGCCTTAGGGGCCATAGACATAACCATAGCCATAGCAGCCATAGCTATAGCCATCTCTGCCATAGCGATGGCCATGGTAGCCAAAGCCATAGCCATAACAGCCATAGGCATAGACATAGCCATAGCCATAGCAGTCATAGCCATAGCCATAGCCATAGCAGCCATGGCCATAGCCATAGCCATAGCAGCCATAGCCATAGCCATAGCAGCCATAGCCATAGCCATAGCAGACATAGCCACAGCCATAGCAGCCATAGCCATAGCCATAGCTGCCATAGGCATAGCCATACCCATAGCAGCCATAGACATAGCCATAGCAGTCATAGCCATAGCCATAGCCATAGCAGCCATAGCCATAGCGATAGCCATAGCAGCCATAGCCATAGCCATAGCAGCCATAGCAATAGCCATAGCAGCCATAACCACAGCCATAGTAGCCATAGCCATAGCCATAGCAGCCATAGCCATAGCCATAGCAGTTATAGCCATAGACATAGCCATAGCAGCCATAGCCATAGCCATAGCCATAGCCATAGCCATAGCAGCCATAGCGATAGCCGTAGCAGCCGTAGGCATAGCCATAGCAGCCATAGCTATATCCATAGCAGACACACACATAGCCACAGCCATAGCAGCCATAATCATAGCCATAGCCATAGCAGCCATAGCCATGGCCATAGTAGCCAAAGCCATAGCCATAGCAGCCATATCCGTAGACATAGCCATAGCAGCCATAGCCATGGCCACAGCCATAGCCATTGCCATAGCAGCCATAGCCATAGCCATAGCAGCCATAGCCATAGGCATAGCAGCCATAGCCATAGCCATAGCAGCCATAGCCATAGCCATAGCAGTCATAGTTATAGCCATAGCCATAGCAGCCATAGCCATAGCCATAGCCATAGCAGCCACAGTCATAGCCATAGCAGCCATAGCCATAGCCATACCCATAGCAGCCATAGACATAGCCATAGCCGTCATAGCCATAGCCACAGCCATAGCAGCCATAGCCATAGCCGTAGCCATAGCAGCCATAGCCATAGCCATAGCAGTCATCGCCATAGCCATAGACAAAGCAGCCATAGCCATAGCCACAGCCATAGCAGCCATAGCCATAGCCATAGCAGCCATAGCCATAGCCATAGCAGACATAACCACAGCCACAGCAGCCATAGCCATAGCCATAGCAGCCATAGCCATAGCCATAGCAGCCAGAGCCAGAGCCACAGCAGCCGTAGACATAGCCATAGCCTTAGGGGCCATAGACATAACCATAGCCATAGCAGCCATAGCTATAGCCATCTCTGCCATAGCGATGGCCATGGTAGCCAAAGCCATAGCCATAACAGCCATAGGCATAGACATAGCCATAGCCATAGCAGTCATAGCCATAGCCATAGCCATAGCAGCCATGGCCATAGCCATAGCCATAGCAGCCATAGCCATAGCCATAGCAGCCATAGCCATAGCCATAGCAGACATAGCCACAGCCATAGCAGCCATAGCCATAGCCATAGCTGCCATAGGCATAGCCATACCCATAGCAGCCATAGACATAGCCATAGCAGTCATAGCCATAGCCATAGCCATAGCAGCCATAGCCATAGCGATAGCCATAGCAGCCATAGCAATAGCCATAGCAGCCATAACCACAGCCATAGTAGCCATAGCCATAGCCATAGCAGCCATAGCCATAGCCATAGCAGTCATAGTTATAGCCATAGCCATAGCAGCCATAGCCATAGCCATAGCCATAGCAGCCACAGTCATAGCCATAGCAGCCATAGCCATAGCCATACCCATAGCAGCCATAGACATAGCCATAGCCGTCATAGCCATAGCCACAGCCATAGCAGCCATAGCCATAGCCGTAGCCATAGCAGCCATAGCCATAGCCATGGCAGCCATAGCAATAGCCATAGCAGCCATAACCACAGCCATAGCAGCCATAGCCATAGCCATAGCAGCCATAGCCATAGCCATAGCAGCCAGAGCCAGAGCCACAGCAGCCATAGACATAGCCATAGCCTTGGCAGCCATAGCCATAGCCATAGCCATAGCAGCCATAGCCATTGCCATAGCAGCCAGAGCCATAGCCATAGCAGCCATACCAATGGCCATAGTAGCCAAAGCCGTAGCCATAGCAGCCATAGCCATAGCCATATCCATAGCGGCCATAGTCATAGCCATAGCAGTCATAGCCATAGCCATAGCCATAGCAGCCATGGCCATAGCCATAGCCATAGCAGCCATAGCCATAGCCATAGCAGCCATAGCCATAGCCATAGCAGACATAGCCACAGCCATAGCAGCCATAGCCATAGCCATAGCTGCCATAGGCATAGCCATACCCATAGCAGCCATAGTCATAGCCATAGCAGTCATAGCCATAGCCACAGCAGCCGTAGACATAGCCATAGCCTTAGGGGCCATAGACATAACCATAGCCATAGCAGCCATAGCTATAGCCATCTCTGCCATAGCGATGGCCATGGTAGCCAAAGCCATAGCCATAACAGCCATAGGCATAGACATAGCCATAGCCATAGCAGTCATAGCCATAGCCATAGCCATAGCAGCCATGGCCATAGCCATAGCCATAGCAGCCATAGCCATAGCCATAGCAGCCATAGCCATAGCCATAGCAGACATAGCCACAGCCATAGCAGCCATAGCCATAGCCATAGCTGCCATAGGCATAGCCATACCCATAGCAGCCATAGACATAGCCATAGCAGTCATAGCCATAGCCATAGCCATAGCAGCCATAGCCATAGCGATAGCCATAGCAGCCATAGCCATAGCCATAGCAGCCATAGCAATAGCCATAGCAGCCATAACCACAGCCATAGTAGCCATAGCCATAGCCATAGCAGCCATAGCCGTAGCCATAGCAGCTATAGCCATAGACATAGCCATAGCAGCCATAGCCATAGCCATAGCCATAGCAGACATAGCCATAGCCATAGCAGCCATAGCCATAGCCAAACCCATAGCAGCCATAGCCATAGCCATAGCAGTCATGGCCATAGCCATAGACAAAGCAGCCATAGCCATAGCCACAGCCATAGCAGCCATAGCCATAACCATAGCAGCCATAGCCATAGCCATAGCAGACATAACCACAGCCACAGCAGCCATAGCCATAGCCATAGCAGCCATAGCCATAGCCATAGCAGCCAGAGCCAGAGCCAGAGCCACAGCAGCCGTAGACATTTCCATAGCCTTAGGGGCGATAGACATAACCATAGCCATAGCAGCCATAGAAATAGCCATAGCCGCCATAGCCATGGCCATAGTATCCAAAACCATAGCCATAGCAGCCATAGCCAAAGACATAGCCATAGCAGCCATAGCCATAGCCACAGTAGCCATAGCCATAGCCATAGCAGCCATAGCCGCCATAGCCATAGCCATAGCAGCCATAGCCATAGCCATTGCAGCCATAGCCATAGCCACAGCAGCCATAGCCATAGCCATACCCATAGCAGCCATAGCCATAGCCATAGCAGCCATAGCCATCGCCATAGCCTTAGCAGCAATAGCCATAGTCATAGCCATAGCCATAGGAGCTATAGCCATAGCCATAGCCATAGCAGCCAGAGCCATAGCAGCCAGAGCCAGAGCCACAGCAGCCGTAGACATAGCCATAGCCTTAGCAGCCATAGACATAATCATAGCCATAGCAGCCATAGCCATAGCCACAGCAGCCACAGCCATGGCCATAGTAGCCAAAGCCATAGCCATGGCCATAGTAGCCAAAGCCTTAGCCATTGCAGCCATAGCCATAGACATAGCCATAGCCTTAGCAGCCATAGCCATAACCATAGCTATAGCAGCCATAGACATAGCAGCCATAGCCATAGCCATAGCAGCCAGAGCCAGAGCCACAGCAGCGGTAGACATAGCCATAGCCTTAGGGGCCATAGACATAACCATAGCCATAGCAGCCATAGAAATAGCCATAGCCGCCACAGCCATGGCCATTGTATCCAAAACCATAGCCATAGCAGCCATAGCCAAAGACATAGCCATAGCAGCCGTATCCATAGCCATAGTAGCCATAGCCATAGCCATAGCAGCCATAGCCGCCATAGCCATAGCCATAGCAGCCATAGCCATAGCCATTGCAGCCATAGCCATAGCCATAGCAGCCACAGCCGTAGCCATAGCAGCCATAGCCATAGCCATAGCAGCCATAGTAGACATAGCCATAGCCATAGCAGCCATAGCCGTAGCCATAGCAGCCATAGCCATAGCCAATGCAGCCATAACCATAGCCATAGCATCCATAGCGATAGCCATAGCAGCCGTAGGCAGAGCCATAGCAACCATAGCTATATCCATAGCAGACACACACATAGCCACAGCCATAGCAGCCATAATCATAGCCATAGCCATAGCAGCCAGTGCCATAGCCATAGCCATAGCAGCTGTAGCCATTGCCAAAGCGGCCATAGCCATAGCCACAGCAGCCTTAGCCATAGCCATAGCCATAGCAGACATAGCCATAGCCATAGCCATAGCAGCCTTGGCCATAGCCATAGTCATAGCAGACATAGCCATAGCCATAGCCATAGCAGCCATAGCCATAGCCATAGCAGCCGTAGCCATAGCAGCCGCAGCCATAGCCATAGCCATAGCAGCCATTGCCATAGCCATTGCAGCCATAACCACAGCCATAGCAGCCATAGCCATAGCCATAGCAGCCATAGGCATATCCATAGCAGCGGGAGCCAGAGCCGCAGCAGCCGTAGACATAGCCATATCCTTAGCAGCCATAGACATAACCATAGCCATAGCAGCCATAGCCATAGACATAGACATAGCCATAGCAGCCATAGCCATAGCCGTAGCAGCCATAGCCATAGCCATAGCAGCCGTAGCAGCCATAGCGATAGCCATAGCAGCCATAGGCATACCCATAGCAGCCGGAGCCAGAGCCACAGCAGCCGTAGACATAGCCATAGCCTTAGCATTCATTGCCATAACCATAGCCATAGCAGCCATAACCATAGCCATAGCAGCCATAGCGATAGCCATAGCAGCCATAGCCATAGCCATAGCAGTCATAGCCATAGCCATAGCCATAACAGCCATAGCCATAGCAGCCATAGCCATAGCCATAGCCATAGCCGTAGCAGCCATAGGCATAGCCTTAGCAGCCATAGCCATAGCCATAGCAGCCATAGCCATAGCCAGAGCAGTCATAGCCACAGCCATAGCAGTCATGGCCATAGCCATAGCAGCCATAGGCATAGCCATACCCATAGCAGCCATAGCCATAGCCATAGCAGTCATAGCTATAGCCATAGCCATAGCAGCCATAGCCATAGCCATAGCCATAGCAGCCATAGCCATAGCCATAGCTGCCATAGCCATAGCCATACCCATAGCAGCCATAGCCATAGCCATAGCCGTCATAGCCATAGCCACAGCCATAGCAGCCATAGCCATAGCCATAGCCATAGCAGCCATAGCCATAGCCATAGCAGCCATAGCAATAGCCATAGCAGCCATAACCACAGCCATAGCAGCAATAGCCATAGCCATAGCAGCCATAGCCATAGCCATAGCAGCCAGAGCCAGAGCCACAGCAGCCGTAGACGTAGCCATAGCCTTGGCAGCCATAGACATAACCATGGCCATAGCAGCCATAGCCATAGCCATAGCAGCCATAGCCATAGCCATAGCAGCCATACCAATGGCCATAGTAGCCAAAGCCGTAGCCATAGCAGCCATAGCCATAGCCATATCCATAGCGGCCATAGCCATAGCCATAGCAGTCATAGCCATAGCCATAGCCATAGCAGCCATGGCCATAGCCATAGCCATAGCAGCCATAGCCATAGCCATAGCAGCCATAGCCATAGCCATAGCAGACATAGCCACAGCCATAGCAGCCATAGCCATAGCCATAGCTGCCATAGGCATAGCCATACCCATAGCAGCCATTGACATAGCCATAGCAGTCATAGCCATAGCCATAGCCATAACAGCCATAGCCATAGCCATAGCCATAGCAGCCATAGCCATAGCCATAGCAGCCATAGCAATAGCCATAGCAGCCATAACCACAGCCATAGCAGCCATAGCCATAGCCATAGCAGCCATAGTCATAGCCACAGCCACAGCAGCCATAGCCATAACCGTAGCAGCCATAGCCATAGCCATAGCAGACATAACCACAGCCACAGCAGCCATAGCCATAGCCGTAGCAGCCATAGCCGTAACCATAGCTATAGTAGCCATAGCCATAGCAGCCATAGCCATATCCATAGCAGCCAGAGCCAGAGCCACAGCAGCCGTAGACATAGCCATAGCAGCCATAGCCATAGCCATAGCAGCCATAGCCATAGCCATAGCTGACATAGTCATAACCATAGCCATAGCAGCCATAGCCATAGCCATAGCAGCCATAGTCGTAGCCATAGCAGCCATAGCCATAGCCATTGCAGCCATAGCCATAGCCATAGCAGCCATAGCGATAGCCGTAGCAGCCGTAGGCATAGCCATAGCAGCCATAGCTATATCCATAGCAGACACACACATAGGCACAGCCATAGCAGCCATAATCATAGCCATAGCCATAGCAGCCATAGCCATGGCCATAGTAGCCAAAGCCATAGCCATAGCAGCCATATCCCTAGACATAGCCATAGCAGCCATAGCCATAGCCACAGCCATAGCCATTGCCATAGCAGCCATAGCCATAGCCATAGCAGCCATAGCCAAGGCATAGCAGCCATAGCCATAGCCATAGCAGCCATAGCCATAGCCATAGCAGTCATAGCTATAGCCATAGCCATAGCAGCCATAGCCATAGCCATAGCCATAGCAGCCACAGCCATAGCCATAGCAGCCATAGCCATAGCCATACCCATAGCAGCCATAGACATAGCCATAGCCGTCATAGCCATAGCCACAGCCATAGCAGCCATAGCCATAGCCATAGCCATAGCAGCCATAGCCATAGCCATAGCAGCCATAGCAATAGCCATAGCAGCCATAACCACAGCCATAGCAGCCATAGCCATAGCCATAGCAGCCATAGCCATAGCCATAGCAGCCATAGCAATAGCCATAGCAGCCATAACCACAGCCATAGCAGCCATAGCCATAGCCATAGCAGCCATAGCCATAGCCATAGCAGTTATAGCCATAGACATAGCAGCCATAGGCATACCCATAGCAGACGGAGCCAGAGCCACAGCAGCCGTAGACATAGCCATAGCCTTAGCAGCCATAGCCATAGCCATAGCCATAGCAGCCATAGCCATAGCCATAGCAGCCATACCAATGGCCATAGTAGCCAAAGCCGTAGCCATAGCAGCCATAGCCATAGCCATATCCATAGCGGCCATAGCCATAGCCATAGCAGTCATAGCCATAGCCATAGCCATAGCAGCCATGGCCATAGCCATAGCCATAGCAGCCATAGCCATAGCCATAGCAGCCATAGCCATAGCCATAGCAGACATAGCCACAGCCATAGCAGCCATAGCCATAGCCATAGCTGCCATAGGCATAGCCATACCCATAGCAGCCATAGACATAGCCATAGCAGTCATAGCCATAGCCATAGCCATAGCAGCCATAGCCATAGCGATAGCCATAGCAGCCATAGCCATAGCCATAGCAGCCATAGCAATAGCCATAGCAGCCATAACCACGGCCATAGCAGCCATAGCCATAGCCATAGCAGCCATAGCCATAGCCATAGCAGTTATAGCCATAGACATAGCCATAGCAGCCATAGCCATAGCCATAGCCATAGCCATAGCAGACATAGCCATAGCCATAGCAGCCATAGCCATAGCCAAACCCATAGCAGCCATAGCCATAGCCATAGCAGTCATGGCCATAGCCATAGACAAAGCAGCCATAGCCATAGCCACAGCCATAGCAGCCATAGCCATAACCATAGCAGCCATAGCCATAGCCATAGCAGACATAACCACAGCCACAGCAGCCATAGCCATAGCCATAGCAGCCATAGCCATAGCCATAGCAGCCAGAGCCAGAGCCACAGCAGCCGTAGACATAGCCATAGCCATAGGGGCCATAGACATAACCATAGCCATAGCAGCCATAGAAATAACCATAGCCGCCATAGCCATGGCCATAGTATCCAAAACCATAGCCATAGCAGCCATAGCCAAAGACATAGCCATAGCAGCCATAGCCATAGCCATAGCCATAGCAGCCATAGCCATAGCCATAGCAGACATAGCCATAGCAGACATAGCCATTGCCATAGCCATAGCAGCCGTATCCATAGCCATAGTAGCCATAGTCATAGCCATAGCAGCCACAGTCGCCATAGCCATAACCATAGCAGCCATAGCCATAGCCATAGCAGACATAGCCATAGTCATAGCCATAGCAGCCGTATCCATAGCCATAGTAGCCATAGCCATAGCCATAGCAGCCATAGCCGCCATAGCCATAGCCATAGCAGCCATAGCCATAGCCATTGCAGCCATAGCCATAGCCACAGCAGCCATAGCCATAGCCATACCCATAGCAGCCATAGCCATAGCCATAGCAGCCATAGCCATCGCCATAGCCTTAGCAGCAACAGCCATAGTCATAGCCATAGCCATAGGAGCTATAGCCATAGCCATAGCCATAGCAGCCAGAGCCATAGCAGCCAGAGCCAGAGCCACAGCAGCCGTAGACATAGCCATAGCCTCAGCAGCCATAGACATAATCATAGCCATAGCAGCCATAGCCATAGCCACAGCAGCCACAGCCATGGCCATAGTAGCCAAAGCCATAGCCATGGCCATAGTAGCCAAAGCCATAGCCATTGCAGCCATAGCCATAGACATAGCCATAGCCGCCAAAACCATAGACGTAGCCATAGCCATAGCAGCCATAGCCATAGCCATAGCAGCCATACCAATGGCCATAGTAGCCAAAGCCGTAGCCATAGCAGCCATAGCCATAGCCATATCCATAGCGGCCATAGCCATAGCCATAGCAGTCATAGCCATAGCCATAGCCATAACAGCCATAGCCATAGCCATAGACATAGCCATAGCAGCCATAGCCATAGCCATAGCAGCCATAGCCATAGCCATAGCAGACATAGCCACAGCCATAGCAGCCATAGCCATAGCCATAGCTGCCATAGGCATAGCCATACCCATAGCAGCCATAGACATAGCCATAGCAGTCATAGCCATAGCCATAGCCATAGCAGCCATAGCCATAGCCATAGCTGCCATAGGCATAGCCATACCCATAGCAGCCATTGACATAGCCATAGCAGTCATAGCCATAGCCATAGCCATAACAGCCATAGCCATAGCCATAGCCATAGCAGCCATAGCCATAGCCATAGCAGCCATAGCAATAGCCATAGCCATAGCCATAGCCATAGCAGCCATAGCCATAGCCATAGCAGCCATAGCCATAGCCATAGCAGACATAGCCAAACCCATAGCAGCCATAGCCATAGCCATAGCAGTCATGGCCATAGCCATAGACAAAGCAGCCATAGCCATAGCCACAGCCACAGCAGCCATAGCCATAACCGTAGCTGCCATAGCCATAGCCATAGCAGACATAACCACAGCCACAGCAGTCATAGCCATAGCCATAGCAGCCATAGCCGTAACCATAGCTATAGTAGCCATAGCCATAGCAGCCATAGCCATATCCATAGCAGCCAGAGCCAGAGCCACAGCAGCCGTAGACATAGCCATAGCAGCCATAGCCATAGCCATAGCAGCCATAGCCATAGCCATAGCTGACATGGTCATAACCATAGCCATAGCAGCCATAGCCATAGCCATAGCAGCCATAGTCGTAGCCATAGCAGCCATAGCCATAGCCATAGCAGCCATAGTCGTAGCCATAGCAGCCATAGGCATAGCCATTGCAGCCATAGCCATAGCCATAGCAGCCATAGCGATAGCCGTAGCAGCCGTAGGCATAGCCATAGCAGCCATAGCTATATCCATAGCAGACACACACATAGCCACAGCCATAGCAGCCATAATCATAGCCATAGCCATAGCAGCCATAGCCATGGCCATAGTAGCCAAAGCCATAGCCATAGCAGCCATATCCGTAGACATAGCCATAGCAGCCATAGCCATAGCCACAGCCATAGCCATTGCCATAGCAGCCA
Organism: Calliopsis andreniformis; assembly: GCF_051401765.1. Taxonomy (NCBI): domain Eukaryota; kingdom Metazoa; phylum Arthropoda; class Insecta; order Hymenoptera; family Andrenidae; genus Calliopsis; species Calliopsis andreniformis. The sequence goes on from NW_027480494.1 coordinate 1,019,683, forward strand.
TAGCCATAGCCATAGCAGCCATAGCCATAGGCATAGCAGCCATAGCCATAGCCATAGCAGCCATAACCACAGCCATAGCAGCCATAGCCATAGCCATAGCAGCCATAGCCATAGCCATAGCAGTTATAGCCATAGACATAGCAGCCATAGGCACACCCATAGCAGCCGGAGCCAGAGCCACAGCAGCCGTAGACATAGCCATAGCCTTAGCAGCCATAGCCATAGCCATAGCCATAGCAGCCATAGCCATAGCCATAGCAGCCATACCAATGGCCATAGTAGCCAAAGCCGTAGCCATAGCAGCCATAGCCATAGCCATATCCATAGCGGCCATAGTCATAGCCATAGCAGTCATAGCCATAGCCATAGCCATAGCAGCCATGGCCATAGCCATAGCCATAGCAGCCATAGCCATAGCCATAGCAGCCATAGCCATAGCCATAGCAGACATAGCCACAGCCATAGCAGCCATAGCCATAGCCATAGCTGCCATAGGCATAGCCATACCCATAGCAGCCATAGACATAGCCATAGCAGTCATAGCCATAGCCATAGCCATAGCAGCCATAGCCATAGCGATAGCCATAGCAGCCATAGCCATAGCCATAGCAGCCATAGCAATAGCCATAGCAGCCATAACCACAGCCATAGCAGCCATAGCCATAGCCATAGCAGCCATAGCCATAGCCATAGCAGTTATAGCCATAGACATAGCCATAGCAGCCATAGCCATAGCCATAGCCATAGCAGACATAGCCATAGCCATAGCAGCCATAGCCATAGCCAAACCCATAGCAGCCATAGCCATAGCCATAGCAGTCATGGCCATAGCCATAGACAAAGCAGCCATAGCCATAGCCACAGCCATAGCAGCCATAGCCATAGCCATAGCAGCCATAGCCATAGCCATAGCAGACATAACCACAGCCACAGCAGCCATAGCCATAGCCATAGCAGCCATGGCAATAGCCATAGCAGCCATAACCACAGCCATAGTAGCCATAGCCATAGCCATAGCAGCCATAGCCATAGCCATAGCAGCCATGGCCATAGCCATAGCCATAGCAGCCATAGCCATAGCCATAGCAGCCATAGCCATAGCCATAGCAGACATAGCCACAGCCATAGCAGCCATAGCCATAGCCATAGCTGCCATAGGCATAGCCATACCCATAGCAGCCATAGACATAGCCATAGCAGTCATAGCCATAGCCATAGCCATAGCAGCCATAGCCATAGCGATAGCCATAGCAGCCATAGCCATAGCCATAGCAGCCATAGCAATAGCCATAGCAGCCATAACCACAGCCATAGTAGCCATAGCCATAGCCATAGCAGCCATAGCCATAGCCATAGCAGTTATAGCCATAGACATAGCCATAGCAGCCATAGCCATAGCCATAGCCACAGCAGACATAGCCATAGCCATAGCAGCCATAGCCATAGCCAAACCCATAGCAGCCATAGCCATAGCCATAGCAGTCATGGCCATAGCCATAGACAAAGCAGCCATGGCCATAGCCACAGCCATAGCAGCCATAGCCATAACCATAGCAGCCATAGCCATAGCCATAGCAGACATAACCACAGCCACAGCAGCCATAGCCATAGCCATAGCAGCCATAGCCATAGCCATAGCAGCCAGAGCCAGAGCCACAGCAGCCGTAGACATAGCCATAGCCTTAGGGGCGATAGACATAACCATAGCCATAGCAGCCATAGAAATAGCCATAGCCGCCATAGCCATGGCCATAGTATCCAAAACCATAGCCATAGCAGCCATAGCCATAGACATAGCCATAGCAGCCATAGCCATAGCCATAGTAGCCATAGGCATAGCCATAGCAGCCATAGCCGCCATAGCCATAGCCATAGCAGCCATAGCCATAGCCATTGCAGCCATAGCCATAGCCACAGCAGCCATAGCCATAGCCATACCCATAGCAGCCATAGCCATAGCCATAGCAGCCATAGCCATCGCCATAGCCTTAGCAGCAATAGCCATAGTCATAGCCATAGCCATAGGAGCTATAGCCATAGCCATAGCCATAGCAGCCAGAGCCATAGCAGACAGAGCCAGAGCCACAGCAGCCGTAGACATAGCCATAGCCTTAGCAGCCATAGACATAATCATAGCCATAGCAGCCATAGCCATAGCCACAGCAGCCACAGCCATGGCCATAGTAGCCAAAGCCATAGCCATGGCCATAGTAGCCAAAGCCATAGCCATTGCAGCCATAGCCATAGACATAGCCATAGCCGCCAAAACCATAGCCGTAGCCATAGCCATAGCAGCCATAGAAATAGCCATAGCCGCCACAGCCATGGCCATTGTATCCAAAACCATAGCCATAGCAGCCATAGCCAAAGACATAGCCATAGCAGCCATAGCCATAGCCATAGCCATAGCCATAGCAGCCATAGCCATAGCCATAGCAGACATAGCCATAGCCATAGCCATAGCAGCCGTATCCATAGCCATAGTAGCCATAGCCATAGCCATAGCAGCCATAGTCGCCATAGCCATACCCATAGCAGCCATAGACATAGCCATAGCAGTCATAGCCATAGCCATAGCCATAGCAGCCATAGCCATAGCCATAGCAGTCATGGCCATAGCCATAGACAAAGCAACCATAGCCATAGCCACAGCCATAGCAGCCATAGCCATAACCATAGCAGCCATAGCCATAGCCATAGCAGCCATAGCCATAGCCATAGCAGTCATAGCTATAGCCATAGCCATAGCAGCCATAGCCATAGCCATAGCCATAGCAGCCACAGCCATAGCCATAGCAGCCATAGCCATAGCCATACCCATAGCAGCCATAGACATAGCCATAGCCGTCATAGCCATAGCCACAGCCATAGCAGCCATAGCCATAGCCATAGCCATAGCAGCCATAGCCATAGCCATAGCAGCCATAGCAATAGCCATAGCAGCCATAACCACAGCCATAGCAGCCATAGCCATAGCCATAGCAGCCATAGCCATAGCCATAGCAGCCAGAGCCAGAGCCACAGCAGCCGTAGACGTAGCCATAGCCTTGGCAGCCATAGCCATAGCCATAGCCATAGCAGCCATAGCCATAGCCATAGCAGCCATAGCAATAGCCATAGCAGCCACAACCACAGCCATAGCAGCCATAGCCATAGCCATAGCAGCCATAGCCATAGCCATAGCAGTTATAGCCATAGACATAGCAGCCATAGGCATACCCATAGCAGCCGGAGCCAGAGCCACAGCAGCCGTAGACATAGCCATAGCCTTAGCAGCCATAGCCATAGCCATAGCCATAGCAGTCATAGCCATAGCCATAGCAGCCATACCAATGGCCATAGTAGCCAAAGCCGTAGCCATAGCAGCCATAGCCATAGCCATATCCATAGCGGCCATAGCCATAGCCATAGCAGTCATAGCCATAGCGATAGCCATAGCAGCCATGGCCATAGCCATAGCCATAGCAGCCATAGCCATAGCCATAGCAGCCATAGCCATAGCCATAGCAGACATAGCCACAGCCATAGCAGCCATAGCCATAGCCATAGCTGCCATAGGCATAGCCATATCCATAGCAGCCATAGACATAGCCATAGCAGTCATAGCCATAGCCATAGCCATAGCAGCCATAGCCATAGCGATAGCCATAGCAGCCATAGCCATAGCCATAGCAGCCATAGCAATAGCCATAGCAGCCATAACCACAGCCATAGCAGCCATAGCCATAGCCATAGCAGCCATAGCAATAGCCATAGCAGTTATAGCCATAGACATAGCCATAGCAGCCATAGCCATAGCCATAGCCATAGCAGACATAGCCATAGCCATAGCAGCCATAGCCATAGCCAAACCCATAGCAGCCATAGCCATAGCCATAGCAGTCATGGCCATAGCCATAGACAAAGCAGCCATAGCCATAGCCACAGCCATAGCAGCCATAGCCATAACCATAGCAGCCATAGCCATAGCCATAGCAGACATAACCACAGCCACAGCAGCCATAGCCATAGCCATAGCAGCCATAGCCATAGCCATAGCAGCCAGAGCCAGAGCCACAGCAGCCGTAGACATAGCCATAGCCTTAGGGGCCATAGACATAACCATAGCCATAGCAGCCATAGCTATAGCCATAGCTGCCATAGCCATGGCCATGGTAGCCAAAGCCATAGCCATAACAGCCATAGCCATAGACATAGCCATAGCCACAGCAGTCATAGCCATAGCCATAGCCATAGCAGCCATGGCCATAGCCATAGCCATAGCAGCCATAGCCATAGCCATAGCAGCCATAGCCATAGCCATAGCAGACATAGCCACAGCCATAGCAGCCATAGCCATAGCCATAGCTGCCATAGGCATAGCCATACCCATAGCAGCCATAGACATAGCCATAGCAGTCTTAGCCATAGCCATAGCCATAGCAGCCATAGCCATAGCCATAGCCATAGGAGCCATAGCCATAGCCATAGCAGCCATAGCAATAGCCATAGCAGCCATAACCACAGCCATAGCAGCCATAGCCATAGCCATAGCAGCCATAGCCATAGCCATAGCAGTTATAGCCATAGATATAGCCATAGCAGCCATAGCCATAGCCATAGCCATAGCAGACATAGCCATAGCCATAGCAGCCATAGCCATAGCCAAACCCATAGCAGCCATAGCCATAGCCATAGCAGACATAGCCATAGCCATAGCCATAGCAGCCGTATCCATAGCCATAGTAGCCATAGCCATAGCCATAGCAGCCATAGTCGCCATAGCCATAACCATAGCAGCCATAGCCATAGCCATAGCAGACATAGCCATAGCCATAGCCATAGCAGCCGTATCCATAGCCATAGTAGCCATAGCCATAGCCATAGCAGCCACAGCCGCCATAGCCATAGCCATAGCAGCCATAGCCATAGCCATTGCAGCCATAGCCATAGCCATAGCAGCCATAGCCATAGCCATACCCATAGCAGCCATAGCCATAGCCATAGCAGTCATGGCCATAGCCATAGACAAAGCAACCATAGCCATAGCCACAGCCATAGCAGCCATAGCCATAACCATAGCAGCCATAGCCATAGCCATAGCAGACATAACCACAGCCACAGCAGCCATAGCCATAGCCATTGCAGCCATAGCCATAGCCATAGCAGCCAGAGCCAGAGCCACAGCAGCCGTAGACATAGCCATAGCCTTAGGGGCCATAGACATAACCATAGCCATAGCAGCCATAGAAATAGCCATAGCCGCCACAGCCATGGCCATTGTATCCAAAACCATAGCCATAGCAGCCATAGCCAAAGACATAGCCATAGCAGCCATAGCCATAGCCATAGCCATAGCCATAGCAGCCATAGCCATAGCCATAGCAGACATAGCCATAGCCATAGCCATAGCAGCCGTATCCATAGCCATAGTAGCCATAGCCATAGCCATAGCAGCCATAGTCGCCATAGCCATAACCATAGCAGCCATAGCCATAGCCATAGCAGACATAACCACAGCCATAGCAGCCATAGCCATAGCCATAGCAGCCATAGCCATCGCCATAGCCTTAGCAGCAATCGCCATAGTCATAGCCATAGCCATAGCAGCTATAGCCATAGCCATAGCCATAGCAGCCACAGAAGTAGCCATCGCAGCCATAGCCATAGCCATAGTAGCCATAGTAGACATAGCCATAGCCGTAGCAGCCATAGCCATAGCCATAGCAGCCATAGCCATAGCTATAGCAGCCAGAGCCGGAGCCACAGCAGCCGTAGACATAGCCATAGCCTTAGCAGCCATAGCCATAACCATAGCTATAGCAGCCATAGCCATAGCAGCCATAGACATATCCATAGCAGCCAGAGCCAGAGCCACAGCAGCCGTAGACATAGCCATAGCATCCATAGCCATAGCAGCCGTAGCCATAGCCATAGCTGCCATAGTCATAACCTTAGCCATTGCAGCCATAGCCATAGCCATAGCAGCCATAGCCGTAGCCATAGCAGCCATAGCCGTAGTCATAGCAGCCATAGCCATAGCAGCCGCAGCCATAGCCATAGCCATAGCAGCCATAGCCATAGCCATAGCCATAGCAGCCTTAGCAATAGCCATAGCCATAGCAGCCATAGCCAAAGACATAGCCATAGCAGACATAGCCATAGCCATAGCCATAGCAGCCATAGCCAAAGCCATAGCAGTCATAGCCATAGCAGCCGCAGCCATAGCCATAGCCATAGCAGCCATAGCCATAGCCATAGCCATAGCAGCCTTAGCAATAGCCATAGCCATAGCAGCCATAGCCAAAGACATAGCCATAGCAGCCATAGCCATAGCCATAGCCATAGCAGCCATAGCCATATCCATAGCAGCCATAGCCGTAGCCATAGCAGCCATAGCCATAGCCAATGCAGCCATAACCATTGCCATAGCATCCATAGCGATAGCCATAGCAGCCGTAGGCAGAGCCATAGCAACCATAGCTATATCCATAGCAGACACACACATAGCCACAGCCATAGCAGCCATAATCATAGCCATAGCCATAGCAGCCAATGCCATAGCCATAGCCATAGCAGCTGTAGCCATTGCCAAAGCGGCCATAGCCATAGCCACAGCAGCCTTAGCCATAGCCATAGCCATAGCAGACATAGCCATAGCCATAGCCATAGCAGCCTTGGCCGTAGCCATTGTCATAGCAGACATAGCCATGGCCATAGCCATAGCAGCCATAGCCATAGCCATAGCAGCCGTAGCCATAGCAGCCGCAGCCATAGCCATAGCAATAGCAGCCATTGCCATAGCCATTGCAGCCATAACCACAGCCATAGCAGCCATAGCCATAGCCATAGCAGCCATAGGCATATCCATAGCAGCGGGAGCCAGAGCCGCAGCAGCCGTAGACATAGCCATATCCTTAGCTGACATAGACATAACCATAGCCATAGCAGCCATAGCTATAGCCATAGCTGCCATAGCCATGGCCATAGTAGCCAAAGCCATAGCCATAGCAGCCATAGCCATAGACATAGACATAGCCATAGCAGCCATAGCCATAGCCATAGCCATAACCATAGCAGCCATAGCCATAGCCGTAGCAGCCATAGCCATAGCCATAGCAGCCATAGCAGCCATAGCGATAGCCATAGCAGCCATAGGCATACCCACAGCAGCCGGAGCCAGAGCCACAGCAGCCGTAGACATAGCCATAGCCTTAGCATTCATAGCCATAACCATAGCCATAGCAGCCATAGCCATAGCCATAGCAGGCATAGCCATAGCCAAACCCATAGCAGCCATAGCCATAGCCATAGCAGTCATGGCCATAGCCATAGACAAAGCAGCCATAGCCATAGCCACAGCCACAGCAGCCATAGCCATAACCGTAGCAGCCATAGCCATAGCCATAGCAGACATAACCACAGCCACAGCAGCCATAGCCATAGCCATAGCAGCCATAGCCGTAACCATAGCTATAGTAGCCATAGCCATAGCAGCCATAGCCATATCCATAGCAGCCAGAGCCAGAGCCACAGCAGCCGTAGACATAGCCATAGCAGCCATAGCCATAGCCATAGCAGCCATAGCCATAGCCATAGCTGACATAGTCATAACCATAGCCATAGCAGCCATAGCCATAGCCATAGCAGCCATAGCCGTAGCCATAGCAGCCATAGCCATAGTCATTGCAGCCATAGCCATAGCCATAGCAGCCATAGCGATAGCCGTAGCAGCCGTAGGCATAGCCATAGCAGCCATAGCTATATCCATAGCAGACACACACATAGCCACAGCCATAGCAGCCATAATCATAGCCATAGCCATAGCAGCCATAGCCATGGCCATAGTAGCCAAAGCCATAGCCATAGCAGCCATATCCGTAGACATAGCCATAGCAGCCATAGCCATAGACACAGCCATAGCCATTGCCATAGCAGCCATAGCCATAGCCATAGCAGCCATAGCCATAGGCATAGCAGCCATAGCCATAGCCATAGCAGCCATAGCCATAGCCATAGCAGTCATAGCTATAGCCATAGCCATAGCAGCCATAGCCATAGCCATAGCCATAGCAGCCACAGCCATAGCCATGGCAGCCATAGCCATAGCCATAGCAGCCATAGCCATAGCCATAGCAGCCACAGCCAGAGCCACAGCAGCCGTAGACATAGCCATAGCCTTGGCAGCCATAGCCATAGCCATAGCCATAGCAATAGCAGCCATAGCCATAGCCATAGCAGCCATAGCAATAGCCATTGCAGCCATGACCACAGCCATAGCAGCCATAGCCATAGCAGCCATAGCCATAGCCATAGCAGTTATGGCCATAGACATAGCAGCCATAGGCATACCCATAGCAGCCGGAGCCAGAGCCACAGCAGCCGTCGACAAAGCCATAGCCTTAGCAGCCATAGCCATAGCCATAGCCATAGCAGCCATAGCCATAGCCATAGCAGCCATAGCCATAGCCATAGCAGACATAGCCACAGCCATAGCAGCCATAGCCATAGCCATAGCAGCCAGAGCCAGAGCCACAGCAGCCGTAGACATAGCCATAGCCTTAGGGGCCATAGACATAACCATAGCCATAGCAGCCATAGCCATAGCCATAGCAGACATAACCACAGCCACAGCAGCCATAGCCATAGCCATAGCAGCCATAGCCATAGCCATAGCAGCCAGAGCCAGAGCCACAGCAGCCGTAGACATAGCCATAGCCTTAGGGGCCATAGACATAACCATAGCCATAGCAGCCATAGCTATAGCCATAGCTGCCATAGCCATGGCCATGGTAGCCAAAGCCATAGCCATAACAGCCATAGCCATAGACATAGCCATAGCCATAGCAGTCATAGCCATAGCCATAGCCATAGCAGCCATGGCCATAGCCATAGCCATAGCAGCCATAGCCATAGCCATAGCAGCCATAGCCATAGCCATAGCAGCCATAGCCATAGCCATAGCAGCCATAGCCATAGCCATAGCAGTTATAGCCATAGACATAGCCATAGCAGCCATAGCCATAGCCATAGCCATAGCAGACATAGCCATAGCCATAGCAGCCATAGCCATAGCCAAACCCATAGCAGCCATAGCCATAGCCATAGCAGACATAGCCATAGCCATAGCCATAGCAGCCGTATCCATAGCCATAGTAGCCATAGCCATAGCTATAGCAGCCATAGTCGCCATAGCCATAACCATAGCAGCCATAGCCATAGCCATAGCAGACATAGCCATAGCCATAGCCATAGGAGCCGTATCCATAGCCATAGTAGCCATAGCCATAGCCATAGCAGCCACAGCCGCTATAGCCATAGCCATAGCAGCCATAGCCATAGCCATTGCAGCCATAGCCATAGCCATAGCAGCCATAGCCATAGCCATACCCATAGCAGCCATAGCCATAGCCATAGCAGTCATGGCCATAGCCATAGACAAAGCAACCATAGCCATAGCCACAGCCATAGCAGCCATAGCCATAACCATAGCAGCCATAGCCATAGCCATAGCAGACATAACCACAGCCATAGCAGCCATAGCCATAGCAGCCGCAGCCATAGCCATAGCCATAGCAGCCATAGCCATAGCCATAGCCGCCACAGCCATGGCCATAGTATCCAAAACCATAGCCATAGCAGCCATAGCCAAAGACATAGCCATAGCAGACATAGCCATAGCCATAGCCATAGCAGCCATAGCCATATCCATAGCAGCCATAGCCGTAGCCATAGCAGCCATAGCCATAGCCAATGCAGCCATAACCATAGCCATAGCATCCATAGCGATAGCCATAGCAGCCGTAGGCAGAGCCATAGCAACCATAGCTATATCCATAGCTGACACACACATAGCCACAGCCATAGCAGCCATAATCATAGCCATAGCCATAGCAGGCAATGCCATAGCCATAGCCATAGCAGCTGTAGCCATTGCCAAAGCGGCCATAGCCATAGCCACAGCAGCCTTAGCCATAGCCATAGCCATAGCAGACATAGCCATAGCCATAGCCATAGCAGCCTTGGCCGTAGCCATAGTCATAGCAGACATAGCCATAGCCATAGCCATAGCAGCCATAGCCACAGCCATAGCAGCCGTAGCCATAGCAGCCGCAGCCATAGCCATAGCCATAGCAGCCATTGCCATAGCCATTAGAGCCATAACCACAGCCATAGCAGCCATAGCCATAGCCATAACAGCCATAGGCATATCCATAGCAGCGAGAGCCAGAGCCGCAGCAGCCGTAGACATAGCCATATCCTTAGCAGCCATAGACATAACCATAGCCATAGCAGCCATAGCTATAGCCATAGCTGCCATAGCCATGGCCATAGTAGCCAAAGCCATAGCCATAGCAGCCATTGACATAGCCATAGCAGTCATAGCCATAGCCATAGCCATAACAGCCATAGGCATAGCCATAGCCATAGCAGCCATAGCCATAGCCATAGCCATAGCAGCCATAGCCATAGCCATAGCAGCCATAGCAATAGCCATAGCAGCCATAACCACAGCCATAGCAGCCATAGCCATAGCCATAGCAGCCATAGCCATAGCCATAGCAGTTATAGCCATAGACATAGCCATAGCAGCCATAGCCATAGCCATAGCCATAGCAGACATAGCCATAGCCATAGCAGCCATAGCCATTGCCAAACCCATAGCAGCCATAGCCATAGCCAAACCCATAGCAGCCATAGCCAAACCCATAGCAGCCATAGCCATAGCCATAGCAGTCATGGCCATAGCCATAGACAAAGCAGCCATAGCCATAGCCACAGCCATAGCAGCCATAGCCATAACCATAGCAGCCATAGCCATAGCCATAGCAGACATAACCACAGCCACAGCAGCCATAGCCATAGCCATAGCAGCCATAGCCATAGCCATAGCAGCCAGAGCCAGAGCCACAGCAGCCGTAGACATAGCCATAGCCTTAGGGGCCATAGACATAACCATAGCCATTGCAGCCATAGAAATAGCCATAGCAGCCATAGCCATAGCCATTGCAGCCATAGCCATAGCCATAGCAGCCATAGCCATAGCCATACCCATAGCAGCCATAGCCATAGCCATAGCCATAGCAGCCATAGCCATAGCCATAGCAGCCATAGCCACAGCCATAGCAGCCGTAGCCATAGCAGCCGCAGCCATAGCCATAGCCATAGCAGCCATTGCCATAGCCATTGCAGCCATAACCACAGCCATAGCAGCCATAGCCATAGCCATAACAGCCATAGGCATATCCATAGCAGCGAGAGCCAGAGCCGCAGCAGCCGTAGACATAGCCATATCCTTAGCAGCCATAGACATAACCATAGCCATAGCAGCCATAGCTATAGCCATAGCTGCCATAGCCATGGCCATAGTAGCCAAAGCCATAGCCATAGCAGCCATTGACATAGCCATAGCAGTCATAGCCAGAGCCATAGCCATAACAGCCATAGGCATAGCCATAGCCATAGCAGCCATAGCCATAGCCATAGCCATAGCAGCCATAGCCATAGCCATAGCAGCCATAGCAATAGCCATAGCAGCCATAACCACAGCCATAGCAGCCATAGCCATAGCCATAGCAGCCATAGCCATAGCCATAGCAGTTATAGCCATAGACATAGCCATAGCAGCCATAGCCATAGCCATAGCCATAGCAGACATAGCCATAGCCATAGCAGCCATAGCCATAGCCAAACCCATAGCAGCCATAGCCATAGCCAAACCCATAGCAGCCATAGCCATAGCCATAGCAGTCATGGCCATAGCCATAGACAAAGCAGCCATAGCCATAGCCACAGCCATAGCAGCCATAGCCATAGCCATAGCAGCCATAGCCATAGCCATAGCAGACATAACCACAGCCACAGCAGCCATAGCCATAGCCATAGCAGCCATAGCCATAGCCATAGCAGCCAGAGCCAGAGCCACAGCAGCCGTAGACATAGCCATAGCCTTAGGGGCCATAGACATAACCATAGCCATAGCAGCCATAGAAATAGCCATAGCAGCCATAGCCATAGCCATTGCAGCCATAGCCATAGCCATAGCAGCCATAGCCATAGCCATACCCATAGCAGCCATAGCCATAGCCATAGCCATAGCAGCCATAGCCATAGCCATAGCAGCCATAGCAATAGCCATAGCAGCCATAACCACAGCCATAGCAGCCATAGCCATAGCCATAGCAGCCATAGCCATAGCCATAGCAGTTATAGCCATAGACATAGCCATAGCAGCCATAGCCAAAGACATAGCCATTGCAGCCATAGCCATAGCCATAGCCATAGCCATAGCAGCCATAGCCATAGCCATAGCAGACATAGCCATAGCCATAGCCATAGCCATAGCAGCCGTATCCATAGCCATAGTAGCCATAGCCATAGCCATAGCAGCCATAGTCGCCATAGCCATAACCATAGCAGCCATAGCCATAGCCATAGCAGACATAGCCATAGCCATAGCCATAGCCATAGCAGCCGTATCCATAGCCATAGTAGCCATAGCCATAGCCATAGCAGCCATAGCCGCCATAGCCATAGCCATAGCAGCCATAGCCATAGCCATTGCAGCCATAGCCATAGCCATAGCAGCCATAGCCATAGCCATACCCATAGCAGCCATAGCCATAGCCATAGCAGTCATGGCCATAGCCATAGACAAAGCAACCATAGCCATAGCCACAGCCATAGCAGCCATAGCCATAACCATAGCAGCCATAGCCATAGCCATAGCAGACATAACCACAGCCATAGCAGCCATAGCCATAGCCATAGCAGCCATAGCCATCGCCATAGCCTTAGCAGCAATCGCCATAGTCATAGCCATAGCCATAGCAGCTATAGACATAACCATAGCCATAGCAGCCATAGAAATAGCCATAGCCGCCACAGCCATGGCCATTGTATCCAAAACCATAGCCATAGCTGCCATAGCCATGGCCATAGTAGCCAAAGCCATAGCCATAGCAGCCATAGCCATAGACATAGACATAACCATAGCAGCCATAGCCATAGCCATAGCCATAACCATAGCAGCCATAGCCATAGCCGTAGCAGCCATAGCCATAGCCATAGCAGCCATAGCAGCCATAGCGATAGCCATAGCAGCCATAGGCATACCCACAGCAGCCGGAGCCAGAGCCACAGCAGCCGTAGACATAGCCATAGCCTTAGCATTAATAGCCATAACCATAGCCATAGCAGCCATAGCCATAGCCATAGCAGCCATAGCCATAGCCAAACCCATAGCAGCCATAGCCATAGCCATAGCAGTCATGGCCATAGCCATAGACAAAGCAGCCATAGCCATAGCCACAGCCACAGCAGCCATAGCCATAACCGTAGCAGCCATAGCCATAGCCATAGCAGACATAACCACAGCCACAGCAGCCTTAGCCATAGCCATAGCCATAGCAGACATAGCCATAGCCATAGCCATAGCAGCCTTGGCCGTAGCCATAGTCATAGCAGACATAGCCATAGCCATAGCCATAGCAGCCATAGCCACAGCCATAGCAGCCGTAGCCATAGCAGCCGCAGCCATAGCCATAGCCATAGCAGCCATTGCCATAGCCATTAGAGCCATAACCACAGCCATAGCAGCCATAGCCATAGCCATAACAGCCATAGGCATATCCATAGCAGCGAGAGCCAGAGCCGCAGCAGCCGTAGACATAGCCATATCCTTAGCAGCCATAGACATAACCATAGCCATAGCAGCCATAGCTATAGCCATAGCTGCCATAGCCATGGCCATAGTAGCCAAAGCCATAGCCATAGCAGCCATTGACATAGCCATAGCAGTCATAGCCATAGCCATAGCCATAACAGCCATAGGCATAGCCATAGCCATAGCAGCCATAGCCATAGCCATAGCCATAGCAGCCATAGCCATAGCCATAGCAGCCATAGCAATAGCCATAGCAGCCATAACCACAGCCATAGCAGCCATAGCCATAGCCATAGCAGCCATAGCCATAGCCATAGCAGTTATAGCCATAGACATAGCCATAGCAGCCATAGCCATAGCCATAGCCATAGCAGACATAGCCATAGCCATAGCAGCCATAGCCATTGCCAAACCCATAGCAGCCATAGCCATAGCCAAACCCATAGCAGCCATAGCCAAACCCATAGCAGCCATAGCCATAGCCATAGCAGTCATGGCCATAGCCATAGACAAAGCAGCCATAGCCATAGCCACAGCCATAGCAGCCATAGCCATAACCATAGCAGCCATAGCCATAGCCATAGCAGACATAACCACAGCCACAGCAGCCATAGCCATAGCCATAGCAGCCATAGCCATAGCCATAGCAGCCAGAGCCAGAGCCACAGCAGCCGTAGACATAGCCATAGCCTTAGGGGCCATAGACATAACCATAGCCATTGCAGCCATAGAAATAGCCATAGCAGCCATAGCCATAGCCATTGCAGCCATAGCCATAGCCATAGCAGCCATAGCCATAGCCATACCCATAGCAGCCATAGCCATAGCCATAGCCATAGCAGCCATAGCCATAGCCATAGCAGCCATAGCCACAGCCATAGCAGCCGTAGCCATAGCAGCCGCAGCCATAGCCATAGCCATAGCAGCCATTGCCATAGCCATTGCAGCCATAACCACAGCCATAGCAGCCATAGCCATAGCCATACCCATAGCAGCCATAGCCATAGCCATAGCCATAGCAGCCATAGCTATAGCCATAGCTGCCATAGCCATGGCCATAGTAGCCAAAGCCATAGCCATAGCAGCCATTGACATAGCCATAGCAGTCATAGCCAGAGCCATAGCCATAACAGCCATAGGCATAGCCATAGCCATAGCAGCCATAGCCATAGCCATAGCCATAGCAGCCATAGCCATAGCCATAGCAGCCATAGCAATAGCCATAGCAGCCATAACCACAGCCATAGCAGCCATAGCCATAGCCATAGCAGCCATAGCCATAGCCATAGCAGTTATAGCCATAGACATAGCCATAGCAGCCATAGCCATAGCCATAGCCATAGCAGACATAGCCATAGCCATAGCAGCCATAGCCATAGCCAAACCCATAGCAGCCATAGCCATAGCCAAACCCATAGCAGCCATAGCCATAGCCATAGCAGTCATGGCCATAGCCATAGACAAAGCAGCCATAGCCATAGCCACAGCCATAGCAGCCATAGCCATAGCCATAGCAGCCATAGCCATAGCCATAGCAGACATAACCACAGCCACAGCAGCCATAGCCATAGCCATAGCAGCCATAGCCATAGCCATAGCAGCCAGAGCCAGAGCCACAGCAGCCGTAGACATAGCCATAGCCTTAGGGGCCATAGACATAACCATAGCCATAGCAGCCATAGAAATAGCCATAGCAGCCATAGCCATAGCCATTGCAGCCATAGCCATAGCCATAGCAGCCATAGCCATAGCCATACCCATAGCAGCCATAGCCATAGCCATAGCCATAGCAGCCATAGCCATAGCCATAGCAGCCATAGCAATAGCCATAGCAGCCATAACCACAGCCATAGCAGCCATAGCCATAGCCATAGCAGCCATAGCCATAGCCATAGCAGTTATAGCCATAGACATAGCCATAGCAGCCATAGCCAAAGACATAGCCATTGCAGCCATAGCCATAGCCATAGCCATAGCCATAGCAGCCATAGCCATAGCCATAGCAGACATAGCCATAGCCATAGCCATAGCCATAGCAGCCGTATCCATAGCCATAGTAGCCATAGCCATAGCCATAGCAGCCATAGTCGCCATAGCCATAACCATAGCAGCCATAGCCATAGCCATAGCAGACATAGCCATAGCCATAGCCATAGCCATAGCAGCCGTATCCATAGCCATAGTAGCCATAGCCATAGCCATAGCAGCCATAGCCGCCATAGCCATAGCCATAGCAGCCATAGCCATAGCCATTGCAGCCATAGCCATAGCCATAGCAGCCATAGCCATAGCCATACCCATAGCAGCCATAGCCATAGCCATAGCAGTCATGGCCATAGCCATAGACAAAGCAACCATAGCCATAGCCACAGCCATAGCAGCCATAGCCATAACCATAGCAGCCATAGCCATAGCCATAGCAGACATAACCACAGCCATAGCAGCCATAGCCATAGCCATAGCAGCCATAGCCATCGCCATAGCCTTAGCAGCAATCGCCATAGTCATAGCCATAGCCATAGCAGCTATAGACATAACCATAGCCATAGCAGCCATAGAAATAGCCATAGCCGCCACAGCCATGGCCATTGTATCCAAAACCATAGCCATAGCTGCCATAGCCATGGCCATAGTAGCCAAAGCCATAGCCATAGCAGCCATAGCCATAGACATAGACATAACCATAGCAGCCATAGCCATAGCCATAGCCATAACCATAGCAGCCATAGCCATAGCCGTAGCAGCCATAGCCATAGCCATAGCAGCCATAGCAGCCATAGCGATAGCCATAGCAGCCATAGGCATACCCACAGCAGCCGGAGCCAGAGCCACAGCAGCCGTAGACATAGCCATAGCCTTAGCATTAATAGCCATAACCATAGCCATAGCAGCCATAGCCATAGCCATAGCAGCCATAGCCATAGCCAAACCCATAGCAGCCATAGCCATAGCCATAGCAGTCATGGCCATAGCCATAGACAAAGCAGCCATAGCCATAGCCACAGCCACAGCAGCCATAGCCATAACCGTAGCAGCCATAGCCATAGCCATAGCAGACATAACCACAGCCACAGCAGCCATAGCCATAGCCATAGCAGCCATAGCCGTAACCATAGCTATAGTAGCCATAGCCATAGCAGCCATAGCCATATCCATAGCAGCCAGAGCCAGAGCCACAGCAGCCGTAGACATAGCCATAGCAGCCATAGCCATAGCCATAGCAGCCATAGCCATAGCCATAGCTGACATAGTCATAACCATAGCCAAAGCAGCCATAGCCATAGCCATAGCAGCCATAGCCGTAGCCATAGCAGCCATAGCCATAGCCATTGCAGCCATAGCCATAGCCATAGCAGCCATAGCGATAGCCGTAGCAGCCGTAGGCATAGCCATAGCAGCCATAGCTATATCCATAGCAGACACATACATAGCCACAGCCATAGCAGCCATAATCATTGCCATAGCCATAGCAGCCATAGCCATGGCCATAGTAGCCAAAGCCATAGCCATAGCAGCCATATCCGTAGACATAGTCATAGCAGCCATAGCCATAGCCACAGCCATAGCCATTGCCATAGCAGCCATAGCCATAGCCATAGCAGCCATAGCCATAGCCATAGCCATAGCAGCCACAGCCATAGCCATAGCAGCCATAGCCATAGCCATACCCATAGCAGCCATAGCCATAGCCATAGCCGTCATAGCCATAGCCACAGCCATAGCAGCCGTAGCCATAGCCATAGCCATAGCAGCCATAGCCATAGCCATAGCAGCCATAGCAATAGCCATAGCAGCCATAACCACAGCCATAGCAACCATAGCCATAGCCATAGCAGCCATAGCCATAGCCATAGCAGCCACAGCCAGAGCCACAGCAGCCGTAGACATAGCCATAGCCTTGGCAGCCATAGCCATAGCCATAGCCATAGCCATAGCAGCCATAGCCATAGCCATAGCAGCCATAGCAATAGCCATAGCAGCCATAACCACAGCCATAGCAGCCATAGCCATAGCAGCCATAGCCATAGCCATAGCAGTTATAGCCATAGACATAGCAGCCATAGTCATACCCATAGCAGCCGGAGCCAGAGCCACAGCAGCCGTCGACAAAGCCATAGCCTTAGCAGCCATAGCCATAGCCATAGCCATAGCAGCCATAGCCATAGCCATAGCAGCCATACCAATGGCCATAGTAGCCAAAGCCGTAGCCATAGCAGCCATAGCCATAGCCATATCCATAGCGGCCATAGCCATAGCCATAGCAGTCATAGCCATAGCCATAGCCATAGCAGCCATGGCCATAGCCATAGCCATAGCAGCCATAGCCATAGCCATAGCAGCCATAGCCATAGCCATAGCAGACATAGCCACAGCCACAGCAGCCATAGCCATAGCCATAGCTGCCATAGGCATAGCCATACCCATAGCAGCCATAGACATAGCCATAGCAGTCATAGCCATAGCCATAGCCATAGCAGCCATAGCCATAGCGATAGCCATAGCAGCCATAGCCATAACCATAGCAGCCATAGCCATAGCCATAGCCATAGCCATAGCAGCCATAGCCACAGCCATAGCAGACATAGCCATAGCCATAGCCATAGCAGCCGTATCCATAGCCATAGTAGCCATAGCCATAGCCATAGCAGCCATAGTCGCCATAGCCATAACCATAGCAGCCATAGCCATAGCCATAGCAGACATAGCCATAGCCATAGCCATAGCAGCCGTATCCATAGCCATAGTAGCCATAGCCATAGCCATAGCAGCCATAGCCGCCATAGCCATAGCCATAGCAGCCATAGCCATAGCCATTGCAGCCATAGCCATAGCCATAGCAGCCATAGCCATAGCCATACCCATAGCAGCCATAGCCATAGCCATAGCAGTCATGGACATAGCCATAGACAAAGCAACCATAGCCATAGCCACAGCCATAGCAGCCATAGCCATAACCATAGCAGCCATAGCCATAGCCATAGCAGACATAACCACAGCCATAGCAGCCATAGCCATAGCCATAGCAGCCATAGCCATCGCCATAGCCTTAGCAGCAATAGCCATAGTCATAGCCATAGCCATAGCAGCTATAGCCATAGCCATAGCCATAGCAGCCACAGCCGTAGCCATAGCAGCCATAGCCATAGCCATAGCAGCCATAGTAGACATAGCCATAGCCATAGCAGCCATAGCCATAGCCATAGCAGCCATAGCCATAGCTATAGCAGCCAGAGCCGGAGCCACAACAGCCGTAGACATAGCCATAGCCTTAGCAGCCATAGCCATAACCATAGCTATAGCAGCCATAGCCATAGCAGCCATAGACATATCCATAGCAGCCAGAGCCAGAGCCACAGCAGCCGTAGACATAGCCATAGCATCCATAGCCATAGCAGCCGTAGCCATAGCCATAGCTGCCATAGTCATAACCTTAGCCATTGCAGCCATAGCCATAGCCATAGCAGCCATAGCCGTAGCCATAGCAGCCATAGCCATAGTCATAGCAGCCATAGCCATAGCCATAGCAGCCATAGCGATAGCCGTAGCAGCCGTAGGCATAGCCATAGCAGCCATAGCTATATCCATAGCAGACACACACATAGCCACAGCCATAGCAGCCATAATCATAGCCATAGCCATAGCAGCCAATGCCATAGCCATAGCCATAGCCATAGCAGCCGATGCCATATCCATAGCCATAGCAGCTGTAGCTATTGCCAAAGCGGCCATAGCCATAGCCACAGCAGCCTTAGCCATAGACATAGCCATAGCAGACATAGCCATAGCCATAGCCATAGCAGCCTTAGCCATAGCCATAGTCATAGCAGCCATAGCCATAGCCATAGCCATAGCAGCCATAGCCAAAGCCATAGCAGCCATAGCCATAGCAGCCGCAGCCATAGCCATAGCCATAGCAGCCATAGCCATAGCCTTAGCCGCCACAGCCATCGCCATAGTATCCAAAACCATAGCCATAGCAGCCATAGCCAAAGACACAGCCATAGCAGCCATAGCCATAGCCATAGCCATAGCAGCCATAGCCATATCCATAGCAGCCATAGCCGTAGCCATAGCAGCCATAGCCATAGCCAATGCAGCCATAACCATAGCCATAGCATCCATAGCGATAGCCATAGCAGCCGTAGGCAGAGCCATAGCAACCATAGCTATATCCATAGCAGACACACACATAGCCACATCCATAGCAGCCATAATCATAGCCATAGCCATAGCAGCCAATGCCATAGCCATAGCCATAGCAGCTGTAGCCATTGCCAAAGCGGCCATAGCCATAGCCACAGCAGCCTTAGCCATAGCCATAGCCATAGCAGACATAGCCATAGCCATAGCCATAGCAGCCTTGGCCGTAGCCATAGTCATAGCAGACATAGCCATAGCCATAGCCATAGCAGCCATAGCCATAGCCATAGCAGCCGTAGCCATAGCAGCCGCAGCCATAGCCATAGCCATAGCAGCCATTGCCATAGCCATTGCAGCCATAACCACAGCCATAGCAGCCATAGCCATAGCCATAGCAGCCATAGGCATATCCATAGCAGCGGGAGCCAGAGCCGCAGCAGCCGTAGACATAGCCATATCCTTAGCAGCCATAGACATAACCATAGCCATAGCAGACATGGCTATAGCCATAGCTGCCATAGCCATGGCCATAGTAGCCAAAGCCATAGCCATGGCAGCCATAGCCATAGACATAGACATAGCCATAGCAGCCATAGCCATAGCCATAGCCATAACCATAGCAGCCATAGCCATAGCCGTAGCAGCCATAGCCATAGCCATAGCAGCCGTAGCAGCCATAGCGATAGCCATAGCAGCCATAGGCATACCCATAGCAGCAGGAGCCAGAGCCACAGCAGCCGTAGACATAGCCATAGCCTTAGCATTCATAGCCATAACCATAGCCATAGCAGCCATAGCCATAGCCATAGCAGCCATAGCGATAGCCATAGCAGCCATAGCCATAGACATAGCAGTCATAGCCATAGCCATAGCCATAACAGCCATAGCAATAGCAGCCATAGCCATAGCCATAGCCATAGCCGTAGCAGCCATAGCCATAGCCATAGCAGCCATAGCCATAGCCATAGCAACCATAGCCATAGCCAGAGCAGTCATAGCCACAGCCATAGCAGTCATGTCCATAGCCATAGCAGCCATAGGCATAGCCATACCCATAGCAGCCATAGCCATAGCCATAGCAGTCATAGCTATAGCCATAGCCATAGCAGCCATAGCCATAGCCATAGCCATAGCAGCCATAGCCATAGCCATAGCAGCCATAGCCATAGCCATACCCATAGCAGCCATAGCCATAGCCATAGCCGTCATAGCCATAGCCACAGCCATAGCAGCCATAGCCATAGCCATAGCCATAGCAGCCATAGCCATAGCCATAGCAGCCATAGCAATAGCCATAGCAGCCATAACCACAGCCATAGCAGCCATAGCCATAGCCATAGCAGCCATAGCCATAGCCATAGCAGCCAGAGCCAGAGCCACAGCAGCCGTAGACGTAGCCATAGCCTTGGCAGCCATAGACATAACCATGGCCATAGCAGCCATAGCCATAGCCAGAGCAGTCATAGCCACAGCCATAGCAGTCATGGCCATAGCCATAGCAGCCATAGGCATAGCCATACCCATAGTAGCCAAAGCCGTAGCCATAGCAGCCATAGCCATAGCCATATCCATAGCGACCATAGCCATAGCCATAGCAGTCATAGAAATAGCCATAGCCATAGCAGCCATGGCCATAGCCATAGCCATAGCAGCCATAGCCATAGCCATAGCAGCCATAGCCATAGCCATAGCAGACATAGCCACAGCCATAGCAGCCATAGCCATAGCCATAGCTGCCATAGGCATAGCCATACCCATAGCAGCCATTGACATAGCCATAGCAGTCATAGCCATAGCCATAGCCATAACAGCCATAGCCATAGCCATAGCCATAGCAGCCATAGCCATAGCCATAGCAGCCATAGCAATAGCCATAGCAGCCATAACCACAGCCATAGCAGCCATAGCCATAGCCATAGCAGCCATAGCCATAGCCATAGCAGTTATAGCCATAGACATAGCCATAGCAGCCATAGCCATAGCCATAGCCATAGCAGACATAGCCATAGCCATAGCAGCCATAGCCATAGCCAAACCCATAGCAGCCATAGCCATAGCCATAGCAGTCATGGCCATAGCCATAGACAAAGCAGCCATAGCCATAGCCACAGCCACAGCAGCCATAGCCATAGCCATAGCAGACATAACCACAGCCACAGCAGCCATAGCCATAGCCATAGCAGCCACAGCCGTAACCATAGCTATAGTAGCCATAGCCATAGCAGCCATAGCCATATCCATAGCAGCCAGAGCCAGAGCCACAGCAGCCGTAGACATAGCCATAGCAGCCATAGCCATAGCCATAGCAGCCATAGCCATAGCCATAGCTGACATAGTCATAAGCATAGCCATAGCAGCAATGGCCATAGCCATAGCAGCCATAGCCATAGCCATAGCAGTCATAGCTATAGCCATAGCCATAGCAGCCATAGCCATAGCCATAGCCATAGCAGCCACAGCCATAGCCATAGCAGCCATAGCCATAGCCATACCCATAGCAGCCATAGACATAGCCATAGCCGTCATAGCCATAGCCACAGCCATAGCAGCCGTATCCATAGCCATAGTAGCCATAGCCATAGCCATAGCAGCCATAGCCGCCATAGCCATAGCCATAGCAGCCATAGCCATAGCCATTGCAGCCATAGCCATAGCCATAGCAGCCATAGCCATAGACATACCCATAGCAGCCATAGCCATAGCCATAGCAGTCATGGCCATAGCCATAGACAAAGCAACCATAGCCATAGCCACAGCCATAGCAGCCATAGCCATAACCATAGCAGCCATAGCCATAGCCATAGCAGACATAACCACAGCCATAGCAGCTATAGCCATAGCCATAGCAGCCATAGCCATCGCCATAGCCTTAGCAGCAATAGCCATAGTCATAGCCATAGCCATAGGAGCTATAGCCATAGCCATAGCCATAGCAGCCATTGCCATAGCCATAGCAGCCATAACCACAGCCATAGCGGCCATAGCCATAGCCATAGCAGCCAGAGCCATAGCAGCCAGAGCCAGAGCCACAGCAGCCGTAGACATAGCCATAGCCTTAGCAGCCATAGACATAATCATAGCCATAGCAGCCATAGCCATAGCCACAGCAGCCACAGCCATGGCCATAGTAGCCAAAGCCATAGCCATGGCCATAGTAGCCAAAGCCATAGCCACTGCAGCCATAGCCATAGACATAGCCATAGCCGCCAAAACCATAGCCGTAGCCATAGCCATAGCAGCCATAGCCATAGCCATAGCAGCCATACCAATGGCCATAGTAGCCAAAGCCGTAGCCATAGCAGCCATAGCCATAGCCATATCCATAGCGGCCATAGCCATAGCCATAGCAGTCATAGCCATAGCCATAGTCATAGCAGACATAGCCATAGCCATAGCCATAGCAGCCATAGCCATAGCCATAGCAGCCGTAGCCATAGCAGCCGCAGCCATAGCCATAGCCATAGCAGCCATTGCCATAGCCATTGCAGCCGTAACCACAGCCATAGCAGCCATAGCCATAGCCATAGCAGCCATAGGCATATCCATAGCAGCGAGAGCCAGAGCCGCAGCAGCCGTAGACATAGCCATATCCTTAGCAGCCATAGACATAACCATAGCCACAGCAGCCATAACTATAGCCATAGCTGCCATAGCCATGGCCATGGTAGCCAAAGCCATAGCCATAACAGCCATAGCCATAGACATAGCCATAGCCATAGCAGTCATAGCCATAGCCATAGCCATAGCAGCCATGGCCATAGCCATAGCCATAGCAGCCATAGCCATAGCCATAGCAGCCATAGCCATAGCCATAGCAGACATAGCCACAGCCATAGCAGCCATAGCCATAGCCATAGCTGCCATAGGCATAGCCATACCCATAGCAGCCATAGACATAGCCATAGCAGTCATAGCCATAGCCATAGCCATAGCAGCCATAGCCATAGCCATAGCCATAGCAGCCATAGCCATAGCCATAGCAGCCATAGCCATAGCAGCCGCAGCCATAGCCATAGCCATAGCAGTTATAGCCATAGACATAGCCGCCACAGCCATGGCCATAGTATCCAAAACCATAGCCATAGCAGCCATAGCCAAAGACATAGCCATAGCAGCCATAGCCATAGCCATAGCCATAGCAGCCATAGCCATATCCATAGCAGCCATAGCCGTAGCCATAGCAGCCATAGCCATAGCCAATGCAGCCATAACCATAGCCATAGCATCCATAGCGATAGCCATAGCAGCCGTAGGCAGAGCCATCGCAACCATAGCTATATCCATAGCAGACACACACATAGCCACAGCCATAGCAGCCATAATCATAGCCATAGCCATAGCAGCCAATGCCATAGCCATAGCCATAGCAGCTGTAGCCATTGCCAAAGCGGCCATAGCCATAGCCACAGCAGCCTTAGCCATAGCCATAGCCATAGCAGACATAGCCATAGCCATAGCCATAGCAGCCTTGGCCGTAGCCATAGTCATAGCAGACATAGCCATAGCCATAGCCATAGCAGCCATAGCCATAGCCATAGCAGCCGTAGCCATAGCAGCCGCAGCCATAGCCATAGCCATAGCAGCCATTGCCATAGCCATTGCAGCCATAACCACAGCCATAGCAGCCATAGCCATAGCCATAGCAGCCATAGGCATATCCATAGCAGCGGGAGCCAGAGCCGCAGCAGCCGTAGACATAGCCATATCCTTAGCAGCCATAGACATAACCATAGCCATAGCAGACATGGCTATAGCCATAGCTGCCATAGCCATGGCCATAGTAGCCAAAGCCATAGCCATGGCAGCCATAGCCATAGACATAGACATAGCCATAGCAGCCATAGCCATAGCCATAGCCATAACCATAGCAGCCATAGCCATAGCCGTAGCAGCCATAGCCATAGCCATAGCAGCCGTAGCAGCCATAGCGATAGCCATAGCAGCCATAGGCATACCCATAGCAGCAGGAGCCAGAGCCACAGCAGCCGTAGACATAGCCATAGCCTTAGCATTCATAGCCATAACCATAGCCATAGCAGCCATAGCCATAGCCATAGCAGCCATAGCGATAGCCATAGCAGCCATAGCCATAGACATAGCAGTCATAGCCATAGCCATAGCCATAACAGCCATAGCAATAGCAGCCATAGCCATAGCCATAGCCATAGCCGTAGCAGCCATAGCCATAGCCATAGCAGCCATAGCCATAGCCATAGCAACCATAGCCATAGCCAGAGCAGTCGTAGCCACAGCCATAGCAGTCATGTCCATAGCCATAGCAGCCATAGGCATAGCCATACCCATAGCAGCCATAGCCATAGCCATAGCAGTCATACCTATAGCCATAGCCATAGCAGCCATAGCCATAGCCATAGCCATAGCAGCCATAGCCATAGCCATAGCAGCCATAGCCATAGCCATACCCATAGCAGCCATAGCCATAGCCATAGCCGTCATAGCCATAGCCACAGCCATAGCAGCCATAGCCATAGCCATAGCCATAGCAGCCATAGCCATAGCCATAGCAGCCATAGCAATAGCCATAGCAGCCATAACCACAGCCATAGCAGCCATAGCCATAGCCATAGCAGCCATAGCCATAGCCATAGCAGCCAGAGCCAGAGCCACAGCAGCCGTAGACGTAGCCATAGCCTTGGCAGCCATAGACATAACCATGGCCATAGCAGCCATAGCCATAGCCAGAGCAGGCATAGCCACAGCCATAGCAGTCATGGCCATAGCCATAGCAGCCATAGGCATAGCCATACCCATAGTAGCCAAAGCCGTAGCCATAGCAGCCATAGCCATAGCCATATCCATAGCGACCATAGCCATAGCCATAGCAGTCATAGAAATAGCCATAGCCATAGCAGCCATGGCCATAGCCATAGCCATAGCAGCCATAGCCATAGCCATAGCAGCCATAGCCATAGCCATAGCAGACATAGCCACAGCCATAGCAGCCATAGCCATAGCCATAGCCATAGCTGCCATAGGCATAGCCATACCCATAGCAGCCATTGACATAGCCATAGCAGTCATAGCCATAGCCATAGCCATAACAGCCATAGCCATAGCCATAGCCATAGCAGCCATAGCCATAGCCATAGCAGCCATAGCAATAGCCATAGCAGCCATAACCACAGCCATAGCAGCCATAGCCATAGCCATAGCAGCCATAGCCATAGCCATAGCAGTTATAGCCATAGACATAGCCATAGCAGCCATAGCCATAGCCATAGCCATAGCAGACATAGCCATAGCCATAGCAGCCATAGCCATAGCCAAACCCATAGCAGCCATAGCCATAGCCATAGCAGTCATGGCCATAGCCATAGACAAAGCAGCCATAGCCATAGCCACAGCCACAGCAGCCATAGCCATAGCCATAGCAGACATAACCACAGCCACAGCAGCCATAGCCATAGCCATAGCAGCCATAGCCGTAACCATAGCTATAGTAGCCATAGCCATAGCAGCCATAGCCATATCCATAGCAGCCAGAGCCAGAGCCACAGCAGCCGTAGACATAGCCATAGCAGCCATAGCCATAGCCATAGCAGCCATAGCCATAGCCATAGCTGACATAGTCATAAGCATAGCCATAGCAGCAATGGCCATAGCCATAGCAGCCATAGCCATAGCCATAGCAGTCATAGCTATAGCCATAGCCATAGCAGCCATAGCCATAGCCATAGCCATAGCAGCCACAGCCATAGCCATAGCAGCCATAGCCATAGCCATACCCATAGCAGCCATAGACATAGCCATAGCCGTCATAGCCATAGCCACAGCCATAGCAGCCGTATCCATAGCCATAGTAGCCATAGCCATAGCCATAGCAGCCATAGCCGCCATAGCCATAGCCATAGCAGCCATAGCCATAGCCATTGCAGCCATAGCCATAGCCATAGCAGCCATAGCCATAGACATACCCATAGCAGCCATAGCCATAGCCATAGCAGTCATGGCCATAGCCATAGACAAAGCAACCATAGCCATAGCCACAGCCATAGCAGCCATAGCCATAACCATAGCAGCCATAGCCATAGCCATAGCAGACATAACCACAGCCATAGCAGCTATAGCCATAGCCATAGCAGCCATAGCCATCGCCATAGCCTTAGCAGCAATAGCCATAGTCATAGCCATAGCCATAGGAGCTATAGCCATAGCCATAGCCATAGCAGCCATTGCCATAGCCATAGCAGCCATAACCACAGCCATAGCGGCCATAGCCATAGCCATAGCAGCCAGAGCCATAGCAGCCAGAGCCAGAGCCACAGCAGCCGTAGACATAGCCATAGCCTTAGCAGCCATAGACATAATCATAGCCATAGCAGCCATAGCCATAGCCACAGCAGCCACAGCCATGGCCATAGTAGCCAAAGCCATAGCCATGGCCATAGTAGCCAAAGCCATAGCCATTGCAGCCATAGCCATAGACATAGCCATAGCCGCCAAAACCATAGCCGTAGCCATAGCCATAGCAGCCATAGCCATAGCCATAGCAGCCATACCAATGGCCATAGTAGCCAAAGCCGTAGCCATAGCAGCCATAGCCATAGCCATATCCATAGCGGCCATAGCCATAGCCATAGCAGTCATAGCCATAGCCATAGTCATAGCAGACATAGCCATAGCCATAGCCATAGCAGCCATAGCCATAGCCATAGCAGCCGTAGCCATAGCAGCCGCAGCCATAGCCATAGCCATAGCAGCCATTGCCATAGCCATTGCAGCCGTAACCACAGCCATAGCAGCCATAGCCATAGCCATAGCAGCCATAGGCATATCCATAGCAGCGAGAGCCAGAGCCGCAGCAGCCGTAGACATAGCCATATCCTTAGCAGCCATAGACATAACCATAGCCACAGCAGCCATAACTATAGCCATAGCTGCCATAGCCATGGCCATGGTAGCCAAAGCCATAGCCATAACAGCCATAGCCATAGACATAGCCATAGCCATAGCAGTCATAGCCATAGCCATAGCCATAGCAGCCATGGCCATAGCCATAGCCATAGCAGCCATAGCCATAGCCATAGCAGCCATAGCCATAGCCATAGCAGACATAGCCACAGCCATAGCAGCCATAGCCATAGCCATAGCTGCCATAGGCATAGCCATACCCATAGCAGCCATAGACATAGCCATAGCAGTCATAGCCATAGCCATAGCCATAGCAGCCATAGCCATAGCCATAGCCATAGCAGCCATAGCCATAGCCATAGCAGCCATAGCCATAGCAGCCGCAGCCATAGCCATAGCCATAGCAGTTATAGCCATAGACATAGCTGCCACAGCCATGGCCATAGTATCCAAAACCATAGCCATAGCAGCCATAGCCAAAGACATAGCCATAGCAGCCATAGCCATAGCCATAGCCATAGCAGCCATAGCCATATCCATAGCAGCCATAGCCGTAGCCATAGCAGCCATAGCCATAGCCAATGCAGCCATAACCATAGCCATAGCATCCATAGCGATAGCCATAGCAGCCGTAGGCAGAGCCATAGCAACCATAGCTATATGCATAGCAGACACACACATAGCCACAGCCATAGCAGCCATAATCATAGCCATAGCCATAGCAGCCAATGCCATAGCCATAGCCATAGCAGCTGTAGCCATTGCCAAAGCGGCCATAGCCATAGCCACAGCAGCCTTAGCCATAGCCATAGCCATAGCAGACATAGCCATAGCCATAGCCATAGCAGCCTTGGCCGTAGCCATAGTCATAGCAGACATAGCCATAGCCATAGCCATAGCAGCCATAGCCATAGCCATACCAGCCGTAGCCATAGCAGCCGCAGCCATAGCCATAGCCATAGCAGCCATTGCCATAGCCATTGCAGCCATAACCACAGCCATAGCAGCCATTGCCATAGATATAGCAGCCATAGGCATATCCATAGCAGCGAGAGCCAGAGCCGCAGCAGCCGTAGACATAGCCATATCCTTAGCAGCCATAGACATAACCATAGCCATAGCAGCCATAGCTATAGCCATAGCTGCCATAGCCATGGCCATAGTAGCCAAAGCCATAGCCATAGCAGCCATTGACATAGCCATAGCAGCCAGAGCCAGAGCCACAGCAGCCGTAGACATAGCCATAGCCTTAGGGGCCATAGACATAACCATAGCCATAGCAGCCATAGAAATAGCCATAGCCGCCACAGCCATGGCAATTGTATCCAAAACCATAGCCATAGCAGCCATAGCCAAAGACATAGCCATAGCAGCCATAGCCATAGCCATAGCCATAGCCATTGCAGCCATAGCCATAGCCATAGCAGACATAGCCATAGCCATAGCCATAGCAGCCGTATCCATAGCCATAGTAGCCATAGCCATAGCCATAGCAGCCATAGTCGCCATAGCCATAACCATAGCAGCCATAGCCATAGCCATAGCAGACATAGCCATAGCCATAGCCATAGCAGCCGTATCCATAGCCATAGTAGCCATAGCCATAGCCATAGCAGCCATAGCCGCCATAGCCATAGCCAGAGCAGCCATAGCCATAGCCATTGCAGCCATAGCCATAGCCATAGCAGCCATAGCCATAGCCATACCCATAGCAGCCATAGCCATAGCAGTCATGGCCATAGCCATAGACAAAGCAACCATAGCCATAGCCACAGCCATAGCAGCCATAGCCATAACCATAGCAGCCATAGCCATACCCATAGCAGACATAACCACAGCCATAGCAGCCATAGCCATAGCCATAGCAGCCATAGCCATCGCCATAGCCTTAGCAGCAATAGCCATAGTCATAGCCATAGCCATAGCAGCTATAGCCATAGCCATAGCCATAGCAGCCACAGCCGTAGCCATAGCAGTCATAGCCATAGCCATAGCAGCCAGAGTAGACATAGCCATAGCCATAGCAGCCATAGCCATAGCCATAGCAGCCATAGCCATAGCTATAGCAGCCAGAGCCGGAGCCACAGCAGCCGTAGACATAGCCATAGCCTTAGCAGCCATAGCCATAACCATAGCTATAGCAGCCATAGCCATAGCAGCCATAGACATATCCATAGCAGCCAGAGCCAGAGCCACAGCAGCCGTAGACATAGCCATAGCATCCATAGCCATAGCAGCCGTAGCCATAGCCATAGCTGCCATAGTCATAACCTTAGCCATTGCAGCCACAGCCGTAGCCATAGCAGCCATAGCCATAGTCATAGCAGCCATAGCCATAGCCATAGCAGCCATAGCGATAGCCGTAGAAGCCGTAGGCATAGCCATAGCAGCCATAGCTATATCCATAGCAGACACACACATAGCCACAGCCATAGCAGCCATAATCATAGCCATAGCCATAGCAGCCAATGCCATAGCCATAGCCATAGCCATAGCAGCCGATGCCATATCCATAGCCATAGCAGCTGTAGCTATTGCCAAAGCGGCCATAGCCATAGCCACAGCAGCCTTAGCCATAGCCATAGCCATAGCAGACATAGCCATAGCCATAGCCATAGCAGCGTTAGCCATAGCCATAGTCATAGCAGCCATAGCCATAGCCATAGCCATAGCAGCCATAGCCAAAGCCATAGCAGCCATAGCCATAGCAGCCGCAGCCATAGCCATAGCCATAGCAGCCATAGCCATAGCCATAGCCGCCACAGCCATGGCCATAGTATCCAAAACCATAGCCATAGCAGCCATAGCCAAAGACATAGCCATAGCAGCCATAGCCATAGCCATAGCCATAGCAGCCATAGCCATATCCATAGCAGCCATAGCCGTAGCCATAGCAGCCATAGCCATAGCCAATGCAGCCATAACCATAGCCATAGCATCCATAGCGATAGCCATAGCAGCCGTAGGCAGAGCCATAGCAACCATAGCTATATCCATAGCAGACACACACATAGCCACAGCCATAGCAGCCATAATCATAGCCATAGCCATAGCAGCCAATGCCATAGCCATAGCCATAGCAGCTGTAGCCATTGCCAAAGCGGCCATAGCCATAGCCACAGCAGCCTTAGCCATAGCCATAGCCATAGCAGACATAGCCATAGCCATAGCCATAGCAGCCTTGGCCGTAGCCATAGTCATAGCAGACATAGCCATAGCCATAGCCATAGCAGCCATAGCCATAGCCATAGCAGCCGTAGCCATAGCAGCCGCAGCCATAGCCATAGCCGTAGCAGCCATTGCCATAGCCATTGCAGCCATAACCACAGCCATAGCAGCCATAGCCATAGCCATAGCAGCCATAGGCATATCCATAGCAGCGGGAGCCAGAGCCGCAGCAGCCGTAGACATAGCCATATCCTTAGCAGCCATAGACATAACCATAGCCATAGCAGCCATAGCTATAGCCATAGCAGCCATAGCCATAGCCATAGCCATAGCAGCCATAGCCATAGCCATAGCAGCCATAGCAATAGCCATAGCAGCCATAACCACAGCCATAGCAGCCATAGCCATAGCCATAGCAGCCATAGCCATAGCCATAGCAGCCAGAGCCAGAGCCACAGCAGCCGTAGACGTAGCCATAGCCTTGGCAGCCATAGACATAACCATGGCCATAGCAGCCATAGCCATAGCCAGAGCAGTCATAGCCACAGCCATAGCAGTCATGGCCATAGCCATAGCAGCCATAGGCATAGCCATACCCATAGTAGCCAAAGCCGTAGCCATAGCAGCCATAGCCATAGCCATATCCATAGCGACCATAGCCATAGCCATAGCAGTCATAGAAATAGCCATAGCCATAGCAGCCATGGCCATAGCCATAGCCATAGCAGCCATAGCCATAGCCATAGCAGCCATAGCCATAGCCATAGCAGATATAGCCACAGCCATAGCAGCCATAGCCATAGCCATAGCTGCCATAGGCATAGCCATACCCATAGCAGCCATTGACATAGCCATAGCAGTCATAGCCATAGCCATAGCCATAACAGCCATAGCCATAGCCATAGCCATAGCAGCCATAGCCATAGCCATAGCAGCCATAGCAATAGCCATAGCAGCCATAACCACAGCCATAGCAGCCATAGCCATAGCCATAGCAGCCATAGCCATAGCCATAGCAGTTATAGCCATAGACATAGCCATACCAGCCATAGCCATAGCCATAGCCATAGCAGACATAGCCATAGCCATAGCAGCCATAGCCATAGCCAAACCCATAGCAGCCATAGCCATAGCCATAGCAGTCATGGCCATAGCCATAGACAAAGCAGCCATAGCCATAGCCACAGCCACAGCAGCCATAGCCATAGCCATAGCAGACATAACCACAGCCACAGCAGCCATAGCCATAGCCATAGCAGCCATAGCCGTAACCATAGCTATAGTAGCCATAGCCATAGCAGCCATAGCCATATCCATAGCAGCCAGAGCCAGAGCCACAGCAGCCGTAGACATAGCCATAGCAGCCATAGCCATAGCCATAGCAGCCATAGCCATAGCCATAGCTGACATAGTCATAAGCATAGCCATAGCAGCAATGGCCATAGCCATAGCAGCCATAGCCATAGCCATAGCAGTCATAGCTATAGCCATAGCCATAGCAGCCATAGCCATAGCCATAGCCATAGCAGCCACAGCCATAGCCATAGCAGCCAAAGCCATAGCCATACCCATAGCAGCCATAGACATAGCCATAGCCGTCATAGCCATAGCCACAGCCATAGCAGCCGTATCCATAGCCATAGTAGCCATAGCCATAGCCATAGCAGCCATAGCCGCCATAGCCATAGCCATAGCAGCCATAGCCATAGCCATTGCAGCCATAGCCATAGCCATAGCAGCCATAGCCATAGACATACCCATAGCAGCCATAGCCATAGCCATAGCAGTCATGGCCATAGCCATAGACAAAGCAACCATAGCCATAGCCACAGCCATAGCAGCCATAGCCATAACCATAGCAGCCATAGCCATAGCCATAGCAGACATAACCACAGCCATAGCAGCCATAGCCATAGCCATAGCAGCCATAGCCATCGCCATAGCCTTAGCAGCAATAGCCATAGTCATAGCCATAGCCATAGGAGCTATAGCCATAGCCATAGCCATAGCAGCCATTGCCATAGCCATAGCAGCCATAACCACAGCCATAGCGGCCATAGCCATAGCCATAGCAGCCAGAGCCATAGCAGCCAGAGCCAGAGCCACAGCAGCCGTAGACATAGCCATAGCCTTAGCAGCCATAGACATAATCATAGCCATAGCAGCCATAGCCATAGCCACAGCAGCCACAGCCATGGCCATAGTAGCCAAAGCCATAGCCATGGCCATAGTAGCCAAAGCCATAGCCACTGCAGCCATAGCCATAGACATAGCCATAGCCGCCAAAACCATAGCCGTAGCCATAGCCATAGCAGCCATAGCCATAGCCATAGCAGCCATACCAATGGCCATAGTAGCCAAAGCCGTAGCCATAGCAGCCATAGCCATAGCCATATCCATAGCGGCCATAGCCATAGCCATAGCAGTCATAGCCATAGCCATAGTCATAGCAGACATAGCCATAGCCATAGCCATAGCAGCCATAGCCATAGCCATAGCAGCCGTAGCCATAGCAGCCGCAGCCATAGCCATAGCCATAGCAGCCATTGCCATAGCCATTGCAGCCGTAACCACAGCCATAGCAGCCATAGCCATAGCCATAGCAGCCATAGGCATATCCATAGCAGCGAGAGCCAGAGCCGCAGCAGCCGTAGACATAGCCATATCCTTAGCAGCCATAGACATAACCATAGCCACAGCAGCCATAACTATAGCCATAGCTGCCATAGCCATGGCCATGGTAGCCAAAGCCATAGCCATAACAGCCATAGCCATAGACATAGCCATAGCCATAGCAGTCATAGCCATAGCCATAGCCATAGCAGCCATGGCCATAGCCATAGCCATAGCAGCCATAGCCATAGCCATAGCAGCCATAGCCATAGCCATAGCAGACATAGCCACAGCCATAGCAGCCATAGCCATAGCCATAGCTGCCATAGGCATAGCCATACCCATAGCAGCCATAGACATAGCCATAGCAGTCATAGCCATAGCCATAGCCATAGCAGCCATAGCCATAGCCATAGCCATAGCAGCCATAGCCATAGCCATAGCAGCCATAGCCATAGCAGCCGCAGCCATAGCCATAGCCATAGCAGTTATAGCCATAGACATAGCCGCCACAGCCATGGCCATAGTATCCAAAACCATAGCCATAGCAGCCATAGCCAAAGACATAGCCATAGCAGCCATAGCCATAGCCATAGCCATAGCAGCCATAGCCATATCCATAGCAGCCATAGCCGTAGCCATAGCAGCCATAGCCATAGCCAATGCAGCCATAACCATAGCCATAGCATCCATAGCGATAGCCATAGCAGCCGTAGGCAGAGCCATAGCAACCATAGCTATATCCATAGCAGACACACACATAGCCACAGCCATAGCAGCCATAATCATAGCCATAGCCATAGCAGCCAATGCCATAGCCATAGCCATAGCAGCTGTAGCCATTGCCAAAGCGGCCATAGCCATAGCCACAGCAGCCTTAGCCATAGCCATAGCCATAGCAGACATAGCCATAGCCATAGCCATAGCAGCCTTGGCCGTAGCCATAGTCATAGCAGACATAGCCATAGCCATAGCCATAGCAGCCATAGCCATAGCCATACCAGCCGTAGCCATAGCAGCCGCAGCCATAGCCATAGCCATAGCAGCCATTGCCATAGCCATTGCAGCCATAACCACAGCCATAGCAGCCATTGCCATAGCCATAGCAGCCATAGGCATATCCATAGCAGCGAGAGCCAGAGCCGCAGCAGCCGTAGACATAGCCATATCCTTAGCAGCCATAGACATAACCATAGCCATAGCAGCCATAGCTATAGCCATAGCTGCCATAGCCATGGCCATAGTAGCCAAAGCCATAGCCATAGCAGCCATTGACATAGCCATAGCAGCCAGAGCCAGAGCCACAGCAGCCGTAGACATAGCCATAGCCTTAGGGGCCATAGACATAACCATAGCCATAGCAGCCATAGAAATAGCCATAGCCGCCACAGCCATGGCAATTGTATCCAAAACCATAGCCATAGCAGCCATAGCCAAAGACATAGCCATAGCAGCCATAGCCATAGCCATAGCCATAGCCATTGCAGCCATAGCCATAGCCATAGCAGACATAGCCATAGCCATAGCCATAGCAGCCGTATCCATAGCCATAGTAGCCATAGCCATAGCCATAGCAGCCATAGTCGCCATAGCCATAACCATAGCAGCCATAGCCATAGCCATAGCAGACATAGCCATAGCCATAGCCATAGCAGCCGTATCCATAGCCATAGTAGCCATAGCCATAGCCATAGCAGCCATAGCCGCCATAGCCATAGCCAGAGCAGCCATAGCCATAGCCATTGCAGCCATAGCAATAGCCATAGCAACCATAGCCATAGCCATACCCATAGCAGCCATAGCCATAGCCATAGCCATAGCAGCCATAGCCAAAGCCATAGCAGCCATAGCCATAGCAGCCGCAGCCATAGCCATAGCCATAGCAGCCATAGCCATAGTCATAGCAGCCATAGCCATAGCCATAGCAGCCATAGCCATAGCCATAGCCATAGCAGCCATAGCCATATCCATAGCAGCCATAGCCGTAGCCATAGCAGCCATAGCCATAGCCAATGCAGCCATAACCATAGCCATAGCATCCATAGCGATAGCCATAGCAGCCGTAGGCAGAGCCATAGCAACCATAGCTATATCCATAGCAGACACACACATAGCCACAGCCATAGCAGCCATAATCGTAGCCATAGCCATAGCAGCCAATGCCATAGCCATAGCCATAGCAGCTGTAGCCATTGCCAAAGCGGCCATAGCCATAGCCACAGCAGCCTTAGCCATAGCCATAGCCATAGCAGACATAGCCATAGCCATAGCCATAGCAGCCTTGGCCGTAGCCATAGTCATAGCAGACATAGCCATAGCCATAGCCATAGCAGCCATAGCCATAGCCATAGCAGCCGTAGCCATAGCAGCCGCAGCCATAGCCATAGCCGTAGCAGCCATTGCCATAGCCATTGCAGCCATAACCACAGCCATAGCAGCCATAGCCATAGCCATAGCAGCCATAGGCATATCCATAGCAGCGGGAGCCAGAGCCGCAGCAGCCGTAGACATAGCCATATCCTTAGCAGCCATAGACATAACCATAGCCATAGCAGCCATAGCTATAGCCATAGCTGCCATAGCCATGGCCATAGTAGCCAAAGCCATAGCCATAGCAGCCATAGCCATAGACATAGACATAGCCATAGCAGCCATAGCCATAGCCATAGCCATAACCATAGCAGCCATAGCCATAGCCGTAGCAGCCATAGCCATAGCCATAACAGCCATAGCAGCCATAGCGATAGCCATAGCAGCCATAGCCATAGCCATAGCAGTCATAGCCATAGCCATAGCCATAACAGCCATAGCCATAGCAGCCATAGCCATAGCCATAGCCATAGCCGTAGCAGCCATAGCCATAGCCATAGCAGCCATAGCCATAGCCATAGCAGCCATAGCCATAGCCAGAGCAGTCATAGCCACAGCCATAGCAGTCATGGCCATAGCCATAGCAGCCATAGGCATAGCCATACCCATAGCAGCCATAGCCATAGCCATAGCAGTCATAGCTATAGCCATAGCCATAGCAGCCATAGCCATAGCCATAGCCATAGCAGCCATAGCCATAGCCATAGCAGCCATAGCCATAGCCATACCCATAGCAGCCATAGCCATAGCCATAGCCGCCATAGCCATAGCCACAGCCATAGCAGCCATAGCCATAGCCATAGCCATAGCAGCCATAGCCATAGCCATAGCAGCTATAGCAATAGCCATAGCAGCCATAACCACAACCATAGCAGCCATAGCCATAGCCATAGCAGCCATAGCCATAGCCATAGCAGCCAGAGACAGAGCCACAGCAGCCGTAGACGTAGCCATAGCCTTGGCAGCCATAGACATAACCATGGCCATAGCAGCCATAGCCATAGCCATAGCAGCCATAGCCATAGCCATAGCAGC
Source organism: Calliopsis andreniformis (assembly GCF_051401765.1). Taxonomy (NCBI): domain Eukaryota; kingdom Metazoa; phylum Arthropoda; class Insecta; order Hymenoptera; family Andrenidae; genus Calliopsis; species Calliopsis andreniformis. Next base: position 1,056,527 of record NW_027480494.1, read on the forward strand.
CGTAGCAATAGCCATAGCAGCCATAGGCATACCCATAGTAGCCGGAGCCAGAACCACTGCAGCCGTAGACATAGCCATAGCCTTAGCAGCCATAGCCATAGCCATAGCCATAGCAGCCATAGCCATAGCCATAGCAGCCATACCAATGGCCATAGTAGCCAAAGCCGTAGCCATAGCAGCCATAGCCATAGCCATATCCATAGCGGCCATAGCCATAGCCATAGCAGTCATAGCCATAGCCATAGCCATAGCAGCCATGGCCATAGCCATAGCCATAGCAGCCATAGCCATAGCGATAGCCATAGCAGCAAAAGCCATAGCCATAGCAGCCATAGCAATAGCTATAGCAGCCATAACCACAGCCATAGCAGCCATAGCCATAGCCATAGCAGCCATAGCCATAGCCATAGCAGTTATAGCCATAGACATAGCCATAGCAGCCATAGCCATAGCCATAGCCATAGCAGACATAGCCATAGCCATAGCAGCCATAGCCATAGCCAAACCCATAGCAGTCATAGCCATAGCCATAGCAGTCATGGCCATAGCCATAGACAAAGCAGTCATAGCCATATCCACAGCCATAGCAGCCATAGCCATAACCATAGCAGCCATAGCCATAGCCATAGCAGACATAACCACAGCCACAGCAGCCATAGCCATAGCCATAGCAGCCATAGCCATAGCCATAGCAGCCAGAGCCAGAGCCACAGCAGCCGTAGACATAGCCATAGCCTTAGGGGCCATAGACATAACCATAGCCATAGCAGCCATAGAAATAGCCATAGCCGCCACAGCCATGGCCATTGTATCCAAAACCATAGCCATAGCAGCCATAGCCAAAGACATAGCCATAGCAGCCATAGCCATAGCCATAGCCATAGCCATAGCAGCCATAGCCATAGCCATAGCAGACATAGCCATAGCCATAGCCATAGCAGCCGTATCCATAGCCATAGTAGCCAAAGACATAGCCATAGCAGCCATAGCCATAGCCATAGCCATAGCCATAGCAGCCATAGCCATAGCCATAGCAGACATAGCCATAGCCATAGCCATAGCAGCCGTATCCATAGCCATAGTAGCCATAGCCATAGCCATAGCAGCCATAGCCGCCATAGCCATAGCCATAGCAGCCATAGCCATAGCCATTGCAGGCAGAGCCATAGCAGCCAGAGCCAGAGCCACAGCAGCCGTAGACATAGCCATAGCCTTAGCAGCCATAGACACAATCATAGCCATAGCAGCCATAGCCATAGCCACAGCAGCCACAGCCATAGCCATAGCAGACATAACCACAGCCATAGCAGCCATAGCCATAGCCATAGCAGCCATAGCCATAGCCATAGTAGCCATAGCCATAGCCATAGCAGCCATAGCCGCCATAGCCATAGCCATAGCAGCCATAGCCATAGCCATTGCAGCCATAGCCATAGCCATAGCAGCCATAGCCATAGACATACCCATAGCAGCCATAGCCATAGCCATAGCAGTCATGGCCATAGCCATAGACAAAGCAGCCATAGCCATAGCCACAGCCATAGCAGCCATAGCCATAGCCATAGCAGACATAGCCATAGCCATAGCCATAGCAGCCGTATCCATAGCCATAGTAGCCATAGCCATAGCCATAGCAGCCATAGCCGCCATAGCCATAGCCATAGCAGCCATAGCCATAGCCATTGCAGCCATAGCCATAGCCATAGCAGCCATAGCCATAGACATACCCATAGCAGCCATAGCCATAGCCATAGCAGTCATGGCCATAGCCATAGACAAAGCAACCATAGCCATAGCCACAGCCATAGCAGCCATAGCCATAACCATAGCAGCCATAGCCATAGCCATAGCAGACATAACCACAGCCATAGCAGCCATAGCCATAGCCATAGCAGCCATAGCCATCGCCATAGCCTTAGCAGCAATAGCCATAGTCATAGCCATAGCCATAGGAGCTATAGCCATAGCCATAGCCATAGCAGCCAGAGCCATAGCAGCCAGAGCCAGAGCCACAGCAGCCGTAGACATAGCCATAGCCTTAGCAGCCATAGACATAATCATAGCCATAGCAGCCATAGCCATAGCCACAGCAGCCACAGCCATGGCCATAGTAGCCAAAGCCATAGCCATGGCCATAGTAGCCAAAGCCATAGCCACTGCAGCCATAGCCATAGACATAGCCATAGCCGCCAAAACCATAGCCGTAGCCATAGCCATAGCAGCCATAGCCATAGCCATAGCAGCCATACCAATGGCCATAGTAGCCAAAGCCGTAGCCATAGCAGCCATAGCCATAGCCATATCCATAGCGGCCATAGCCATAGCCATAGCAGTCATAGCCATAGCCATAGTCATAGCAGACATAGCCATAGCCATAGCCATAGCAGCCATAGCCATAGCCATAGCAGCCGTAGCCATAGCAGCCGCAGCCATAGCCATAGCCATAGCAGCCATTTCCATAGCCATTGCAGCCATAACCACAGCCATAGCAGCCATAGCCATAGCCATAGCAGCCATAGGCATATCCATAGCAGCGAGAGCCAGAGCCGCAGCAGCCGTAGACATAGCCATATCCTTAGCAGCCATAGACATAACCATAGCCACAGCAGCCATAACTATAGCCATAGCTGCCATAGCCATGGCCATGGTAGCCAAAGCCATAGCCATAACAGCCATAGCCATAGACATAGCCATAGCCATAGCAGTCATAGCCATAGCCATAGCCATAGCAGCCATGGCCATAGCCATAGCCATAGCAGCCATAGCCATAGCCATAGCAGCCATAGCCATAGCCATAGCAGACATAGCCACAGCCATAGCAGCCATAGCCATAGCCATAGCTGCCATAGGCATAGCCATACCCATAGCAGCCATAGACATAGCCATAGCAGTCATAGCCATAGCCATAGCCATAGCAGCCATAGCCATAGCCATAGCCATAGCAGCCATAGCCATAGCCATAGCAGCCATAGCCATAGCAGCCGCAGCCATAGCCATAGCCATAGCAGTTATAGCCATAGATATAGCCGCCACAGCCATGGCCATAGTATCCAAAACCATAGCCATAGCAGCCATAGCCAAAGACATAGCCATAGCAGCCATAGCCATAGCCATAGCCATAGCAGCCATAGCCATATCCATAGCAGCCATAGCCGTAGCCATAGCAGCCATAGCCATAGCCAATGCAGCCATAACCATAGCCATAGCATCCATAGCGATAGCCATAGCAGCCGTAGGCAGAGCCATAGCAACCATAGCTATATCCATAGCAGACACACACATAGCCACAGCCATAGCAGCCATAATCATAGCCATAGCCATAGCAGCCAATGCCATAGCCATAGCCATAGCAGCTGTAGCCATTGCCAAAGCGGCCATAGCCATAGCCACAGCAGCCTTAGCCATAGCCATAGCCATAGCAGACATAGCCATAGCCATAGCCATAGCAGCCTTGGCCGTAGCCATAGTCATAGCAGACATAGCCATAGCCATAGCCATAGCAGCCATAGCCATAGCCATAGCAGCCGTAGCCATATTAGCCGCAGCCATAGCCATAGCCATAGCAGCCATTGCCATAGCCATTGCAGCCATAACCACAGCCATAGCAGCCATTGCCATAGCCATAGCAGCCATAGGCATATCCATAGCAGCGAGAGCCAGAGCCACAGCAGCCGTAGACGTAGCCATAGCCTTGGCAGCCATAGACATAACCATGGCCATAGCAGCCATAGCCATAGCCATAGCAGCCATAGCCATAGCCATAGCAGCCGTAGCGATAGCCATAGCAGCCATAGGCATACCCATAGTAGCCGGAGCCAGAACCACTGCAGCCGTAGACATAGCCATAGCCTTAGCAGCCATAGCCATAGCCATAGCAGCCATGGCCATAGCCATAGCCATAGCAGCCATAGCCATAGCGATAGCCATAGCAGCCATAGCCATAGCCATAGCAGCCATAGCAATAGCTATAGCAGCCATAACCACAGCCATAGCAGCCATAGCCATAGCCATAGCAGCCGTAGCCATAGCCATAGCAGTTATAGACATAGACATAGCCATAGCAGCCATAGCCATAGCCATAGCCATAGCAGACATAGCCATAGCCATAGCAGCCATAGCCATAGCCAAACCCATAGCAGCCATAGCCATAGCCATAGCAGTCATGGCCATAGCCATAGACAAAGCAGCCATAGCCATATCCACAGCCATAGCAGCCATAGCCATAACCATAGCAGCCATAGCCATAGCCATAGCAGACATAACCACAGCCACAGCAGCCATAGCCATAGCCATAGCAGCCATAGCCATAGCCATAGCAGCCAGAGCCAGAGCCACAGCAGCCGTAGACATAGCCATAGCCTTAGGGGCCATAGACATAACCATAGCCATAGCAGCCATAGAAATAGCCATAGCCGCCATAGCCATGGCCATAGTATCCAAAACCATAGCCATAGCAGCCATAGCCAAAGACATAGCCATAGCAGCCATAGCCATAGCCATAGCCATAGCCATAGCAGCCATAGCCATGGCCATAGCAGACATAGCCATAGCCATAGCCATAGCAGCCGTATCCATAGCCATAGTAGCCATAGTCATAGCCATAGCAGCCACAGTCGCCATAGCCATAACCATAGCAGCCATAGCCATAGCCATAGCAGACATAGCCATAGCCATAGCCATAGCAGCCGTATCCATAGCCATAGTAGCCATAGCCATAGCCATATCAGCCATAGCCATAGCCATTGCAGCCATAGCCATAGCCATAGCAGCCATAGCCATAGCCATACCCATAGCAGCCATAGCCATAGCCATAGCAGTCATGGCCATAGCCATAGACAAAGCAACCATAGCCATAGCCACAGCCATAGCAGCCATAGCCATAACCATAGCAGCCATAGCCATAGCCATAGCAGACATAACCACAGCCACAGCAGCCATAGCCATAGCCATAGCAGCCATAGCCATAGCCATAGCAGCCAGAGCCAGAGCCACAGCAGCCGTAGACATATCCATAGCCTTAGGGGCCATAGACATAACCATAGCCATAGCAGCCATAGAAATAGCCATAGCCGCCACAGCCATGGCCATTGTATCCAAAACCATAGCCGTAGCAGCCATAGCCAAAGACATAGCCATAGCAGCCATAGCCATAGCCATAGCCATAGCCTTAGCAGCCATAGCCATAGCCATAGCAGACATAGCCATAGCCATAGCCATAGCAGCCGTATCCATAGCCATAGTAGCCAAAGACATAGCCATAGCAGCCATAGCCATAGCCATAGCCATAGCCATAGCAGCCATAGCCATAGCCATAGCAGACATAGCCATAGCCATAGCCATAGCAGCCGTATCCATAGCCATAGTAGCCATAGCCATAGCCATAGCAGCCATAGCCGCCATAGCCATAGCCATAGCAGCCATAGCCATAGCCATTGCAGGCAGAGCCATAGCAGCCAGAGCCAGAGCCACAGCAGCCGTAGACATAGCCATAGCCTTAGCAGCCATAGACATAATCATAGCCATAGCAGCCATAGCCATAGCCACAGCAGCCACAGCCATAGCCATAGCAGACATAACCACAGCCATAGCAGCCATAGCCATAGCCATAGCAGCCATAGCCATAGCCATAGTAGCCATAGCCATAGCCATAGCAGCCATAGCCGCCATAGCCATAGCCATAGCAGCCATAGCCATAGCCATTGCAGCCATAGCCATAGCCATAGCAGACATAGCCATAGACATACCCATAGCAGCCATAGCCATAGCCATAGCAGTCATGGCCATAGCCATAGACAAAGCAGCCATAGCCATAGCCACAGCCTTAGCAGCCATAGCCATAGCCATAGCAGACATAGCCATAGCCATAGCCATAGCAGCCGTATCCATAGCCATAGTAGCCATAGCCATAGCCATAGCAGCCATAGGCGCCATAGCCATAGCCATAGCAGCCATAGCCATAGCCATTGCAGCCATAGCCATAGCCATAGCAGCCATAGCCATAGACATACCCATAGCAGCCATAGCCATAGCCATAGCAGTCATGGCCATAGCCATAGACAAAGCAACCATAGCCATAGCCACAGCCATAGCAGCCATAGCCATAACCATAGCAGCCATAGCCATAGCCATAGCAGACATAACCACAGCCATAGCAGCCATAGCCATAGCCATAGCAGCCATAGCCATCGCCATAGCCTTAGCAGCAATAGCCATAGTCATAGCCATAGCCATAGGAGCTATAGCCATAGCCATAGCCATAGCAGCCATTGCCATAGCCATAGCAGCCATAACCACAGCCATAGCGGCCATAGCCATAGCCATAGCAGCCAGAGCCATAGCAGCCAGAGCCAGAGCCACAGCAGCCGTAGACATAGCCATAGCCTTAGCAGCCATAGACATAATCATAGCCATAGCAGCCATAGCCATAGCCACAGCAGCCACAGCCACGGCCATAGTAGCCAAAGCCATAGCCATGGCCATAGTAGCCAAAGCCATAGCCACTGCAGCCATAGCCATAGACATAGCCATAGCCGCCAAAACCATAGCCGTAGCCATAGCCATAGCAGCCATAGCCATAGCCATAGCAGCCATACCAATGGCCATAGTAGCCAAAGCCGTAGCCATAGCAGCCATAGCCATAGCCATATCCATAGCGGCCATAGCCATAGCCATAGCAGTCATAGCCATAGCCATAGTCATAGCAGACATAGCCATAGCCATAGCCATAGCAGCCATAGCCATAGCCATAGCAGCCGTAGCCATAGCAGCCGCAGCCATAGCCATAGCCATAGCAGCCATTGCCATAGCCATTGCAGCCATAACCACAGCCATAGCAGCCATAGCCATAGCCATAGCAGCCATAGGCATATCCATAGCAGCGAGAGCCAGAGCCGCAGCAGCCGTAGACATAGCCATATCCTTAGCAGCCATAGACATAACCATAGCCACAGCAGCCATAACTATAGCCATAGCTGCCATAGCCATGGCCATGGTAGCCAAAGCCATAGCCATAACAGCCATAGCCATGGACATAGCCATAGCCATAGCAGTCATAGCCATAGCCATAGCCATAGCAGCCATGGCCATAGCCATAGCCATAGCAGCCATAGCCATAGCCATAGCAGCCATAGCCATAGCCATAGCAGACATAGCCACAGCCATAGCAGCCATAGCCATAGCCATAGCTGCCATAGGCATAGCCATACCCATAGCAGCCATAGACATAGCCATAGCAGTCATAGCCATAGCCATAGCCATAGCAGCCATAGCCATAGCCATAGCCATAGCAGCCATAGCCATAGCCATAGCAGCCATAGCCATAGCAGCCGCAGCCATAGCCATAGCCATAGCAGTTATAGCCATAGACATAGCCGCCACAGCCATGGCCATAGTATCCAAAACCATAGCCATAGCAGCCATAGCCAAAGACATAGCCATAGCAGCCATAGCCATAGCCATAGCCATAGCAGCCATAGCCATATCCATAGCAGCCATAGCCGTAGCCATAGCAGCCATAGCCATAGCCAATGCAGCCATAACCATAGCCATAGCATCCATAGCGATAGCCATAGCAGCCGTAGGCAGAGCCATAGCAACCATAGCTATATCCATAGCAGACACACACATAGCCACAGCCATAGCAGCCATAATCATAGCCATAGCCATAGCAGCCATTGCCATAGCCATAGCCATAGCAGCTGTAGCCATTGCCAAAGCGGCCATAGCCATAGCCACAGCAGCCTTAGCCATAGCCATAGCCATAGCAGACATAGCCATAGCCATAGCCATAGCAGCCTTGGCCGTAGCCATAGTCATAGCAGACATAGCCATAGCCATAGCCATAGCAGCCATAGCCATAGCCATAGCAGCCGTAGCCATAGCAGCCGCAGCCATAGCCATAGCCATAGCAGCCATTGCCATAGCCATTGCAGCCATAACCACAGCCATAGCAGCCATTGCCATAGCCATAGCAGCCATAGGCATATCCATAGCAGCGAGAGCCAGAGCCGCAGCAGCCGTAGACATAGCCATATCCTTAGCAGCCATAGACATAACCATAGCCATAGCAGCCATAGCTATAGCCATAGCTGCCATAGCCATGGCCATAGTAGCCAAAGCCATAGCCATAGCAGCCATTGACATAGCCATAGCAGCCAGAGCCAGAGCCACAGCAGCCGTAGACATAGCCATAGCCTTAGGGGCCATAGACATAACGATAGCCATAGCAGCCATAGAAATAGCCATAGCCGCCACAGCCATGGCCATTGTATCCAAAACCATAGCCATAGCAGCCATAGCCAAAGACATAGCCATAGCAGCCATAGCCATAGCCATAGCCATAGCCATTGCAGCCATAGCCATAGCCATAGCAGACATAGCCATAGCCATAGCCATAGCAGCCGTATCCATAACCATAGTAGCCATAGCCATAGCCATAGCAGCCATAGTCGCCATAGCCATAACCATAGCAGCCATAGCCATAGCCATAGCAGACATAGCCATAGCCATAGCCATAGCAGCCGTATCCATAGCCATAGTAGCCATAGCCATAGCCATAGCAGCCATAGCCGCCATAGCCATAGCCAGAGCAGCCATAGCCATAGCCATTGCAGCCATAGCCATAGCCATAGCAGCCATAGCCATAGCCATACCCATAGCAGCCATAGCCATAGCAGTCATGGCCATAGCCATAGACAAAGCAACCATAGCCATAGCCACAGCCATAGCAGCCATAGCCATAACCATAGCAGCCATAGCCATAGCCATAGCAGACATAACCACAGCCATAGCAGCCATAGCCATAGCCATAGCAGCCATAGCCATCGCCATAGCCTTAGCAGCAATAGCCATAGTCATAGCCATAGCCATAGCAGCTATAGCCATAGCCATAGCCATAGCAGCCACAGCCGTAGCCATAGCAGCCATAGCCATAGCCATAGCAGCCAGAGTAGACATAGCCATAGCCATAGCAGCCATAGCCATAGCCATAGCAGCCATAGCCATAGCTATAGCAGCCAGAGCCGGAGCCACAGCAGCCGTAGACATAGCCATAGCCTTAGCAGCCATAGCCATAACCATAGCTATAGCAGCCATAGCCATAGCAGCCATAGACATATCCATAGCAGCCAGAGCCAGAGCCACAGCAGCCGTAGACATAGCCATAGCATCCATAGCCATAGCAGCCGTAGCCATAGCCATAGCTGCCATAGTCATAACCTTAGCCATTGCAGCCATAGCCATAGCCATAGCAGCCATAGCCGTAGCCATAGCAGCCATAGCCATAGTCATAGCAGCCATAGCCATAGCCATAGCAGCCATAGCGATAGCCGTAGAAGCCGTAGGCATAGCCATAGCAGCCATAGCTATATCCATAGCAGACACACACATAGCCACAGCCATAGCAGCCATAATCATAGCCATAGCCATAGCAGCCAATGCCATAGCCATAGCCATAGCCATAGCAGCCGATGCCATATCCATAGCCATAGCAGCTGTAGCTATTGCCAAAGCGGCCATAGCCATAGCCACAGCAGCCTTAGCCATAGCCATAGCCATAGCAGACATAGCCATAGCCATAGCCATAGCAGCGTTAGCCATAGCCATAGTCATAGCAGCCATAGCCATAGCCATAGCCATAGCAGCCATAGCCAAAGCCATAGCAGCCATAGCCATAGCAGCCGCAGCCATAGCCATAGCCATAGCAGCCATAGCCATAGCCATAGCCGCCACAGCCATGGCCATAGTATCCAAAACCATAGCCATAGCAGCCATAGCCAAAGACATAGCCATAGCAGCCATAGCCATAGCCATAGCCATAGCAGCCATAGCCATATCCATAGCAGCCATAGCCGTAGCCATAGCAGCCATAGCCATAGCCAATGCAGCCTTAGCCATAGCCAGAGCAGTCATAGCCACAGCCATAGCAGTCATGGCCATAGCCATAGCAGCCATAGGCATAGCCATACCCATAGCAGCCATAGCCATAGCCATAGCAGTCATAGCTATAGCCATAGCCATAGCAGCCATAGCCATAGCCATAGCCATAGCAGCCATAGCCATAGCCATAGCAGCCATAGCCATAGCCATACCCATAGCAGCCATAGCCATAGCCATAGCCGCCATAGCCATAGCCACAGCCATAGCAGCCATAGCCATAGCCATAGCCATAGCAGCCATAGCCATAGCCATAGCAGCTATAGCAATAGCCATAGCAGCCATAACCACAGCCATAGCAGCCATAGCCATAGCCATAGCAGCCATAGCCATAGCCATAGCAGCCAGAGACAGAGCCACAGCAGCCGTAGACGTAGCCATAGCCTTGGCAGCCATAGACATAACCATGGCCATAGCAGCCATAGCCATAGCCATAGCAGCCATAGCCATAGCCATAGCAGCCGTAGCGATAGCCATAGCAGCCATAGGCATACCCATAGTAGCCGGAGCCAGAACCACTGCAGCCATAGACATAACCATGGCCATAGCAGCCATAGCCATAGCCATAGCAGCCATAGCCATAGCCATAGCAGCCGTAGCGATAGCCATAGCAGCCATAGGCATACCCATAGTAGCCGGAGCCAGAACCACTGCAGCCGTAGACATAGCCATAGCCTTAGCAGCCATAGCCATAGCCATAGCCATAGCAGTCATAGCCATAGCCATAGCCATAGCAGCCATGGCCATAGCCATAGCCATAGCAGCCATAGCCATAGCGATAGCCATAGCAGCCATAGCCATAGCCATAGCAGCCATAGCAATAGCTATAGCAGCCATAACCACAGCCATAGCAGCCATAGCCATAGCCATAGCAGCCATAGCCATAGCCATAGCAGTTATAGCCATAGACATAGCCATAGCAGCCATAGCCATAGCCATAGCCATAGCAGACATAGCCATAGCCATAGCAGCCATAGCCATAGCCAAACCCATAGCAGCCATAGCCATAGCCATAGCAGTCATGGCCATAGCCATAGACAAAGCAGCCATAGCCATATCCACAGCCATAGCAGCCATAGCCATAACCATAGCAGCCATAGCCATAGCCATAGCAGACATAACCACAGCCACAGCAGCCATAGCCATAGCCATAGCAGCCATAGCCATAGCCATAGCAGCCAGAGCCAGAGCCACAGCAGCCGTAGACATAGCCATAGCCTTAGGGGCCATAGACATAACCATAGCCATAGCAGCCATAGAAATAGCCATAGCCGCCATAGCCATGGCCATAGTATCCAAAACCATAGCCATAGCAGCCATAGCCAAAGACATAGCCATAGCAGCCATAGCCATAGCCATAGCCATAGCCATAGCAGCCATAGCCATAGCCATAGCAGACATAGCCATAGCCATAGCCATAGCAGCCGTATCCATAGCCATAGTAGCCATAGTCATAGCCATAGCAGCCACAGTCGCCATAGCCATAACCATAGCAGCCATAGCCATAGCCATAGCAGACATAGCCATAGCCATAGCCATAGCAGCCGTATCCATAGCCATAGTAGCCATAGCCATAGCCATATCAGCCATAGCCATAGCCATTGCAGCCATAGCCATAGCCATAGCAGCCATAGCCATAGCCATACCCATAGCAGCCATAGCCATAGCCATAGCAGTCATGGCCATAGCCATAGACAAAGCAACCATAGCCATAGCCACAGTCATAGCAGCCATAGCCATAACCATAGCAGCCATAGCCATAGCCATAGCAGACATAACCACAGCCATAGCAGCCATAGCCATAGCCATAGCAGCCATAGCCATCGCCATAGCCTTAGCAGCAATAGCCATAGTCATAGCCATAGCCATAGGAGCTATAGCCATAGCCATAGCCATAGCAGCCATTGCCATAGCCATAGCAGCCATAACCACAGCCATAGCGGCCATAGCCATAGCCATAGCAGCCAGAGCCAGAGCCACAGCAGCCGTAGACATAGCCATAGCCTTAGCAGCCATAGACATAATCATAGCCATAGCAGCCATAGCCATAGCCACAGCAGCCACAGCCATGGCCATAGTAGCCAAAGCCATAGCCATGGCCATAGTAGCCAAAGCCATAGCCATTGCAGCCATAGCCATAGATATAGCCATAGCCGCCAAAACCATAGCCGTAGCCATAGCCATAGCAGCCATAGCCATAGCCATAGCAGCCATACCAATGGCCATAGTAGCCAAAGCCGTAGCCATAGCAGCCATAGCCATAGCCATATCCATAGCGGCCATAGCCATAGCCATAGCAGTCATAGCCATAGCCATAGCCATAGCAGCCATAGCCATAGCCATAGCCATAGCCATAGCAGCCATAGCCATAGCCATAGCAGCCATAGCCATAGCCATAGCAGACATAGCCACGGCCATAGCAGCCATAGCCATAGCCATAGCTGCCATAGGCATAGCCATACCCATAGCAGCCATAGACATAGCCATAGCAGTCATAGCCATAGCCATAGCCATAGCAGCCATAGCCATAGCCATAGCAGCCATAGCCAAAGACATAGCCATAGCAGCCATAGCCATAGCCATAGCCATAGCCTTAGCAGCCATAGCCATAGCCATAGCAGACATAGCCATAGCCATAGCCATAGCAGCCGTATCCATAGCCATAGTAGCCAAAGACATAGCCATAGCAGCCATAGCCATAGCCATAGCCATAGCCATAGCAGCCATAGCCATAGCCATAGCAGACATAGCCATAGCCATAGCCATAGCAGCCGTATCCATAGCCATAGTAGCCATAGCCATAGCCATAGCAGCCATAGCCGCCATAGCCATAGCCATAGCAGCCATAGCCATAGCCATTGCAGGCAGAGCCATAGCAGCCAGAGCCAGAGCCACAGCAGCCGTAGACATAGCCATAGCCTTAGCAGCCATAGACATAATCATAGCCATAGCAGCCATAGCCATAGCCACAGCAGCCACAGCCATAGCCATAGCAGACATAACCACAGCCATAGCAGCCATAGCCATAGCCATAGCAGCCATAGCCATAGCCATAGTAGCCATAGCCATAGCCATAGCAGCCATAGCCGCCATAGCCATAGCCATAGCAGCCATAGCCATAGCCATTGCAGCCATAGCCATAGCCATAGCAGACATAGCCATAGACATACCCATAGCAGCCATAGCCATAGCCATAGCAGTCATGGCCATAGCCATAGACAAAGCAGCCATAGCCATAGCCACAGCCATAGCAGCCATAGCCATAGCCATAGCAGACATAGCCATAGCCATAGCCATAGCAGCCGTATCCATAGCCATAGTAGCCATAGCCATAGCCATAGCAGCCATAGGCGCCATAGCCATAGCCATAGCAGCCATAGCCATAGCCATTGCAGCCATAGCCATAGCCATAGCAGCCATAGCCATAGACATACCCATAGCAGCCATAGCCATAGCCATAGCAGTCATGGCCATAGCCATAGACAAAGCAACCATAGCCATAGCCACAGCCATAGCAGCCATAGCCATAACCATAGCAGCCATAGCCATAGCCATAGCAGACATAACCACAGCCATAGCAGCCATAGCCATAGCCATAGCAGCCATAGCCATCGCCATAGCCTTAGCAGCAATAGCCATAGTCATAGCCATAGCCATAGGAGCTATAGCCATAGCCATAGCCATAGCAGCCATTGCCATAGCCATAGCAGCCATAACCACAGCTATAGCGGCCATAGCCATAGCCATAGCAGCCAGAGCCATAGCAGCCAGAGCCAGAGCCACAGCAGCCGTAGACATAGCCATAGCCTTAGCAGCCATAGACATAATCATAGCCATAGCAGCCATAGCCATAGCCACAGCAGCCACAGCCACGGCCATAGTAGCCAAAGCCATAGCCATGGCCATAGTAGCCAAAGCCATAGCCACTGCAGCCATAGCCATAGACATAGCCATAGCCGCCAAAACCATAGCCGTAGCCATAGCCATAGCAGCCATAGCCATAGCCATAGCAGCCATACCAATGGCCATAGTAGCCAAAGCCGTAGCCATAGCAGCCATAGCCATAGCCATATCCATAGCGGCCATAGCCATAGCCATAGCAGTCATAGCCATAGCCATAGTCATAGCAGACATAGCCATAGCCATAGCCATAGCAGCCATAGCCATAGCCATAGCAGCCGTAGCCATAGCAGCCGCAGCCATAGCCATAGCCATAGCAGCCATTGCCATAGCCATTGCAGCCATAACCACAGCCATAGCAGCCATAGCCATAGCCATAGCAGCCATAGCCATAGCCATAGCAGCCATAGGCATATCCATAGCAGCGAGAGCCAGAGCCGCAGCAGCCGTAGACATAGCCATATCCTTAGCAGCCATAGACATAACCATAGCCACAGCAGCCATAACTATAGCCATAGCTGCCATAGCCATGGCCATGGTAGCCAAAGCCATAGCCATAACAGCCATAGCCATAGACATAGCCATAGCCATAGCAGTCATAGCCATAGCCATAGCCATAGCAGCCATGGCCATAGCCATAGCCATAGCAGCCATAGCCATAGCCATAGCAGCCATAGCCATAGCCATAGCAGCCATAGCCATAGCCATAGCAGCCATAGCCATCGCCATAGCCTTAGCAGCAATAGCCATAGTCATAGCCATAGCCATAGCAGCTATAGCCATAGCCATAGCCATAGCAGCCACAGCCGTAGCCATAGCAGCCATAGCCATAGCCATAGCAGCCAGAGTAGACATAGCCATAGCCATAGCAGCCATAGCCATAGCCATAGCAGCCATAGCCATAGCTATAGCAGCCAGAGCCGGAGCCACAGCAGCCGTAGACATAGCCATAGCCTTAGCAGCCATAGCCATAACCATAGCTATAGCAGCCATAGCCATAGCAGCCATAGACATATCCATAGCAGCCAGAGCCAGAGCCACAGCAGCCGTAGACATAGCCATAGCATCCATAGCCATAGCAGCCGTAGCCATAGCCATAGCTGCCATAGTCATAACCTTAGCCATTGCAGCCATAGCCATAGCCATAGCAGCCATAGCCGTAGCCATAGCAGCCATAGCCATAGTCATAGCAGCCATAGCCATAGCCATAGCAGCCATAGCGATAGCCGTAGAAGCCGTAGGCATAGCCATAGCAGCCATAGCTATATCCATAGCAGACACACACATAGCCACAGCCATAGCAGCCATAATCATAGCCATAGCCATAGCAGCCAATGCCATAGCCATAGCCATAGCCATAGCAGCCGATGCCATATCCATAGCCATAGCAGCTGTAGCTATTGCCAAAGCGGCCATAGCCATAGCCACAGCAGCCTTAGCCATAGCCATAGCCATAGCAGACATAGCCATAGCCATAGCCATAGCAGCGTTAGCCATAGCCATAGTCATAGCAGCCATAGCCATAGCCATAGCCATAGCAGCCATAGCCAAAGCCATAGCAGCCATAGCCATAGCAGCCGCAGCCATAGCCATAGCCATAGCAGCCATAGCCATAGCCATAGCCGCCACAGCCATGGCCATAGTATCCAAAACCATAGCCATAGCAGCCATAGCCAAAGACATAGCCATAGCAGCCATAGCCATAGCCATAGCCATAGCAGCCATAGCCATATCCATAGCAGCCATAGCCGTAGCCATAGCAGCCATAGCCATAGCCAATGCAGCCTTAGCCATAGCCAGAGCAGTCATAGCCACAGCCATAGCAGTCATGGCCATAGCCATAGCAGCCATAGGCATAGCCATACCCATAGCAGCCATAGCCATAGCCATAGCAGTCATAGCTATAGCCATAGCCATAGCAGCCATAGCCATAGCCATAGCCATAGCAGCCATAGCCATAGCCATAGCAGCCATAGCCATAGCCATACCCATAGCAGCCATAGCCATAGCCATAGCCGCCATAGCCATAGCCACAGCCATAGCAGCCATAGCCATAGCCATAGCCATAGCAGCCATAGCCATAGCCATAGCAGCTATAGCAATAGCCATAGCAGCCATAACCACAGCCATAGCAGCCATAGCCATAGCCATAGCAGCCATAGCCATAGCCATAGCAGCCAGAGACAGAGCCACAGCAGCCGTAGACGTAGCCATAGCCTTGGCAGCCATAGACATAACCATGGCCATAGCAGCCATAGCCATAGCCATAGCAGCCATAGCCATAGCCATAGCAGCCGTAGCGATAGCCATAGCAGCCATAGGCATACCCATAGTAGCCGGAGCCAGAACCACTGCAGCCATAGACATAACCATGGCCATAGCAGCCATAGCCATAGCCATAGCAGCCATAGCCATAGCCATAGCAGCCGTAGCGATAGCCATAGCAGCCATAGGCATACCCATAGTAGCCGGAGCCAGAACCACTGCAGCCGTAGACATAGCCATAGCCTTAGCAGCCATAGCCATAGCCATAGCCATAGCAGTCATAGCCATAGCCATAGCCATAGCAGCCATGGCCATAGCCATAGCCATAGCAGCCATAGCCATAGCGATAGCCATAGCAGCCATAGCCATAGCCATAGCAGCCATAGCAATAGCTATAGCAGCCATAACCACAGCCATAGCAGCCATAGCCATAGCCATAGCAGCCATAGCCATAGCCATAGCAGTTATAGCCATAGACATAGCCATAGCAGCCATAGCCATAGCCATAGCCATAGCAGACATAGCCATAGCCATAGCAGCCATAGCCATAGCCAAACCCATAGCAGCCATAGCCATAGCCATAGCAGTCATGGCCATAGCCATAGACAAAGCAGCCATAGCCATATCCACAGCCATAGCAGCCATAGCCATAACCATAGCAGCCATAGCCATAGCCATAGCAGACATAACCACAGCCACAGCAGCCATAGCCATAGCCATAGCAGCCATAGCCATAGCCATAGCAGCCAGAGCCAGAGCCACAGCAGCCGTAGACATAGCCATAGCCTTAGGGGCCATAGACATAACCATAGCCATAGCAGCCATAGAAATAGCCATAGCCGCCATAGCCATGGCCATAGTATCCAAAACCATAGCCATAGCAGCCATAGCCAAAGACATAGCCATAGCAGCCATAGCCATAGCCATAGCCATAGCCATAGCAGCCATAGCCATAGCCATAGCAGACATAGCCATAGCCATAGCCATAGCAGCCGTATCCATAGCCATAGTAGCCATAGTCATAGCCATAGCAGCCACAGTCGCCATAGCCATAACCATAGCAGCCATAGCCATAGCCATAGCAGACATAGCCATAGCCATAGCCATAGCAGCCGTATCCATAGCCATAGTAGCCATAGCCATAGCCATATCAGCCATAGCCATAGCCATTGCAGCCATAGCCATAGCCATAGCAGCCATAGCCATAGCCATACCCATAGCAGCCATAGCCATAGCCATAGCAGTCATGGCCATAGCCATAGACAAAGCAACCATAGCCATAGCCACAGTCATAGCAGCCATAGCCATAACCATAGCAGCCATAGCCATAGCCATAGCAGACATAACCACAGCCATAGCAGCCATAGCCATAGCCATAGCAGCCATAGCCATCGCCATAGCCTTAGCAGCAATAGCCATAGTCATAGCCATAGCCATAGGAGCTATAGCCATAGCCATAGCCATAGCAGCCATTGCCATAGCCATAGCAGCCATAACCACAGCCATAGCGGCCATAGCCATAGCCATAGCAGCCAGAGCCAGAGCCACAGCAGCCGTAGACATAGCCATAGCCTTAGCAGCCATAGACATAATCATAGCCATAGCAGCCATAGCCATAGCCACAGCAGCCACAGCCATGGCCATAGTAGCCAAAGCCATAGCCATGGCCATAGTAGCCAAAGCCATAGCCATTGCAGCCATAGCCATAGATATAGCCATAGCCGCCAAAACCATAGCCGTAGCCATAGCCATAGCAGCCATAGCCATAGCCATAGCAGCCATACCAATGGCCATAGTAGCCAAAGCCGTAGCCATAGCAGCCATAGCCATAGCCATATCCATAGCGGCCATAGCCATAGCCATAGCAGTCATAGCCATAGCCATAGCCATAGCAGCCATAGCCATAGCCATAGCCATAGCCATAGCAGCCATAGCCATAGCCATAGCAGCCATAGCCATAGCCATAGCAGACATAGCCACGGCCATAGCAGCCATAGCCATAGCCATAGCTGCCATAGGCATAGCCATACCCATAGCAGCCATAGACATAGCCATAGCAGTCATAGCCATAGCCATAGCCATAGCAGCCATAGCCATAGCCATAGCAGCCATAGCCAAAGACATAGCCATAGCAGCCATAGCCATAGCCATAGCCATAGCCTTAGCAGCCATAGCCATAGCCATAGCAGACATAGCCATAGCCATAGCCATAGCAGCCGTATCCATAGCCATAGTAGCCAAAGACATAGCCATAGCAGCCATAGCCATAGCCATAGCCATAGCCATAGCAGCCATAGCCATAGCCATAGCAGACATAGCCATAGCCATAGCCATAGCAGCCGTATCCATAGCCATAGTAGCCATAGCCATAGCCATAGCAGCCATAGCCGCCATAGCCATAGCCATAGCAGCCATAGCCATAGCCATTGCAGGCAGAGCCATAGCAGCCAGAGCCAGAGCCACAGCAGCCGTAGACATAGCCATAGCCTTAGCAGCCATAGACATAATCATAGCCATAGCAGCCATAGCCATAGCCACAGCAGCCACAGCCATAGCCATAGCAGACATAACCACAGCCATAGCAGCCATAGCCATAGCCATAGCAGCCATAGCCATAGCCATAGTAGCCATAGCCATAGCCATAGCAGCCATAGCCGCCATAGCCATAGCCATAGCAGCCATAGCCATAGCCATTGCAGCCATAGCCATAGCCATAGCAGACATAGCCATAGACATACCCATAGCAGCCATAGCCATAGCCATAGCAGTCATGGCCATAGCCATAGACAAAGCAGCCATAGCCATAGCCACAGCCATAGCAGCCATAGCCATAGCCATAGCAGACATAGCCATAGCCATAGCCATAGCAGCCGTATCCATAGCCATAGTAGCCATAGCCATAGCCATAGCAGCCATAGGCGCCATAGCCATAGCCATAGCAGCCATAGCCATAGCCATTGCAGCCATAGCCATAGCCATAGCAGCCATAGCCATAGACATACCCATAGCAGCCATAGCCATAGCCATAGCAGTCATGGCCATAGCCATAGACAAAGCAACCATAGCCATAGCCACAGCCATAGCAGCCATAGCCATAACCATAGCAGCCATAGCCATAGCCATAGCAGACATAACCACAGCCATAGCAGCCATAGCCATAGCCATAGCAGCCATAGCCATCGCCATAGCCTTAGCAGCAATAGCCATAGTCATAGCCATAGCCATAGGAGCTATAGCCATAGCCATAGCCATAGCAGCCATTGCCATAGCCATAGCAGCCATAACCACAGCTATAGCGGCCATAGCCATAGCCATAGCAGCCAGAGCCATAGCAGCCAGAGCCAGAGCCACAGCAGCCGTAGACATAGCCATAGCCTTAGCAGCCATAGACATAATCATAGCCATAGCAGCCATAGCCATAGCCACAGCAGCCACAGCCACGGCCATAGTAGCCAAAGCCATAGCCATGGCCATAGTAGCCAAAGCCATAGCCACTGCAGCCATAGCCATAGACATAGCCATAGCCGCCAAAACCATAGCCGTAGCCATAGCCATAGCAGCCATAGCCATAGCCATAGCAGCCATACCAATGGCCATAGTAGCCAAAGCCGTAGCCATAGCAGCCATAGCCATAGCCATATCCATAGCGGCCATAGCCATAGCCATAGCAGTCATAGCCATAGCCATAGTCATAGCAGACATAGCCATAGCCATAGCCATAGCAGCCATAGCCATAGCCATAGCAGCCGTAGCCATAGCAGCCGCAGCCATAGCCATAGCCATAGCAGCCATTGCCATAGCCATTGCAGCCATAACCACAGCCATAGCAGCCATAGCCATAGCCATAGCAGCCATAGGCATATCCATAGCAGCGAGAGCCAGAGCCGCAGCAGCCGTAGACATAGCCATATCCTTAGCAGCCATAGACATAACCATAGCCACAGCAGCCATAACTATAGCCATAGCTGCCATAGCCATGGCCATGGTAGCCAAAGCCATAGCCATAACAGCCATAGCCATAGACATAGCCATAGCCATAGCAGTCATAGCCATAGCCATAGCCATAGCAGCCATGGCCATAGCCATAGCCATAGCAGCCATAGCCATAGCCATAGCAGCCATAGCCATAGCCATAGCAGACATAGCCACAGCCATAGCAGCCATAGCCATAGCCATAGCTGCCATAGGCATAGCCATACCCATAGCAGCCATAGACAT
Organism: Calliopsis andreniformis; assembly: GCF_051401765.1. Lineage (NCBI taxonomy): Eukaryota > Metazoa > Arthropoda > Insecta > Hymenoptera > Andrenidae > Calliopsis > Calliopsis andreniformis. The sequence continues at coordinate 1,076,843 of NW_027480494.1, forward strand.
AGCCATAGCAGTCATAGCCATAGCCATAGCCATAGCAGCCATAGCCATAGCCATAGCCATAGCAGCCATAGCCATAGCCATAGCAGCCATAGCCATAGCAGCCGCAGCCATAGCCATAGCCATAGCAGTTATAGCCATAGACATAGCCGCCACAGCCATGGCCATAGTATCCAAAACCATAGCCATATCAGCCATAGCCAAAGACATAGCCATAGCAGCCATAGCCATAGCCATAGCCATAGCAGCCATAGCCATATCCATAGCAGCCATAGCCGTAGCCATAGCAGCCATAGCCATAGCCAATGCAGCCATAACCATAGCCATAGCATCCATAGCGATAGCCATAGCAGCCGTAGGCAGAGCCATAGCAACCATAGCTATATCCATAGCAGACACACACATAGCCACAGCCATAGCAGCCATAATCATAGCCATAGCCATAGCAGCCAATGCCATAGCCATAGCCATAGCAGATGTAGCCATTGCCAAAGCGGCCATAGCCATAGCCACAGCAGCCTTAGCCATAGCCACAGCCATAGCAGACATAGCCATAGCCATAGCCATAGCAGCCTTGGCCGTAGCCATAGTCATAGCAGACATAGCCATAGCCATAGCCATAGCAGCCATAGCCATAGCCATAGCAGCCGTAGCCATAGCAGCCGCAGCCATAGCCATAGCCATAGCAGCCATTGCCATAGCCATTGCAGCCATAACCACAGCCATAGCAGCCATTGCCATAGCCATAGCAGCCATAGGCATATCCATAGCAGCGAGAGCCAGAGCCGCAGCAGCCGTAGACATAGCCATATCCTTAGCAGCCATAGACATAACCATAGCCATAGCAGCCATAGCTATAGCCATAGCTGCCATAGCCATGGCCATAGTAGCCAAAGCCATAGCCATAGCAGCCATTGACATAGCCATAGCAGCCAGAGCCAGAGCCACAGCAGCCGTAGACATAGCCATAGCCTTAGGGGCCATAGACATAACGATAGCCATAGCAGCCATAGAAATAGCCATAGCCGCCACAGCCATGGCCATTGTATCCAAAACCATAGCCATAGCAGCCATAGCCAAAGACATAGCCATAGCAGCCATAGCCATAGCCATAGCCATAGCCATTGCAGCCATAGCCATAGCCATAGCAGACATAGCCATAGCCATAGCCATAGCAGCCGTATCCATAACCATAGTAGCCATAGCCATAGCCATAGCAGCCATAGTCGCCATAGCCATAACCATAGCAGCCATAGCCATAGCCATAGCAGACATAGCCATAGCCATAGCCATAGCAGCCGTATCCATAGCCATAGTAGCGATAGCCATAGCCATAGCAGCCATAGCCGCCATAGCCATAGCCAGAGCAGCCATAGCCATAGCCATTGCAGCCATAGCCATAGCCATAGCAGCCATAGCCATAGCCATACCCATAGCAGCCATAGCCATAGCAGTCATGGCCATAGCCATAGACAAAGCAACCATAGCCATAGCCACAGCCATAGCAGCCATAGCCATAACCATAGCAGCCATAGCCATAGCCATAGCAGACATAACCACAGCCATAGCAGCCATAGCCATAGCCATAGCAGCCATAGCCATCGCCATAGCCTTAGCAGCAATAGCCATAGTCATAGCCATAGCCATAGCAGCTATAGCCATAGCCATAGCCATAGCAGCCACAGCCGTAGCCATAGCAGCCATAGCCATAGCCATAGCAGCCAGAGTAGACATAGCCATAGCCATAGCAGCCATAGCCATAGCCATAGCAGCCATAGCCATAGCTATAGCAGCCAGAGCCGGAGCCACAGCAGCCGTAGACATAGCCATAGCCTTAGCAGCCATAGCCATAACCATAGCTATAGCAGCCATAGCCATAGCAGCCATAGACATATCCATAGCAGCCAGAGCCAGAGCCACAGCAGCCGTAGACATAGCCATAGCATCCATAGCCATAGCAGCCGTAGCCATAGCCATAGCTGCCATAGTCATAACCTTAGCCATTGCAGCCATAGCCATAGCCATAGCAGCCATAGCCGTAGCCATAGCAGCCATAGCCATAGTCATAGCAGCCATAGCCATAGCCATAGCAGCCATAGCGATAGCCGTAGAAGCCGTAGGCATAGCCATAGCAGCCATAGCTATATCCATAGCAGACACACACATAGCCACAGCCATAGCAGCCATAATCATAGCCATAGCCATAGCAGCCAATGCCATAGCCATAGCCATAGCCATAGCAGCCGATGCCATATCCATAGCCATAGCAGCTGTAGCTATTGCCAAAGCGGCCATAGCCATAGCCACAGCAGCCTTAGCCATAGCCATAGCCATAGCAGACATAGCCATAGCCATAGCCATAGCAGCGTTAGCCATAGCCATAGTCATAGCAGCCATAGCCATAGCCATAGCCATAGCAGCCATAGCCAAAGCCATAGCAGCCATAGCCATAGCAGCCGCAGCCATAGCCATAGCCATAGCAGCCATAGCCATAGCCATAGCCGCCACAGCCATGGCCATAGTATCCAAAACCATAGCCATAGCAGCCATAGCCAAAGACATAGCCATAGCAGCCATAGCCATAGCCATAGCCATAGCAGCCATAGCCATATCCATAGCAGCCATAGCCGTAGCCATAGCAGCCATAGCCATAGCCAATGCAGCCTTAGCCATAGCCAGAGCAGTCATAGCCACAGCCATAGCAGTCATGGCCATAGCCATAGCAGCCATAGGCATAGCCATACCCATAGCAGCCATAGCCATAGCCATAGCAGTCATAGCTATAGCCATAGCCATAGCAGCCATAGCCATAGCCATAGCCATAGCAGCCATAGCCATAGCCATAGCAGCCATAGCCATAGCCATACCCATAGCAGCCATAGCCATAGCCATAGCCGCCATAGCCATAGCCACAGCCATAGCAGCCATAGCCATAGCCATAGCCATAGCAGCCATAGCCATAGCCATAGCAGCTATAGCAATAGCCATAGCAGCCATAACCACAGCCATAGCAGCCATAGCCATAGCCATAGCAGCCATAGCCATAGCCATAGCAGCCATAGCCATAGCCATAGCAGCCGTAGCGATAGCCATAGCAGCCATAGGCATACCCATAGTAGCCGGAGCCAGAACCACTGCAGCCATAGACATAACCATGGCCATAGCAGCCATAGCCATAGCCATAGCAGCGATAGCCATAGCCATAGCAGCCGTAGCGATAGCCATAGCAGCCATAGGCATACCCATAGTAGCCGGAGCCAGAACCACTGCAGCCGTAGACATAGCCATAGCCTTAGCAGCCATAGCCATAGCCATAGCCATAGCAGTCATAGCCATAGCCATAGCCATAGCAGCCATGGCCATAGCCATAGCCATAGCAGCCATAGCCATAGCGATAGCCATAGCAGCCATAGCCATAGCCATAGCAGCCATAGCAATAGCTATAGCAGCCATAACCACAGCCATAGCAGCCATAGCCATAGCCATAGCAGCCATAGCCATAGCCATAGCAGTTATAGCCATAGACATAGCCATAGCAGCCATAGCCATAGCCATAGCCATAGCAGACATAGCCATAGCCATAGCAGCCATAGCCATAGCCAAACCCATAGCAGCCATAGCCATAGCCATAGCAGTCATGGCCATAGCCATAGACAAAGCAGCCATAGCCATATCCACAGCCATAGCAGCCATAGCCATAACCATAGCAGCCATAGCCATAGCCATAGCAGACATAACCACAGCCACAGCAGCCATAGCCATAGCCATAGCAGCCATAGCCATAGCCATAGCAGCCAGAGCCAGAGCCACAGCAGCCGTAGACATAGCCATAGCCTTAGGGGCCATAGACATAACCATAGCCATAGCAGCCATAGAAATAGCCATAGCCGCCATAGCCATGGCCATAGTATCCAAAACCATAGCCATAGCAGCCATAGCCAAAGACATAGCCATAGCAGCCATAGCCATAGCCATAGCCATAGCCATAGCAGCCATAGCCATAGCCATAGCAGACATAGCCATAGCCATAGCCATAGCAGCCGTATCCATAGCCATAGTAGCCATAGTCATAGCCATAGCAGCCACAGTCGCCATAGCCATAACCATAGCAGCCATAGCCATAGCCATAGCAGACATAGCCATAGCCATAGCCATAGCAGCCGTATCCATAGCCATAGTAGCCATAGCCATAGCCATATCAGCCATAGCCATAGCCATTGCAGCCATAGCCATAGCCATAGCAGCCATAGCCATAGCCATACCCATAGCAGCCATAGCCATAGCCATAGCCGCCATAGCCATAGCCACAGCCATAGCAGCCATAGCCATAGCCATAGCCATAGCAGCCATAGCCATAACCATAGCAGCCATAGCCATAGCCATAGCAGACATAACCACAGCCATAGCAGCCATAGCCATAGCCATAGCAGCCATAGCCATAGCCATAGCAGCCATAGCCATAGCCATAGCAGCCGTAGCGATAGCCATAGCAGCCATAGGCATACCCATAGTAGCCGGAGCCAGAACCACTGCAGCCATAGACATAACCATGGCCATAGCAGCCATAGCCATAGCCATAGCAGCGATAGCCATAGCCATAGCAGCCGTAGCGATAGCCATAGCAGCCATAGGCATACCCATAGTAGCCGGAGCCAGAACCACTGCAGCCGTAGACATAGCCATAGCCTTAGCAGCCATAGCCATAGCCATAGCCATAGCCATAGCAGTCATAGCCATAGCCATAGCCATAGCAGCCATGGCCATAGCCATAGCCATAGCAGCCATAGCCATAGCGATAGCCATAGCAGCCATAGCCATAGCCATAGCAGCCATAGCAATAGCTATAGCAGCCATAACCACAGCCATAGCAGCCATAGCCATAGCCATAGCAGCCATAGCCATAGCCATAGCAGTTATAGCCATAGACATAGCCATAGCAGCCATAGCCATAGCCATAGCCATAGCAGACATAGCCATAGCCATAGCAGCCATAGCCATAGCCAAACCCATAGCAGCCATAGCCATAGCCATAGCAGTCATGGCCATAGCCATAGACAAAGCAGCCATAGCCATATCCACAGCCATAGCAGCCATAGCCATAACCATAGCAGCCATAGCCATAGCCATAGCAGACATAACCACAGCCACAGCAGCCATAGCCATAGCCATAGCAGCCATAGCCATAGCCATAGCAGCCAGAGCCAGAGCCACAGCAGCCGTAGACATAGCCATAGCCTTAGGGGCCATAGACATAACCATAGCCATAGCAGCCATAGAAATAGCCATAGCCGCCATAGCCATGGCCATAGTATCCAAAACCATAGCCATAGCAGCCATAGCCAAAGACATAGCCATAGCAGCCATAGCCATAGCCATAGCCATAGCCATAGCAGCCATAGCCATAGCCATAGCAGACATAGCCATAGCCATAGCCATAGCAGCCGTATCCATAGCCATAGTAGCCATAGTCATAGCCATAGCAGCCACAGTCGCCATAGCCATAACCATAGCAGCCATAGCCATAGCCATAGCAGACATAGCCATAGCCATAGCCATAGCAGCCGTATCCATAGCCATAGTAGCCATAGCCATAGCCATATCAGCCATAGCCATAGCCATTGCAGCCATAGCCATAGCCATAGCAGCCATAGCCATAGCCATACCCATAGCAGCCATAGCCATAGCCATAGCAGTCATGGCCATAGCCATAGACAAAGCAACCATAGCCATAGCTACAGTCATAGCAGCCATAGCCATAACCATAGCAGCCATAGCCATAGCCATAGCAGACATAACCACAGCCATAGCAGCCATAGCCATAGCCATAGCAGCCATAGCCATCGCCATAGCCTTAGCAGCAATAGCCATAGTCATAGCCATAGCCATAGGAGCTATAGCCATAGCCATAGCCATAGCAGCCATTGCCATAGCCATAGCAGCCATAACCACAGCCATAGCGGCCATAGCCATAGCCATAGCAGCCAGAGCCAGAGCCACAGCAGCCGTAGACATAGCCATAGCCTTAGCAGCCATAGACATAATCATAGCCATAGCAGCCATAGCCATAGCCACAGCAGCCACAGCCATGGCCATAGTAGCCAAAGCCATAGCCATGGCCATAGTAGCCAAAGCCATAGCCATTGCAGCCATAGCCATAGATATAGCCATAGCCGCCAAAACCATAGCCGTAGCCATAGCCATAGCAGCCATAGCCATAGCCATAGCAGCCATACCAATGGCCATAGTAGCCAAAGCCGTAGCCATAGCAGCCATAGCCATAGCCATATCCATAGCGGCCATAGCCATAGCCATAGCAGTCATAGCCATAGCCATAGCCATAGCAGCCATAGCCATAGCCATAGCCATAGCCATAGCAGCCATAGCCATAGCCATAGCAGCCATAGCCATAGCCATAGCAGACATAGCCACAGCCATACCAGCCATAGCCATAGCCATAGCTGCCATAGGCATAGCCATACCCATAGCAGCCATAGACATAACCATAGCAGTAATAGCCATAGCCATAGCCATAGCAGCCATAGCCATAGCCATAGCCATAGCAGCCATAGCCATAGCCATAGCAGCCATAGCCATAGCAGCCGCAGCCATAGCCATAGCCATAGCAGTTATAGCCATAGACATAGCCGCCACAGCCATGGCCATAGTATCCAAAACCATAGCCATAGCAGCCATAGCCAAAGACATAGCCATAGCAGCCATAGCCATAGCCATAGCCATAGCAGCCATAGCCATATCCATAGCAGCCATAGCCGTAGCCATAGCAGCCATAGCCATAGCCAATGCAGCCATAACCATAGCCATAGCATCCATAGCGATAGCCATAGCAGCCGTAGGCAGAGCCATAGCAACCATAGCTATATCCATAGCAGACACACACATAGCCACAGCCATAGCAGCCATAATCATAGCCATAGCCATAGCAGCCAATGCCATAGCCATAGCCATAGCAGCTGTAGCCATTGCCAAAGCGGCCATAGCCATAGCCACAGCAGCCTTAGCCATAGCCATAGCCATAGCAGACATAGCCATAGCCATAGCCATAGCAGCCTTGGCCGTAGCCATAGTCATAGCAGACATAGCCATAGCCATAGCCATAGCAGCCATAGCCATAGCCATAGCAGCCGTAGCCATAGCAGCCGCAGCCATAGCCATAGCCATAGCAGCCATTGCCATAGCCATTGCAGCCATAACCACAGCCATAGCAGCCATTGCCATAGCCATAGCAGCCATAGGCATATCCATAGCAGCGAGAGCCAGAGCCGCAGCAGCCGTAGACATAGCCATATCCTTAGCAGCCATAGACATAACCATAGCCATAGCAGCCATAGCTATAGCCATAGCTGCCATAGCCATGGCCATAGTAGCCAAAGCCATAGCCATAGCAGCCATAGCCATAGCCATAGCAGACATAGCCACGGCCATAGCAGCCATAGCCATAGCCATAGCTGCCGTAGGCATAGCCATACCCATAGCAGCCATAGACATAGCCATAGCAGTCATAGCCATAGCCATAGCCATAGCAGCCATAGCCATAGCCATAGCAGCCATAGCCATAGCAGCCATAGCCATAGCCATAGCAGCCATAGCAATAGCCATAGCAGTCATAACCACAGCCATAGCAGCCATAGCCATAGCCATAGCAGCCATAGCCATAGCCATAGCAGTCATAGCCATAGACATAGCCATAGCAGCTATAGCCATAGCCATAGCCATAGCAGACATAGCCATAGCCATAGCAGCCATAGCCATAGCCATAGCAGACATAACCACAGCCATAGCAGCCATAGCCATAACCATAGCAGCCATAGCCATAGCCATAGCAGACATAACCACAGCCATAGCAGCCATAGCCATAGCCATAGCAGCCATAGCCATCGCCATAGCCTTAGCAGCAATAGCCATAGTCATAGCCATAGCCATAGGAGCTATAGCCATAGCCATAGCCATAGCAGCCATAGCCATAGCCATAGCAGCCATAGCCATAGCCATAGCAGTCATAGCCATAGACATAGCCATAGCAGCCATAGCCATAGACATAGCCATAGCCGCCAAAACCATAGCCGTAGCCATAGCCATAGCAGCCATAGCCATAGCCATAGCAGCCATACCAATGGCCATAGTAGCCAAAGCCGTAGCCATAGCAGCCATAGCCATAGCCATATCCATAGCGGCCATAGCCATAGCCATAGCAGTCATAGCCATAGCCATAGTCATAGCAGACATAGCCATAGCCATAGCCATAGCAGCCATAGCCATAGCCATAGCAGCCGTAGCCATAGCAGCCGCAGCCATAGCCATAGCCATAGCAGCCATTGCCATAGCCATTGCAGCCATAACCACAGCCATAGCAGCCATAGCCATAGCCATAGCAGCCATAGGCATATCCATAGCAGCGAGAGCCAGAGCCGCAGCAGCCGTAGACATAGCCATATCCTTAGCAGCCATAGACATAACCATAGCCACAGCAGCCATAACTATAGCCATAGCTGCCATAGCCATGGCCATGGTAGCCAAAGCCATAGCCATAACAGCCATAGCCATAGACATAGCCATAGCCATAGCAGTCATAGCCATAGCCATAGCCATAGCAGCCATGGCCATAGCCATAGCCATAGCAGCCATAGCCATAGCCATAGCAGCCATAGCCATAGCCATAGCAGACATAGCCACAGCCATACCAGCCATAGCCATAGCCATAGCTGCCATAGGCATAGCCATACCCATAGCAGCCATAGACATAGCCATAGCAGTAATAGCCATAGCCATAGCCATAGCAGCCATAGCCATAGCCATAGCCATAGCAGCCATAGCCATAGCCATAGCAGCCATAGCCATAGCAGCCGCAGCCATAGCCATAGCCATAGCAGTTATAGCCATAGACATAGCCGCCACAGCCATGGCCATAGTATCCAAAACCATAGCCATAGCAGCCATAGCCAAAGACATAGCCATAGCAGCCATAGCCATAGCCATAGCCATAGCAGCCATAGCCATATCCATAGCAGCCATAGCCGTAGCCATAGCAGCCATAGCCATAGCCAATGCAGCCATAACCATAGCCATAGCATCCATAGCGATAGCCATAGCAGCCGTAGGCAGAGCCATAGCAACCATAGCTATATCCATAGCAGACACACACATAGCCACAGCCATAGCAGCCATAATCATAGCCATAGCCATAGCAGCCAATGCCATAGCCATAGCCATAGCAGCTGTAGCCATTGCCAAAGCGGCCATAGCCATAGCCACAGCAGCCTTAGCCATAGCCATAGCCATAGCAGACATAGCCATAGCCATAGCCATAGCAGCCTTGGCCGTAGCCATAGTCATAGCAGACATAGCCATAGCCATAGCCATAGCAGCCATAGCCATAGCCATAGCAGCCGTAGCCATAGCAGCCGCAGCCATAGCCATAGCCATAGCAGCCATTGCCATAGCCATTGCAGCCATAACCACAGCCATAGCAGCCATTGCCATAGCCATAGCAGCCATAGGCATATCCATAGCAGCGAGAGCCAGAGCCGCAGCAGCCGTAGACATAGCCATATCCTTAGCAGCCATAGACATAACCATAGCCATAGCAGCCATAGCTATAGCCATAGCTGCCATAGCCATGGCCATAGTAGCCAAAGCCATAGCCATAGCAGCCATTGACATAGCCATAGCAGCCAGAGCCAGAGCCACAGCAGCCGTAGACATAGCCATAGCCTTAGGGGCCATAGACATAACGATAGCCATAGCAGCCATAGAAATAGCCATAGCCGCCACAGCCATGGCCATTGTATCCAAAACCATAGCCATAGCAGCCATAGCCAAAGACATAGCCATAGCAGCCATAGCCATAGCCATAGCCATAGCCATTGCAGCCATAGCCATAGCCATAGCAGACATAGCCATAGCCATAGCCATAGCAGCCGTATCCATAACCATAGTAGCCATAGCCATAGCCATAGCAGCCATAGTCGCCATAGCCATAACCATAGCAGCCATAGCCATAGCCATAGCAGACATAGCCATAGCCATAGCCATAGCAGCCGTATCCATAGCCATAGTAGCCATAGCCATAGCCATAGCAGCCATAGCCGCCATAGCCATAGCCAGAGCAGCCATAGCCATAGCCATTGCAGCCATAGCCATAGCCATAGCAGACATAGCCATAGCCATAGCCATAGCAGCCGTATCCATAGCCATAGTAGCCATAGCCATAGCCATAGCAGCCATAGCCGCCATAGCCATAGCCAGAGCAGCCATAGCCATAGCCATTGCAGCCATAGCCATAGCCATAGCAGCCATAGCCATAGCCATACCCATAGCAGCCATAGCCATAGCAGTCATGGCCATAGCCATAGACAAAGCAACCATAGCCATAGCCACAGCCATAGCAGCCATAGCCATAACCATAGCAGCCATAGCCATAGCCATAGCAGACATAACCACAGCCATAGCAGCCATAGCCATAGCCATAGCAGCCATAGCCATCGCCATAGCCTTAGCAGCAATAGCCATAGTCATAGCCATAGCCATAGCAGCTATAGCCATAGCCATAGCCATAGCAGCCACAGCCGTAGCCATAGCAGCCATAGCCATAGCCATAGCAGCCAGAGTAGACATAGCCATAGCCATAGCAGCCATAGCCATAGCCATAGCAGCCATAGCCATAGCTATAGCAGCCAGAGCCGGAGCCACAGCAGCCGTAGACATAGCCATAGCCTTAGCAGCCATAGCCATAACCATAGCTATAGCAGCCATAGCCATAGCAGCCATAGACATATCCATAGCAGCCAGAGCCAGAGCCACAGCAGCCGTAGACATAGCCATAGCATCCATAGCCATAGCAGCCGTAGCCATAGCCATAGCTGCCATAGTCATAACCTTAGCCATTGCAGCCATAGCCATAGCCATAGCAGCCATAGCCGTAGCCATAGCAGCCATAGCCATAGTCATAGCAGCCATAGCCATAGCCATAGCAGCCATAGCGATAGCCGTAGAAGCCGTAGGCATAGCCATAGCAGCCATAGCTATATCCATAGCAGACACACACATAGCCACAGCCATAGCAGCCATAATCATAGCCATAGCCATAGCAGCCAATGCCATAGCCATAGCCATAGCCATAGCAGCCGATGCCATATCCATAGCCATAGCAGCTGTAGCTATTGCCAAAGCGGCCATAGCCATAGCCACAGCAGCCTTAGCCATAGCCATAGCCATAGCAGACATAGCCATAGCCATAGCCATAGCAGCGTTAGCCATAGCCATAGTCATAGCAGCCATAGCCATAGCCATAGCCATAGCAGCCATAGCCAAAGCCATAGCAGCCATAGCCATAGCAGCCGCAGCCATAGCCATAGCCATAGCAGCCATAGCCATAGCCATAGCCGCCACAGCCATGGCCATAGTATCCAAAACCATAGCCATAGCAGCCATAGCCAAAGACATAGCCATAGCAGCCATAGCCATAGCCATAGCCATAGCAGCCATAGCCATATCCATAGCAGCCATAGCCGTAGCCATAGCAGCCATAGCCATAGCCAATGCAGCCTTAGCCATAGCCAGAGCAGTCATAGCCACAGCCATAGCAGTCATGGCCATAGCCATAGCAGCCATAGGCATAGCCATACCCATAGCAGCCATAGCCATAGCCATAGCAGTCATAGCTATAGCCATAGCCATAGCAGCCATAGCCATAGCCATAGCCATAGCAGCCATAGCCATAGCCATAGCAGCCATAGCCATAGCCATACCCATAGCAGCCATAGCCATAGCCATAGCCGCCATAGCCATAGCCACAGCCATAGCAGCCATAGCCATAGCCATAGCCATAGCAGCCATAGCCATAGCCATAGCAGCTATAGCAATAGCCATAGCAGCCATAACCACAGCCATAGCAGCCATAGCCATAGCCATAGCAGCCATAGCCATAGCCATAGCAGCCAGAGACAGAGCCACAGCAGCCGTAGACGTAGCCATAGCCTTGGCAGCCATAGACATAACCATGGCCATAGCAGCCATAGCCATAGCCATAGCAGCCATAGCCATAGCCATAGCAGCCGTAGCGATAGCCATAGCAGCCATAGGCATACCCATAGTAGCCGGAGCCAGAACCACTGCAGCCGTAGACATAGCCATAGCCTTAGCAGCCATAGCCATAGCCATAGCCATAGCAGCCATAGCCATAGCCATAGCAGCCATACCAATGGCCATAGTAGCCAAAGCCGTAGCCATAGCAGCCATAGCCATAGCCATATCCATAGCGGCCATAGCCATAGCCATAGCAGTCATAGCCATAGCCATAGCCATAGCAGCCATGGCCATAGCCATAGCCATAGCAGTCATAGCCATAGCGATAGCCATAGCAGCCATAGCCATAGCCATAGCAGCAATAGCAATAGCTATAGCAGCCATAACCACAGCCATAGCAGCCATAGCCATAGCCATAGCAGCCATAGCCATAGCCATAGCAGTTATAGCCATAGACATAGCCATAGCAGCCATAGCCATAGCCATAGCCATAGCAGACATAGCCATAGCCATAGCAGCCATAGCAATAGCCATAGCAGTCATAACCACAGCCATAGCAGCCATAGCCATAGCCATAGCAGCCATAGCCATAGCCATAGCAGTCATAGCCATAGACATAGCCATAGCAGCTATAGCCATAGCCATAGCCATAGCAGACATAGCCATAGCCATAGCAGCCATAGCCATAGCCATAGCAGACATAACCACAGCCATAGCAGCCATAGCCATAACCATAGCAGCCATAGCCATAGCCATAGCAGACATAACCACAGCCATAGCAGCCATAGCCATAGCCATAGCAGCCATAGCCATCGCCATAGCCTTAGCAGCAATAGCCATAGTCATAGCCATAGCCATAGGAGCTATAGCCATAGCCATAGCCATAGCAGCCATTGCCATAGCCATAGCAGCCATAACCACAGCCATAGCGGCCATAGCCATAGCCATAGCAGCCAGAGCCATAGCAGCCAGAGCCAGAGCCACAGCAGCCGTAGACATAGCCATAGCCTTAGCAGCCATAGACATAATCATAGCCATAGCAGCCATAGCCATAGCCACAGCAGCCACAGCCACGGCCATAGCAGCCAAAGCCATAGCCATGGCCATAGTAGCCAAAGCCATAGCCACTGCAGCCATAGCCATAGACATAGCCATAGCCGCCAAAACCATAGCCGTAGCCATAGCCATAGCAGCCATAGCCATAGCCATAGCAGCCATACCAATGGCCATAGTAGCCAAAGCCGTAGCCATAGCAGCCATAGCCATAGCCATATCCATAGCGGCCATAGCCATAGCCATAGCAGTCATAGCCATAGCCATAGTCATAGCAGACATAGCCATAGCCATAGCCATAGCAGCCATAGCCATAGCCATAGCAGCCGTAGCCATAGCAGCCGCAGCCATAGCCATAGCCATAGCAGCCATTGCCATAGCCATTGCAGCCATAACCACAGCCATAGCAGCCATAGCCATAGCCATAGCAGCCATAGGCATATCCATAGCAGCGAGAGCCAGAGCCGCAGCAGCCGTAGACATAGCCATATCCTTAGCAGCCATAGACATAACCATAGCCACAGCAGCCATAACTATAGCCATAGCTGCCATAGCCATGGCCATGGTAGCCAAAGCCATAGCCATAACAGCCATAGCCATAGACATAGCCATAGCCATAGCAGTCATAGCCATAGCCATAGCCATAGCAGCCATGGCCATAGCCATAGCCATAGCAGCCATAGCCATAGCCATAGCAGCCATAGCCATAGCCATAGCAGACATAGCCACAGCCATAGCAGCCATAGCCATAGCCATAGCTGCCATAGGCATAGCCATACCCATAGCAGCCATAGACATAGCCATAGCAGTAATAGCCATAGCCATAGCCATAGCAGCCATAGCCATAGCCATAGCCATATCAGCCATAGCCATAGCCATAGCAGCCATAGCCATAGCAGCCGCAGCCATAGCCATAGCCATAGCAGTTATAGCCATAGACATAGCCGCCACAGCCATGGCCATAGTATCCAAAACCATAGCCATAGCAGCCATAGCCAAAGACATAGCCATAGCAGCCATAGCCATAGCCATAGCCATAGCAGCCATAGCCATATCCATAGCAGCCATAGCCGTAGCCATAGCAGCCATAGCCATAGCCAATGCAGCCATAACCATAGCCATAGCATCCATAGCGATAGCCATAGCAGCCGTAGGCAGAGCCATAGCAACCATAGCTATATCCATAGCAGACACACACATAGCCACAGCCATAGCAGCCATAATCATAGCCATAGCCATAGCAGCCAATGCCATAGCCATAGCCATAGCAGCTGTAGCCATTGCCAAAGCGGCCATAGCCATAGCCACAGCAGCCTTAGCCATAGCCATAGCCATAGCAGACATAGCCATAGCCATAGCCATAGCAGCCTTGGCCGTAGCCATAGTCATAGCAGACATAGCCATAGCCATAGCCATAGCAGCCATAGCCATAGCCATAGCAGCCGTAGCCATAGCAGCCGCAGCCATAGCCATAGCCATAGCAGCCATTGCCATAGCCATTGCAGCCATAACCACAGCCATAGCAGCCATTGCCATAGCCATAGCAGCCATAGGCATATCCATAGCAGCGAGAGCCAGAGCCGCAGCAGCCGTAGACATAGCCATATCCTTAGCAGCCATAGACATAACCATAGCCATAGCAGCCATAGCTATAGCCATAGCTGCCATAGCCATGGCCATAGTAGCCAAAGCCATAGCCATAGCAGCCATTGACATAGCCATAGCAGCCAGAGCCAGAGCCACAGCAGCCGTAGACATAGCCATAGCCTTAGGGGCCATAGACATAACGATAGCCATAGCAGCCATAGAAATAGCCATAGCCGCCACAGCCATGGCCATTGTATCCAAAACCATAGCCATAGCAGCCATAGCCAAAGACATAGCCATAGCAGCCATAGCCATAGCCATAGCCATAGCCATTGCAGCCATAGCCATAGCCATAGCAGACATAGCCATAGCCATAGCCATAGCAGCCGTATCCATAACCATAGTAGCCATAGCCATAGCCATAGCAGCCATAGTCGCCATAGCCATAACCATAGCAGCCATAGCCATAGCCATAGCAGACATAGCCATAGCCATAGCCATAGCAGCCGTATCCATAGCCATAGTAGCCATAGCCATAGCCATAGCAGCCATAGCCGCCATAGCCATAGCCAGAGCAGCCATAGCCATAGCCATTGCAGCCATAGCCATAGCCATAGCAGCCATAGCCATAGCCATACCCATAGCAGCCATAGCCATAGCAGTCATGGCCATAGCCATAGACAAAGCAACCATAGCCATAGCCACAGCCATAGCAGCCATAGCCATAACCATAGCAGCCATAGCCATAGCCATAGCAGACATAACCACAGCCATAGCAGCCATAGCCATAGCCATAGCAGCCATAGCCATCGCCATAGCCTTAGCAGCAATAGCCATAGTCATAGCCATAGCCATAGCAGCTATAGCCATAGCCATAGCCATAGCAGCCACAGCCGTAGCCATAGCAGCCATAGCCATAGCCATAGCAGCCAGAGTAGACATAGCCATAGCCATAGCAGCCATAGCCATAGCCATAGCAGCCATAGCCATAGCTATAGCAGCCAGAGCCGGAGCCACAGCAGCCGTAGACATAGCCATAGCCTTAGCAGCCATAGCCATAACCATAGCTATAGCAGCCATAGCCATAGCAGCCATAGACATATCCATAGCAGCCAGAGCCAGAGCCACAGCAGCCGTAGACATAGCCATAGCATCCATAGCCATAGCAGCCGTAGCCATAGCCATAGCTGCCATAGTCATAACCTTAGCCATTCCAGCCATAGCCATAGCCATAGCAGCCATAGCCGTAGCCATAGCAGCCATAGCCATAGTCATAGCAGCCATAGCCATAGCCATAGCAGCCATAGCGATAGCCGTAGAAGCCGTAGGCATAGCCATAGCAGCCATAGCTATATCCATAGCAGACACACACATAGCCACAGCCATAGCAGCCATAATCATAGCCATAGCCATAGCAGCCAATGCCATAGCCATAGCCATAGCCATAGCAGCCGATGCCATATCCATAGCCATAGCAGCTGTAGCTATTGCCAAAGCGGCCATAGCCATAGCCACAGCAGCCTTAGCCATAGCCATAGCCATAGCAGACATAGCCATAGCCATAGCCATAGCAGCGTTAGCCATAGCCATAGTCATAGCAGCCATAGCCATAGCCATAGCCATAGCAGCCATAGCCAAAGCCATAGCAGCCATAGCCATAGCAGCCGCAGCCATAGCCATAGCCATAGCAGCCATAGCCATAGCCATAGCCGCCACAGCCATGGCCATAGTATCCAAAACCATAGCCATAGCAGCCATAGCCAAAGACATAGCCATAGCAGCCATAGCCATAGCCATAGCCATAGCAGCCATAGCCATATCCATAGCAGCCATAGCCGTAGCCATAGCAGCCATAGCCATAGCCAATGCAGCCTTAGCCATAGCCAGAGCAGTCATAGCCACAGCCATAGCAGTCATGGCCATAGCCATAGCAGCCATAGGCATAGCCATACCCATAGCAGCCATAGCCATAGCCATAGCAGTCATAGCTATAGCCATAGCCATAGCAGCCATAGCCATAGCCATAGCCATAGCAGCCATAGCCATAGCCATAGCAGCCATAGCCATAGCCATACCCATAGCAGCCATAGCCATAGCCATAGCCGCCATAGCCATAGCCACAGCCATAGCAGCCATAGCCATAGCCATAGCCATAGCAGCCATAGCCATAGCCATAGCAGCTATAGCAATAGCCATAGCAGCCATAACCACAGCCATAGCAGCCATAGCCATAGCCATAGCAGCCATAGCCATAGCCATAGCAGCCAGAGACAGAGCCACAGCAGCCGTAGACGTAGCCATAGCCTTGGCAGCCATAGACATAACCATGGCCATAGCAGCCATAGCCATAGCCATAGCAGCCATAGCCATAGCCATAGCAGCCGTAGCGATAGCCATAGCAGCCATAGGCATACCCATAGTAGCCGGAGCCAGAACCACTGCAGCCGTAGACATAGCCATAGCCTTAGCAGCCATAGCCATAGCCATAGCCATAGCAGCCATAGCCATAGCCATAGCAGCCATACCAATGGCCATAGTAGCCAAAGCCGTAGCCATAGCAGCCATAGCCATAGCCATATCCATAGCGGCCATAGCCATAGCCATAGCAGTCATAGCCATAGCCATAGCCATAGCAGCCATGGCCATAGCCATAGCCATAGCAGCCATAGCCATAGCGATAGCCATAGCAGCCATAGCCATAGCCATAGCAGCCATAGCAATAGCTATAGCAGCCATAACCACAGCCATAGCAGCCATAGCCATAGCCATAGCAGCCATAGCCATAGCCATAGCAGTTATAGCCATAGACATAGCCATAGCAGCCATAGCCATAGCCATAGCCATAGCAGACATAGCCATAGCCATAGCAGCCATAGCCATAGCCAAACCCATAGCAGCCATAGCCATAGCCATAGCAGTCATGGCCATAGCCATAGACAAAGCAGCCATAGCCATATCCACAGCCATAGCAGCCATAGCCATAACCATAGCAGCCATAGCCATAGCCATAGCAGACATAACCACAGCCACAGCAGCCATAGCCATAGCCATAGCAGCCATAGCCATAGCCATAGCAGCCAGAGCCAGAGCCACAGCAGACATAGCCATAGCCATAGCCATAGCAGCCGTATCCATAGCCATAGTAGCCATAGTCATAGCCATAGCAGCCACAGTCGCCATAGCCATAACCATAGCAGCCATAGCCATAGCCATAGCAGACATAGCCATAGCCATAGCCATAGCAGCCGTATCCATAGCCATAGTAGCCATAGCCATAGCCATATCAGCCATAGCCATAGCCATTGCAGCCATAGCCATAGCCATAGCAGCCATAGCCATAGCCATACCCATAGCAGCCATAGCCATAGCCATAGCAGTCATGGCCATAGCCATAGACAAAGCAACCATAGCCATAGCCACAGTCATAGCAGCCATAGCCATAACCATAGCAGCCATAGCCATAGCCATAGCAGACATAACCACAGCCATAGCAGCCATAGCCATAGCCATAGCAGCCATAGCCATCGCCATAGCCTTAGCAGCAATAGCCATAGTCATAGCCATAGCCATAGGAGCTATAGCCATAGCCATAGCCATAGCAGCCATTGCCATAGCCATAGCAGCCATAACCACAGCCATAGCGGCCATAGCCATAGCCATAGCAGCCAGAGCCAGAGCCACAGCAGCCGTAGACATAGCCATAGCCTTAGCAGCCATAGACATAATCATAGCCATAGCAGCCATAGCCATAGCCACAGCAGCCACAGCCATGGCCATAGTAGCCAAAGCCATAGCCATGGCCATAGTAGCCAAAGCCATAGCAATTGCAGCCATAGCCATAGATATAGCCATAGCCGCCAAAACCATAGCCGTAGCCATAGCCATAGCAGCCATAGCCATAGCCATAGCAGCCATACCAATGGCCATAGTAGCCAAAGCCGTAGCCATAGCAGCCATAGCCATAGCCATATCCATAGCGGCCATAGCCATAGCCATAGCAGTCATAGCCATAGCCATAGCCATAGCAGCCATAGCCATAGCCATAGCCATAGCCATAGCAGCCATAGCCATAGCCATAGCAGCCATAGCCATAGCCATAGCAGACATAGCCACGGCCATAGCAGCCATAGCCATAGCCATAGCTGCCATAGGCATAGCCATACCCATAGCAGCCATAGACATAGCCATAGCAGTCATAGCCATAGCCATAGCCATAGCAGCCATAGCCATAGCCATAGCAGCCATAGCCATAGCCATAGCAGCCATAGCAATAGCCATAGCAGTCATAACCACAGCCATAGCAGCCATAGCCATAGCCATAGCAGCCATAGCCATAGCCATAGCAGTCATAGCCATAGACATAGCCATAGCAGCTATAGCCATAGCCATAGCCATAGCAGACATAGCCATAGCCATAGCAGCCATAGCCATAGCCATAGCCATAGCAGACATAACCACAGCCATAGCAGCCATAGCCATAGCCATAGCTGCCATAGGCATGGCCATAGTAGAGAAAGCCATAGCCATAGCAGCCAGAGCCATAGACATAGCCATAGCATCCATAGCCATAGCCATAGCCATGGCCATAGCAGCCATAGCCATACCCATAGCAGCCATAGCCATAGCCATAGCAGTCATAGCCATAGCCATAGCCATAGCCATAGCCATAGCAGCCGTAGCCATAGCCATTGCAGCCATAGCCATAGCCATAGCAGCCATAGCCGTAGCCATAGCAGCCATAGCCATAGCCATAGCAGCCATAACCATAGCCATAGCATCCATAGCGATAGCCATAGCAGCCGTAGCCATAGCCATTGCAGCCATAGCCATAGCCATAGCAGCCATAGCCGTAGCCATAGCAGCCATAGCCATAGCCATAGCAGCCATAACCATAGCCATAGCATCCATAGCGATAGCCATAGCAGCCGTAGGCAGAGCCATAGCAACCATAGCTATATCCATAGCAGACACACACATAGACACAGCCATAGCAGCCATAATCATAGCCATAGCCATAGCAGCCAATGCCATAGCCATAGCCATAGCAGCTGTAGCCATTGCCAAAGCGGCCATAGCCATAGCCACAGCAGCCTTAGCCATAGCCATAGCCATAGCAGACATAGCCATAGCCATAGCCATAGCAGCCTTGGCCGTAGCCATAGTCATAGCAGACATAGCCATAGCCATAGCCATAGCAGCCATAGCCATAGCCATAGCCATAGCCATAGCAGTCATAGCCATAGCCATAGCCACATCAGCCATGGCCATAACCATAGCCATAGCAGCCATAGCCATAGCCATAGCAGCCATAGCCGTAGCCATAGCAGACATAGCCACAGCCATAGCAGCCATAGCCATAGCCATAGCTGCCATAGGCATAGCCATACCCATAGCAGCCATAGACATAGCCATAGCAGTCATAGCCATAGCCATAGCCATAGCAGCCATAGCCATAGCCATAGCCATAGCAGCCATAGCCATAGCCATAGCAGCCATACCAATAGCCATAGCAGCCATAACCACAGCCATAGCAGCCATAGCCATAGCCATAGCAGCCATAGCCATAGCCATAGCAGTTATAGCCATAGACATAGCCATAGCAGCCATAGCCATAGCCATAGCAGCCATAGCCATAGCCATAGCAGTTATAGCCATAGACATAGCCATAGCAGCCATAGCCATAGCCATAGCCATAGCAGACATAGCCATAGCCATAGCAGCCATTGCCATAGCCATACCCATAGCAGCCATAGCCATAGCCATAGCAGTCATGGCCATAGCCATAGACAAAGCAGCCATAGCCATAGCCACAGCCATAGCAGCCATAGCCATAACCATAGCAGCCATAGCCATAGCCATAGCAGACATAACCACAGCCACAGCAGCCATAGCCATAGCCATAGCAGCCATAGCCATAGCCATAGCAGCCAGAGCCAGAGCCACAGCAGCCGTAGACATATCCATAGCCTTAGGGGCCATAGACATAGCCATAGCCATAGCAGCCATAGAAATAGCCATAGCCGCCACAGCCATGGCCATTGTATCCAAAACCATAGCCATAGCAGCCATAGCCATAGCCATACCCATAGCAGCCATAGCCATAGCCATAGCAATCATGGCCATAGCCATAGACAAAGCAACCATAGCCATAGCCACAGCCATAGCAGCCATAGCCATAACCATAGCAGCCATAGCCATAGCCATAGCAGACATAACCACAGCCATAGCAGCAATAGCCATAGCCATAGCAGCCATTGCAATGGCCATAGTAGCCAAAGCCGTAGCCATAGCAGCCTTAGCCATAGCCATAGCAGCCATAGCCATGCCCACAGCAGCCATAGCCATAGCCATAGCAGTCATAGCCATAGCCATAGCCATAGCAGCCATACCAATGGCCATAGTAGCCAAAGCCGTAGCCTTAGCAGCCATAGCCATAGCCATATCCATAGCGGCCATAGCCATAGCCATAGCAGTCATAGCCATAGCCATATCCATAGCAGCCATGGCCATAGCCATAGCCATAGCAGCCATAGCCATAGCCATAGCAGCCATAGCCATAGACATAGCAGACATAGCCACAGCCATAGCAGCCATAGCCATAGCCATAGCAGCCATAGCCATCGCCATAGCCTTAGCAGCAATAGCCATAGTCATAGCCATAGCCATAGCAGCTATAGCCATAGCCATAGCCATAGCAGCCATTGCCATAGCCATAGCAGCCATAACCACAGCCATAGCGGCCATAGCCATAGCCATAGCAGCCAGAGCCATAGCAGCCAGAGCCAGAGCCACAGCAGCCGTAGACATAGCCATAGCCTTAGCAGCCATAGACATAATCATAGCCATAGCAGCCATAGCCATAGCCACAGCAGCCACAGCCATGGCCATAGTAGCCAAAGCCATAGCCATGGCCATAGTAGCCAAAGCCATAGCCATTGCAGCCATAGCCATAGACATAGCCATAGCCGCCAAAACCATAGCCGTAGCCATAGCCATAGCAGCCATAGCCATAGCCATTGCAGCCATAGCCATAGACATAGCCATAGCCGCCAAAACCATAGCCGTAGCCATAGCCATAGCAGCCATAGCCATAGCCATAGCAGCCATACCAATGGCCATAGTTGCCAAGGCCGTAGCCATAGCAGCCATAGCCATAGCCATATCCATAGCGGCCATAGCCATAGCAATAGCAGTCATAGCCATAGCCATAGCCATAGCCATAGCAGCCATAGCCATAGCCATAGCCATAGCCATAGCAGCCATAGCCATAGCCATAGCAGCCATAGCCATAGCCATAGCAGATATAGCCACAGCCATAGCAGCCATAGCCATAGCCATAGCTGCCATAGGCATAGCCATACCCATAGCAGCCATAGACATAGCCATAGCAGTCATAGCCATAGCCATAGCCATAGCCATAGCAGCCATAGCCATAGCCATAGCAGCCATAGCCATAGCCATAGCAACCATAGCAATAGCCATAGCAGCCATAACCACAGCCATAGCAGCCATAGCCATAGCCATAGCAGCCATAGGCATATCCATAGCAGCGAGAGCCAGAGCCGCAGCAGCCGTAGACATAGCCATATCCTTAGCACCCATAGACATAACCATAGCCATAGCAGCCATAGCTATAGCCATAGCAATAGCAGCCGTATCCATAGCCATAGTAGCCATAGCCATAGCAATAGCAGCCATAGTCGCCATAGCCATAACCATAGCAGCCATAGCCATAGCCATAGCAGACATAGCCATAGCCATAGCCATAGCAGCCGTATCCATAGCCATAGTAGCCATAGCCATAGCCATAGCAGCCATAGCCGCCATAGCCATAGCCATAGCAGCCATAGCCATAGCCATTGCAGCCATAGCCATAGCCATAGCAGCCATAGCCATAGCCATACCCATAGCAGCCATAGCCATAGCCATAGCAGTCATGGCTATAGCCATAGCAGACATAACCACAGCCATGCAGCCATAGCCATAGCCATAGCAGCCATAGCCATCGCCATAGCCTTAGCAGCAATAGCCATAGTCATAGCCATAGCCATAGCAGCTATAGCCATAGCCATAGCCATAGCAGCCACAGCCGTAGCCATAGCAGCCATAGCCATAGCCATAGCAGCCATAGTAGACATAGCCATAGCCATAGCAGCCATAGCCATAGCCATAGCAGCCATAGCCATAGCTATAGCAGACAGAGCCAGAGCCACAGCAGCCGTAGACATAGCCATAGCCTTAGCAGCCATAGCCATAACCATAGCTATAGCAGCCATAGCCATAGCAGCCATAGACATACCCATAGCAGCCAGAGCCAGAGCCACAGCAGCCGTAGACATAGCCATAGCATCCATAGCCATAGCAGCCGTAGCCATAGCCATAGCTGCCATAGTCATAACCTTAGCCATTGCAGCCATAGCCATAGCCATAGCAGCCATAGCCGTAGCCATAGCAGCCATAGCCATAGTCATAGCAGCCATAGCAATAGCCATAGCAGCCATAGCGATAGCCGTAGCAGCCGTAGGCATAGCCATAGCAGCCATAGCTATATCCATAGCAGACACACACATAGCCACAGCCATAGCAGCCATAATCATAGCCATAGCCATAGCAGCCAATGCCATAGCCATAGCAGCCATAACCACAGGCCTAGCGGCCATAGCCATAGCCATAGCAGCCAGAGCCATAGCAGCCAGAGCCAGAGCCACAGCAGCCGTAGACATAGCCATAGCCTTAGTAGCCATAGACATAATCATAGCCATAGCAGCCATAGCCATAGCCACAGCAGCCACTGCCATGGCCATAGTAGCCAAAGCCATAGCCATGGCCATAGTAGCCAAAGCCATACCCATTGCAGCCATAGCCATAGACATAACCATAGCCGCCAAAACCATAGCCGTAGCCATAGCCATAGCAGCCATAGCCATAGCCATAGCAGCCATAGCCATGGCAGCCATAGCCACAGTCATAGCAGCCATAGCCATAGCCATAGCCATAGCAGCCATAGCCATAGCCATACCCATAGCAGCCATAGCCATAGCCATAGCCATAGCAGCCATAGCCATATCCATAGCAGCCATAGCCATAGCCATAGCAGCCATAACCACAGCCACAGCAGCCATAGCCATAGCCATAGCAGCCATAGACATAGCCCCAGCAGCCAGAGGCAGAGCCACAGCAGCCGTAGACATAGCCATAGCCTTAGCAGCCGTAGACATAACCATAGCCATAGCAGCCATAGCCATAGCCATAGCAGCCATATCCATGGACATAGTAGCCAAAGCAATAGCCATAGCAGCCATAGCCATAGCCATAGCAGCCAGAGCCAGAGCCACAGCAGCCGTAGTCATAGCCATAGCCTTAGCAGCCATACACAGAACCATAGCCATAGCAGCCATAGCCATAGCCATAGCAGCCATAGTCACAGCCATAGCAGCCATAGCCACAGCCGTAGCAGCCATAGCCATAGCCATAGCAGCCATAACCATAGCCATAGCAGCCATAGCGGTAGCCATAGCAGCCGTAGGCAGAGCCATAGCAGCCATAGCTATATCCATAGTAGACACACACATAGCCACAGGCATAGCAGCCGTAATCATAGCCATAGCCATAGCAGCCAATGCCATAGCCATAGCCATAGCAGCTGTAGCCACTGCCAAAGCGGCCATAGCCATAGCCACAGCAGCCTTAGCCATAGCCATAGCCACAGCAGCCATAGCCATAGCAGCCGCAGCCATAGCCACAGCCATAGCAGCCATAGCCATAACCATAGCAGCCGTAGCCATAGCAGACATAACCACAGCCATAGCAGCCATAGCCACAGCCATAGCAGCCATAGCCATAGCCATAGCAGCCAGAGGCAGAGCCACAGCAGCCGTAGACATAGCCATAGCCTTAGGAGCCATAGACATAACCATAGCCATAGCAGCCATAGCCATAGCCATAGCCGCCACAGCCATGGCCATAGTATCCAAAACCATAGCCATAGCAGCCATAGCCAAAGACATAGCCATAACAGCCATAGCCATAGCCATAGCCATAGCCATAGCAGCCATAGCCATAGCCATAGCAGACATAGCCATAGCCATAGCCATAGCAGCCATAGCCATAGCCATAGCAGACATAGCCATAGCCATAGCAGCCATAGCCATAGGCGTAGCAGCCATAGCAGCCATAGCGATAGCCATAGCAGCCATAGCCATACCCACAGCAGCCATAGCCATAGCCATAGCAGTCATAGCCATAGCCATAGCAGCCATACCAATGGCCATAGTAGCTAAAGCCGTAGCCATAGCAGCCATAGCCATAGCCATATCCATAGCGGCCATAGCCATAGCCATAGCAGTCATAGCCATAGCCATAGCCATAGCAGCCATGGCCATAGCCATAGCCATAGCAGCCATAGCCATAGCCATAGCAGCCATAGCCATAGCCATAGCAGACATAGCCACAGCCATAGCAGCCATAGCCATAGCCATAGCAGCCATAGCCATCGCCATAGCCTTAGCAGCAATAGCCATAGTCATAGCCATAGCCATAGCAGCTATAGCCATAGCCATAGCCATAGCAGCCATTGCCATTGCCATAGCAGCCATAACCACAGCCATAGCGGCCATAGCCATAGCCATAGCAGCCAGAGCCATAGCAGACAGAGCCAGAGCCACAGCAGCCGTAGACATAGCCATAGCCTTAGGAGCCATAGACATAACCATAGCCATAGCAGCCATAGCCATAGCCATAGCCGCCACAGCCATGGCCATAGTATCCAAAACCATAGCCATAGCAGCCATAGCCAAAGACATAGCCATAGCAGCCATAGCCATAGCCATAGCCATAGCCATAGCAGCCATAGCCATAGCCATAGCAGACATAGCCATAGCCATAGCCATAGCAGCCGTATCCATAGCCATAGTAGCCATAGCAATAGCCATAGCACCGATAGTCGCCATAGCCATAACCATAGCAGCCATAGCCATAGCCATAGCAGACATAGCCATAGCCATAGCCATAGCAGCCGTATCCATAGACATAGTAGCCATAGCCATAGCCATAGCAGCCATAGCCGCCATAGCTATAGCCATAGCAGCCATAGTAGACACAGCCATAGCCATAGCAGCCATAGCCATAGTCATATCAGGCATAGCCGCAGCCATAGCAGCCATAGCCATAGCCATAGCAGCCATAACCACAGCCATAGCAGCCATAGCCATAGCCATAGCAGCCATAGCCATAGCCATAGCAGCCATAGCCATAGGCGTAGCAGCCATAGTAGACACAGCCATAGCCATAGCAGCCATAGCCATAGTCATATCAGCCATAGCCGCAGCCATAGCAGCCATAGCCATAGCCATAGCTGCCATAACCACAGCCATAGCAGCCATAGCCATAGCCATAGCAGCCATAGCCATAGCCATAGCAGCCATAGCCATAGGCGTAGCAGCCATAGCAGCCATAGCGATAGCCATAGCAGCCATAGGCATACTCATATCAGCCGGAGCCAGAGCCACAGCAGCCGTAGGCATAGCCATAGCCTTAGCAGCCATAGCCATAACCATACCCATAGCAGCCATAGCCATAGCCATAGCAGCCATTGCAATGGCCATAGTAGCCAAAGGCGTAGCCATAGCAGCCATAGCCATAGCCATAGCAGCCATAGCCATACCCACAGCAGCCATAGCCATAGCCATAGCAGTCATAGCCATAGCCATAGCAGCCATACCAATGGCCATAGTAGCCAAAGCCGTAGCCATAGCAGCCATAGCCATAGCCATATCCATAGCGGCCATAGCCATAGCCATAGCAGTCATAGCCATAGCCATAGCCATAGCAGCCATGGCCATAGCCATAGCCATAGCAGCCATAGCCATAGCCATAGCAGCCATAGCCATAGCCATAGCAGACATAGCCACAGCCATAGCAGCCATAGCCATAGCCATAGCAGCCATAGCCATCGCCATAGCCTTAGCAGCAATAGCCATAGTCATAGCCATAGCCATAGCAGCTATAGCCATAGCCATAGCCATAGCAGCCATTGCCATTGCCATAGCAGCCATAACCACAGCCATAGCGGCCATAGCCATAGCCATAGCAGCCAGAGCCATAGCAGCCATAGCCATAGCCATACCCATAGCAGCCATAGCCATAGCCATAGCAATCATGGCCATAGCCATAGACAAAGCAGCCATAGCCATAGCCACAGCCATAGCAGCCATAGCCATAGCCATAGCAGCCATAGCCATAGCCATAGCAGACATAACCACAGCCATAGCAGCCATAGCCATAGCCATAGCTGCCATAGGCATGGCCATAGTAGCCAAAGCCATAGCCATAGCAGCCATAGCCATAGACATAGCCATAGCATCCATAGCCATAGCCATAGCCATTGCCATAGCAGCCATAGCCATACCCATAGCAGCCATAGCCATAGCCATAGCCATACCCATAGCAGCCATAGCCATAGCCATAGCAGTCAGAGCCATAGCCATAGCCATAGCAGCCATAGCCGTAGCCATAGCAGCCATAGCCATAGCCATAGCAGCCATAACCATAGCCATAGCAGCCATAGCGATAGCCATAGCAGCCGTAGGCAGAGCCATCGCAACCATAGCTATATCCATAGCAGACACACACATAGCCACAGCCATAGCAGCTATAATCATAGCCATAGCCATAGCAGCCAATGTCATAGCCATAGCCATAGCAGCTGTAGCCATTGCCAAAGCGGCCATAGCCATAGCCACAGCAGCCTTAGCCATAGCCATAGCCATAGCAGACATAGCCATAGCCATAGCCATGGCAGCCTTGGCCGTAGCCATAGTCATAGCAGACATAGCCATAGCCATAGCCATAGCAGCCATAGCCATAGCAATAGCAGCCGTAGCCATAGCAGCCGCAGCCATAGCCATAGCCATAGCAGCCATTGCCATAGCCGTTGCAGCCATAACCACAGCCATAGCAGCCATAGCCATAGCCATAGCAGCCATAGGCATATCCATAGCAGCCAGAGCCAGAGCCGCAACAGCCGTAGACATAGCCATATCCTTAGCAGCCATAGACATAACCATAGCCATAGCAGCCATAGCCATAGCCATAGCTGCTGTAGCCATGGCCATAGTAGCCACAGCCATAGCGATAGCAGCCATAGCCATAGACATAGACATAGCCATAGCAGCCATAGCCATAGCCATAGCCATAGCCATAGCAGCCATAGCAGCCATAGCGATAGCCATAGCAGCCATAGGCATACCCATAGCAGCCGGAGCCAGAGCCACAGCAGCCGTAGACATAGCCATAGCCTTAGCATTCATAGCCATAACCATAGCCATAGCAGCCATAGCCATAGCCATAGCAGCCATAGCGATAGCCATAGCAGCCATAGCCATAGCCATAGCAGTCATAGCCATAGCCATAGCCATAACAGCCATAGCCATAGCAGCCATAGCCATAGCCATAGCCATAGCCGTAGCAGCCATAGCCATAGCCACAGCAGCCTTAGCCATAGCCATAGCCATAGCAGACATAGCCATAGCCATAGCCATGGCAGCCTTGGCCGTAGCCATAGTCATAGCAGACATAGCCATAGCCATAGCCATAGCAGCCATAGCCATAGCAATAGCAGCCGTAGCCATAGCAGCCGCAGCCATAGCCATAGCCATAGCAGCCATTGCCATAGCCGTTGCAGCCATAACCACAGCCATAGCAGCCATAGCCATAGCCATAGCAGCCATAGGCATATCCATAGCAGCCAGAGCCAGAGCCGCAACAGCCGTAGACATAGCCATATCCTTAGCAGCCATAGACATAACCATAGCCATAGCAGCCATAGCCATAGCCATAGCTGCTGTAGCTATGGCCATAGTAGCCACAGCCATAGCCATAGCAGCCATAGCCATAGACATAGACATAGCCATAGCAGCCATAGCCATAGCCATAGCCATAGCCATAGCAGCCATAGCCATAGCCGTAGCAGCCATAGCCATAGCCATAGCAGCCATAGCAGCCATAGCGATAGCCATAGCAGCCATAGGCATACCCATAGCAGCCGGAGCCAGAGCCACAGCAGCCGTAGACATAGCCATAGCCTTAGCATTCATAGCCATAACCATAGCCATAGCAGCCATTGCCATAGCCATAGCAGCCATAGCGATAGCCATAGCAGCCATTGCCATAGCCATAGCAGTCATAGCCGTAGCCATAGCCATAACAGCCATAGCCATAGCAGCCATAGCCATAGCCATAGCCATAGCCGTAGCAGCCATAGCCATAGCCATAGCAGCCAGAGCCATAGCCATAGCAGCCATAGCCACAGCCAGAGCAGTCATAGCCACAGCCATAGCAGTCATGGCCATAGCCATAGCAGCCATAGGCATAGCCATACCCATAGCAGCCATAGCCATAGCCATAGCAGTCATAGATATAGCCATAGCCATAGCAGCCATAGCCATAGCCATAGCCATAGCAGCCATAGCCATAGCAGACATAGCCATAGCCATACCCATAGCAGCCATAGCCATAGCCATAGCCGTCATAGCCATAGCCACAGCCGTAGCAGCCATAGCCATAGCCATAGCAGCCATAGCCATAGCCATAGCAGCCGTAGCGATAGCCATAGCAGCCATAGGCATACCCATAGCAGCCGGAGCCAGAGCCACAGCAGCCGTAGACATAGCCATAGCCTTAGCAGCCACAGCCATAGCCATAGCCATAGCAGCCATAGCCATAGCCATAGCAGCCATACCAATGGCCATAGTAGCCAAAGCCGTAGCCATAGCAGCCATAGCCATAGCCATATCCATAGCGGCCATAGCCATAGCCATAGCAGTTATAGCCATAGCCATAGCCATAGCAGCCATGGCCATAGCCATAGCCATAGCAGCCATAGCCATAGCCATAGCAGCCATAGCCATAGCCATAGCAGACATAGCCACAGCCATAGCAGCCATAGCGATAGCCATAGCTGCCATAGGCATAGCCATACCCATAGCAGCCATAGACATAGCCATAGCAGTCATAGCCATAGCCATAGCCATAGCAGCCATAGCCATAGCCATAGCCATAGCAGCCATAGCCATAGGCATAGCAGCCATAGCAATAGCCATAGCAGCCATAACCACAGCCATAGCAGCCATAGCCATAGCCATAGCAGCCATAGCCATAGCCATAGCAGTTATAGCCATAGACATAGCCATAGCAGCCATAGCCATAGCCATAGCCATAGCAGACATAGCCATAGCCATAGCAGCCATAGCCATAGCCAAACCCATAGCAGCCATAGCCATGGCCATAGCAGTCATGGCCATAGCCATAGACAAAGCAGCCATAGCCATAGCCACAGCCATAGCAGCCATAGCCATAACCATAGCAGCCATAGCCATAGCCATAGCAGACATAACCACAGCCACAGCAGCCATAGCCATAGCCATAGCAGCCATAGCCATAGCCATAGCAGCCAGAGCCAGAGCCACAGCAGCCGTAGACATAGCCATAGCCTTAGGGGCCATAGACATAACCATAGCCATAGCAGTCATAGAAATAGCCATAGCCGCCATAGCCATGGCCATAGTATCCAAAACCATAGCCATAGCAGCCATAGCCACAGCCATAGCAGCCATAGCCATAGCCATAGCCATAGCAGCCATAGCCATAGCCATAGCAGCCATAGCAATAGCCATAGCAGCCATAACCACAGCCATAGCAGCCATAGCCATAGCCATAGCAGCCATAGCCATAGCCATAGCAGCCAGAGCCAGAGCCACAGCAGCCGTAGACATAGCCATAGCAGTCATGGCCATAGCCATAGCAGACATAACCACAGCCACAGCAGCCATAGCCATAGCCATAGCAGCCATAGCCATAGCCATAGCAGCCAGAGCCAGTGCCACAGCAGCCGTAGACATAGCCATAGCCTTAGGGGCCATAGACATAACCATAGCCATAGCAGCCATAGAAATAGCCATAGCCGCCATAGCCATGGCCATAGTATCCAAAACCATAGCCATAGCAGCCATAGCCAAAGACATAGCCATAGCAGCCATAGCCATAGCCATAGCCATAGCCATAGCAGCCATAGCCATAGCCATAGCAGACATAGCCATAGCCATAGCCATAGCAGCCTTATCCATAGCCATAGTAGCCATAGCCATAGCCATAGCAGCCATAGCCGCCATAGCCATAGCCATAGCAGCCATAGCCATAGCCATTGCAGCCATAGCCATAGCCATAGCAGCCATAGCCATAGCCATACCCATAGCAGCCATAGCCATAGCCATAGCAGTCATGGCCATATCCATAGACAAAGCAACCATACCCATAGCCACAGCCATAGCAGCCATAGCCATAACCATAGCAGCCATAGCCATAGCAGACATAACCACAGCCATAGCAGTCATAGCCAAAGCCATAGCCATAGCAGCCATAGCCATAGCCATAGCAGCCATAGCCATAGCTATAGCAGCCAGAGCCAGAGCCACAGCAGCCGTAGACATAGCCATAGCCTTAGCAGCCATAGCCATAGCCATAGCTATAGCAGCCATAGCCATAGCAGCCATAGACATATCCATAGCAGCCAGAGCCAGAGCCACAGCAGCCGTAGACATAGCCATAGCATCCATAGCCATAGCAGCCGTAGCCATAGCCATAGCTGCCATAGTCATAACCTTAGCCATTGCAGCCATAGCCATAGCCATAGCAGCCATAGCCGTAGCCATAGCAGCCATAGCCATAGTCATAGCAGCCATAGCAATAGCCATAGCAGCCATAGCGATAGCCG
The DNA here is from genome assembly GCF_051401765.1 of Calliopsis andreniformis. Lineage (NCBI taxonomy): Eukaryota > Metazoa > Arthropoda > Insecta > Hymenoptera > Andrenidae > Calliopsis > Calliopsis andreniformis. Next base: position 1,108,290 of record NW_027480494.1, read on the forward strand.
TAGCAGCCGTAGGCATAGCCATAGCAGCCATAGCTATATCCATAGCAGACACACACATAGCCACAGCCATAGCAGCCATAATCATAGCCATAGCCATAGCAGCCAATGCCATAGCCATAGCCATAGCCATAGCAGCCGATGCCATATCCATAGCCATAGCAGCTGTAGCTATTGCCAAAGCGGCCATAGCCATAGCCACAGCAGCCTTAGCCATAGCCATAGCCATAGCAGACATAGCCATAGCCATAGCCATAGCAGCCTTAGCCATAGCCATAGTCATAGCAGCCATAGCCACAGCCATAGCCATAGCAGCCATAGCCAAAGCCATAGCAGCCATAGCCATAGCAGCCGCAGCCATAGCCATAGCCATAGCAGCCATTGCCATAGCCATAGCAGCCATAACCACAGCCATAGCGGCCATAGCCATAGCCATAGCAGCCAGAGCCATAGCAGCCAGAGCCAGAGCCACAGCTGCCGTAGACATAGCCATAGCCTTAGCAGCCATAGACATAATCATAGCCATAGCAGCCATAGCCATAGCCACAGCAGCCACAGCCATGGCCATAGTAGCCAAAGCCATAGCCATGGCCATAGTAGCCAAAGCCATAGCCATTGCAGCCATAGACATAGACATAACCATAGCCGCCAAAACCATAGCCGTAGCCATAGCCATAGCAGCCATAGCCATAGCCATAGCAGCCATAGCCATAGCAGCCATAGCCACAGTCATAGCAGCCATAGCCATAGCCATAGCCATAGCAGCCATAGACATAGCCATAGCAGCCATAGCCATAGCCATACCCATAGCAGCCATAGCCATAGCCATAGCCATAGCAGCCATAGCCAAATCCATAGCAGCCATAGCCATAGCCATAGCAGCCATAACCACAGCCACAGCAGCCATAGCCATAGCCATAGCAGCCATAGACATAGCCACAGCAGCCAGAGGCAGAGCCACAGCAGCCGTAGACATAGCCATAGCCTTAGCAGCCGTAGACATAACCATAGCCATAGCAGACATAGCCATAGCCATAGCAGACATATCCATGGACATAGTAGCCAAAGCCATAGCCATAGCAGCCATAGCCATAGACATAGCCATAGCAGCCATAGCCGTAGCCATAGCCATAGCCATAGCAGTCATAGCAATAGCCATAGCTGCCATAGTCACAACCATAGCCATAGAAGCCATAGCCATAGCCATAGCAGCCATAGCCGTAGCCATAGCAGCAATAGCCATAGCCATAGCACCCATTGCCATAGCCATAGCAGCCATAACCACAGGCCTAGCGGCCATAGCCATAGCCATAGCAGCCAGAGCCATAGCAGCCAGAGCCAGAGCCACAGCAGCCGTAGACATAGCCATAGCCTTAGTAGCCATAGACATAATCATAGCCATAGCAGCCATAGCCATAGCCACAGCAGCCACAGCCATGGCCATAGTAGCCAAAGCCATAGCCATGGCCATAGTAGCCAAAGCCATAGCCATTGCAGCCATAGCCATAGACATAACCATAGCCGCCAAAACCATAGCCGTAGCCATAGCCATAGCAGCCATAGCCATAGCCATAGCAGCCATAGCCATAGCAGCCATAGCCACAGTCATAGCAGCCATAGCCATAGCCATAGCCATATCAGCCATAGACATAGCCATAGCAGCCATAGCCATAGCCATACCCATAGCAGCCATAGCCATAGCCATAGCCATAGCAGCCATAGCCTCAGCCATGGCGGACATAGCAGCCATAGCCGTAGCCATAGCCATAGTCATAGCAGCCATAGCGATCGCCATAGCAGCCATAGCCATAGTCATAGCAGCCATAGCCATAGCCACAGCCATATCAGCCATATCCATAGCCATAGCAGCCACAGCGATAGCCATAGCAGCCGTAGGCAGAGCCATAGCAGCCATAGCTATATCCATAGTAGACACACACATAGCCACAGCCATAGCAGCCATAATCATAGCCATAGCCTTAGCAGCCAATGCCATAGCCATAGCCATAGCAGCTGTAGCCATTGCCAAAGCGGCCATAGCCATAGCCACAGCAGCCTTAGCCATAGCCATAGCCAGAGCAGCCATAGCCATAGCAGCCGCAGCCATAGCCACAGACATAGCAGCCATAGCCATAACCATAGCAGCCATAGCCATAGCCATAGCAGACATAACCACAGCCATAGCAACCATAGCCATAGCCATAGCAGCCATAGCCATAGCCATAGCAGCCATAGCCATAGCCATAGCAGCCAGAGCCAGAGCCACAGCAGCCGTAGTCATAGCCATAGCCTTAGCAGCCATACACAGAACCATAGCCATAGCAGCCATAGCCATAGCCATAGCAGCCATAGTCACAGCCATAGCAGCCATAGCCACAGCCGTAGCAGCCATAGCCATAGCCATAGCAGCCATAACCATAGCCATAGCAGCCATAGCGATAGCCATAGCAGCCGTAGGCAGAGCCATAGCAGCCATAGCTATATCCATAGTAGACACACACATAGCCACAGGCATAGCAGCCATAATCATAGCCATAGCCATAGCAGCTGTAGCCACTGCCAAAGCGGCCATAGCCATAGCCACAGCAGCCTTAGCCATAGCCATAGCCACAGCAGCCATAGCCATAGCAGCCGCAGCCATAGCCACAGCCATAGCAGCCATAGCCATAACCATAGCAGCCATAGCCATAGCAGGCATAACCACAGCCATAGCAGCCATAGCCACAGCCATAGCCGCCATAGCCATAGCCATAGCAGCCAGAGGCAGAGCCACAGCAGCCGTAGACATAGCCATAGCCTTAGGAGCCATAGACATAACCATAGCCATAGCAGCCATAGCCATAGCCATAGCCGCCACAGCCATGGCCATAGTATCCAAAACCATAGCCATAGCAGCCATAGCCAAAGACATAGCCATAGCAGCCATAGCCATAGCCATAGCCATAGCCATAGCAGCCATAGCCATAGCCATAGCAGACATAGCCATAGCCATAGCCATAGCAGCCGTATCCATAGCCATAGTAGCCATAGCAATAGCCATAGCACCGATAGTCGCCATAGCCATAACCATAGCAGCCATAGCCATAGCCATAGCAGACATAGCCATAGCCCTAGCCATAGCAGCCGTATCCATAGCCATAGTAGCCATAGCCATAGCCATAGCAGCCATAGCCGCCATAGCTATAGCCATAGCAGCCATAGTAGACACAGCCATAGCCATAGCAGCCATAGCCATAGTCATATCAGGCATAGCCGCAGCCATAGCAGCCATAGCCATAGCCATAGCAGCCATAACCACAGCCATAGCAGCCATAGCCATAGCCATAGCAGCCATAGCCATAGCCATAGCAGCCATAGCCATAGGCGTAGCAGCCATAGCAGCCATAGCGATAGCCATAGCAGCCATAGGCATACTCATAGCAGCCGGAGCCAGAGCCACAGCAGCCGTAGGCATAGCCATAGCCTTAGCAGCCATAGCCATAACCATACCCATAGCAGCCATAGCCATAGCCATAGCAGCCATTGCAATGGCCATAGTAGCCAAAGCCGTAGCCATAGCAGCCATAGCCATAGCCATAGCAGCCATAGCCATACCCACAGCAGCCATAGCCATAGCCATAGCAGTCATAGCCATAGCCATAGCCATAGCAGCCATACCAATGGCCATAGTAGCCAAAGCCGTAGCCATAGCAGCCATAGCCATAGCCATATCCATAGCGGCCAGAGCCAGAGCCACAGCAGCCGTAGTCATAGCCATAGCCTTAGCAGCCATACACAGAACCATAGCCATAGCAGCCATAGCCATAGCCATAGCAGCCACAGTCATAGCCATAGCAGCCATAGCCACAGCCGTAGCAGCCATAGCCATAGCCATAGCAGCCATAGCCATAGCCATAGCAGCCAGAGCCAGAGCCACAGCAGCCGTAGTCATAGCCATAGCCTTAGCAGCCATACACAGAACCATAGCCATAGCAGCCATAGCCATAGCCATAGCAGCCATAGTCACAGCCATAGCAGCCATAGCCACAGCCGTAGCAGCCATAGCCATAGCAGCCATAGCCATAGCCATAGCAGCCATACCAATGGCCATAGTAGCCAAAGCCGTAGCCATAGCAGCCATAGCCATAGCCATATCCATAGCGGCCATAGCCATAGCCATAGCAGTTATAGCCATAGCCATAGCCATAGCAGCCATGGCCATAGCCATAGCCATAGCAGCCATAGCCATAGCCATAGCAGCCATAGCCATAGCCATAGCAGACATAGCCACAGCCATAGCAGCCATAGCGATAGCCATAGCTGCCATAGGCATAGCCATACCCATAGCAGCCATAGACATAGCCATAGCAGTCATAGCCATAGCCATAGCCATAGCAGCCATAGCCATAGCCATAGCCATAGCAGCCATAGCCATAGGCATAGCAGCCATAGCAATAGCCATAGCAGCCATAACCACAGCCATAGCAGCCATAGCCATAGCCATAGCAGCCATAGCCATAGCCATAGCAGTTATAGCCATAGACATAGCCATAGCAGCCATAGCCATAGCCATAGCCATAGCAGACATAGCCATAGCCATAGCAGCCATAGCCATAGCCAAACCCATAGCAGCCATAGCCATGGCCATAGCAGTCATGGCCATAGCCATAGACAAAGCAGCCATAGCCATAGCCACAGCCATAGCAGCCATAGCCATAACCATAGCAGCCATAGCCATAGCCATAGCAGACATAACCACAGCCACAGCAGCCATAGCCATAGCCATAGCAGCCATAGCCATAGCCATAGCAGCCAGAGCCAGAGCCACAGCAGCCGTAGACATAGCCATAGCCTTAGGGGCCATAGACATAACCATAGCCATAGCAGTCATAGAAATAGCCATAGCCGCCATAGCCATGGCCATAGTATCCAAAACCATAGCCATAGCAGCCATAGCCACAGCCATAGCAGCCATAGCCATAGCCATAGCCATAGCAGCCATAGCCATAGCCATAGCAGCCATAGCAATAGCCATAGCAGCCATAACCACAGCCATAGCAGCCATAGCCATAGCCATAGCAGCCATAGCCATAGCCATAGCAGCCAGAGCCAGAGCCACAGCAGCCGTAGACATAGCCATAGCAGTCATGGCCATAGCCATAGCAGACATAACCACAGCCACAGCAGCCATAGCCATAGCCATAGCAGCCATAGCCATAGCCATAGCAGCCAGAGCCAGTGCCACAGCAGCCGTAGACATAGCCATAGCCTTAGGGGCCATAGACATAACCATAGCCATAGCAGCCATAGAAATAGCCATAGCCGCCATAGCCATGGCCATAGTATCCAAAACCATAGCCATAGCAGCCATAGCCAAAGACATAGCCATAGCAGCCATAGCCATAGCCATAGCCATAGCCATAGCAGCCATAGCCATAGCCATAGCAGACATAGCCATAGCCATAGCCATAGCAGCCTTATCCATAGCCATAGTAGCCATAGCCATAGCCATAGCAGCCATAGCCGCCATAGCCATAGCCATAGCAGCCATAGCCATAGCCATTGCAGCCATAGCCATAGCCATAGCAGCCATAGCCATAGCCATACCCATAGCAGCCATAGCCATAGCCATAGCAGTCATGGCCATATCCATAGACAAAGCAACCATACCCATAGCCACAGCCATAGCAGCCATAGCCATAACCATAGCAGCCATAGCCATAGCAGACATAACCACAGCCATAGCAGTCATAGCCAAAGCCATAGCCATAGCAGCCATAGCCATAGCCATAGCAGCCATAGCCATAGCTATAGCAGCCAGAGCCAGAGCCACAGCAGCCGTAGACATAGCCATAGCCTTAGCAGCCATAGCCATAGCCATAGCTATAGCAGCCATAGCCATAGCAGCCATAGACATATCCATAGCAGCCAGAGCCAGAGCCACAGCAGCCGTAGACATAGCCATAGCATCCATAGCCATAGCAGCCGTAGCCATAGCCATAGCTGCCATAGTCATAACCTTAGCCATTGCAGCCATAGCCATAGCCATAGCAGCCATAGCCGTAGCCATAGCAGCCATAGCCATAGTCATAGCAGCCATAGCAATAGCCATAGCAGCCATAGCGATAGCCGTAGCAGCCGTAGGCATAGCCATAGCAGCCATAGCTATATCCATAGCAGACACACACATAGCCACAGCCATAGCAGCCATAATCATAGCCATAGCCATAGCAGCCAATGCCATAGCCATAGCCATAGCCATAGCAGCCGATGCCATATCCATAGCCATAGCAGCTGTAGCTATTGCCAAAGCGGCCATAGCCATAGCCACAGCAGCCTTAGCCATAGCCATAGCCATAGCAGACATAGCCATAGCCATAGCCATAGCAGCCTTAGCCATAGCCATAGTCATAGCAGCCATAGCCACAGCCATAGCCATAGCAGCCATAGCCAAAGCCATAGCAGCCATAGCCATAGCAGCCGCAGCCATAGCCATAGCCATAGCAGCCATTGCCATAGCCATAGCAGCCATAACCACAGCCATAGCGGCCATAGCCATAGCCATAGCAGCCAGAGCCATAGCAGCCAGAGCCAGAGCCACAGCTGCCGTAGACATAGCCATAGCCTTAGCAGCCATAGACATAATCATAGCCATAGCAGCCATAGCCATAGCCACAGCAGCCACAGCCATGGCCATAGTAGCCAAAGCCATAGCCATGGCCATAGTAGCCAAAGCCATAGCCATTGCAGCCATAGACATAGACATAACCATAGCCGCCAAAACCATAGCCGTAGCCATAGCCATAGCAGCCATAGCCATAGCCATAGCAGCCATAGCCATAGCAGCCATAGCCACAGTCATAGCAGCCATAGCCATAGCCATAGCCATAGCAGCCATAGACATAGCCATAGCAGCCATAGCCATAGCCATACCCATAGCAGCCATAGCCATAGCCATAGCCATAGCAGCCATAGCCAAATCCATAGCAGCCATAGCCATAGCCATAGCAGCCATAACCACAGCCACAGCAGCCATAGCCATAGCCATAGCAGCCATAGACATAGCCACAGCAGCCAGAGGCAGAGCCACAGCAGCCGTAGACATAGCCATAGCCTTAGCAGCCGTAGACATAACCATAGCCATAGCAGACATAGCCATAGCCATAGCAGACATATCCATGGACATAGTAGCCAAAGCCATAGCCATAGCAGCCATAGCCATAGACATAGCCATAGCAGCCATAGCCGTAGCCATAGCCATAGCCATAGCAGTCATAGCAATAGCCATAGCTGCCATAGTCACAACCATAGCCATAGAAGCCATAGCCATAGCCATAGCAGCCATAGCCGTAGCCATAGCAGCAATAGCCATAGCCATAGCACCCATTGCCATAGCCATAGCAGCCATAACCACAGGCCTAGCGGCCATAGCCATAGCCATAGCAGCCAGAGCCATAGCAGCCAGAGCCAGAGCCACAGCAGCCGTAGACATAGCCATAGCCTTAGTAGCCATAGACATAATCATAGCCATAGCAGCCATAGCCATAGCCACAGCAGCCACAGCCATGGCCATAGTAGCCAAAGCCATAGCCATGGCCATAGTAGCCAAAGCCATAGCCATTGCAGCCATAGCCATAGACATAACCATAGCCGCCAAAACCATAGCCGTAGCCATAGCCATAGCAGCCATAGCCATAGCCATAGCAGCCATAGCCATAGCAGCCATAGCCACAGTCATAGCAGCCATAGCCATAGCCATAGCCATATCAGCCATAGACATAGCCATAGCAGCCATAGCCATAGCCATACCCATAGCAGCCATAGCCATAGCCATAGCCATAGCAGCCATAGCCTCAGCCATGGCGGACATAGCAGCCATAGCCGTAGCCATAGCCATAGTCATAGCAGCCATAGCGATCGCCATAGCAGCCATAGCCATAGTCATAGCAGCCATAGCCATAGCCACAGCCATATCAGCCATATCCATAGCCATAGCAGCCACAGCGATAGCCATAGCAGCCGTAGGCAGAGCCATAGCAGCCATAGCTATATCCATAGTAGACACACACATAGCCACAGCCATAGCAGCCATAATCATAGCCATAGCCTTAGCAGCCAATGCCATAGCCATAGCCATAGCAGCTGTAGCCATTGCCAAAGCGGCCATAGCCATAGCCACAGCAGCCTTAGCCATAGCCATAGCCAGAGCAGCCATAGCCATAGCAGCCGCAGCCATAGCCACAGACATAGCAGCCATAGCCATAACCATAGCAGCCATAGCCATAGCCATAGCAGACATAACCACAGCCATAGCAACCATAGCCATAGCCATAGCAGCCATAGCCATAGCCATAGCAGCCATAGCCATAGCCATAGCAGCCAGAGCCAGAGCCACAGCAGCCGTAGTCATAGCCATAGCCTTAGCAGCCATACACAGAACCATAGCCATAGCAGCCATAGCCATAGCCATAGCAGCCATAGTCACAGCCATAGCAGCCATAGCCACAGCCGTAGCAGCCATAGCCATAGCCATAGCAGCCATAACCATAGCCATAGCAGCCATAGCGATAGCCATAGCAGCCGTAGGCAGAGCCATAGCAGCCATAGCTATATCCATAGTAGACACACACATAGCCACAGGCATAGCAGCCATAATCATAGCCATAGCCATAGCAGCTGTAGCCACTGCCAAAGCGGCCATAGCCATAGCCACAGCAGCCTTAGCCATAGCCATAGCCACAGCAGCCATAGCCATAGCAGCCGCAGCCATAGCCACAGCCATAGCAGCCATAGCCATAACCATAGCAGCCATAGCCATAGCAGACATAACCACAGCCATAGCAGCCATAGCCACAGCCATAGCCGCCATAGCCATAGCCATAGCAGCCAGAGGCAGAGCCACAGCAGCCGTAGACATAGCCATAGCCTTAGGAGCCATAGACATAACCATAGCCATAGCAGCCATAGCCATAGCCATAGCCGCCACAGCCATGGCCATAGTATCCAAAACCATAGCCATAGCAGCCATAGCCAAAGACATAGCCATAGCAGCCATAGCCATAGCCATAGCCATAGCCATAGCAGCCATAGCCATAGCCATAGCAGACATAGCCATAGCCATAGCCATAGCAGCCGTATCCATAGCCATAGTAGCCATAGCAATAGCCATAGCACCGATAGTCGCCATAGCCATAACCATAGCAGCCATAGCCATAGCCATAGCAGACATAGCCATAGCCCTAGCCATAGCAGCCGTATCCATAGCCATAGTAGCCATAGCCATAGCCATAGCAGCCATAGCCGCCATAGCTATAGCCATAGCAGCCATAGTAGACACAGCCATAGCCATAGCAGCCATAGCCATAGTCATATCAGGCATAGCCGCAGCCATAGCAGCCATAGCCATAGCCATAGCAGCCATAACCACAGCCATAGCAGCCATAGCCATAGCCATAGCAGCCATAGCCATAGCCATAGCAGCCATAGCCATAGGCGTAGCAGCCATAGCAGCCATAGCGATAGCCATAGCAGCCATAGGCATACTCATAGCAGCCGGAGCCAGAGCCACAGCAGCCGTAGGCATAGCCATAGCCTTAGCAGCCATAGCCATAACCATACCCATAGCAGCCATAGCCATAGCCATAGCAGCCATTGCAATGGCCATAGTAGCCAAAGCCGTAGCCATAGCAGCCATAGCCATAGCCATAGCAGCCATAGCCATACCCACAGCAGCCATAGCCATAGCCATAGCAGTCATAGCCATAGCCATAGCCATAGCAGCCATACCAATGGCCATAGTAGCCAAAGCCGTAGCCATAGCAGCCATAGCCATAGCCATATCCATAGCGGCCAGAGCCAGAGCCACAGCAGCCGTAGTCATAGCCATAGCCTTAGCAGCCATACACAGAACCATAGCCATAGCAGCCATAGCCATAGCCATAGCAGCCACAGTCATAGCCATAGCAGCCATAGCCACAGCCGTAGCAGCCATAGCCATAGCCATAGCAGCCATAGCCATAGCCATAGCAGCCAGAGCCAGAGCCACAGCAGCCGTAGTCATAGCCATAGCCGTAGCAGCCATACACAGAACCATAGCCATAGCAGCCATAGCCATAGCCATAGCAGCCATAGTCACAGCCATAGCAGCCATAGCCACAGCCGTAGCAGCCATAGCCATAGCCATAGCAGCCATAACCATAGACATAGCAGCCATAGCGATAGCCATAGCAGCCGTAGGCAGAGCCATAGCAGCCATAGCTATATCCATAGTAGACACACACATAGCCAGAGGCATAGCAGCCATAATCATAGCCATAGCCATAGCAGCCAATGCCATAGCCATAGCCATAGCAGCTGTAGCCACTGCCAAAGCGGCCATAGCCATAGCCACAGCAGACTTAGCCATAGCCATAGCCACAGCAGCCATAGCCATAGCAGCCGCAGCCATAGGCACAGCCATAGCAGCCATAGCCATAACCATAGCAGCCACAGCCATAGCAGACATAACCACAGCCATAGCAGCCATAGCCACAGCCATAGCAGCCATAGCCATAGCCATAGCAGCCAGAGCCAGAGCCACAGCAGCCGTAGACATAGCCATAGCCTTAGGAGCCATAGACATAACCATAGCCATAGCAGCCATAGCCATAGCCATAGCCGCCACAGCCATGGCCATAGTATCCAAAACCATAGCCATAGCAGCCATAGCCAAAGACATAGCCATAACAGCCATAGCCATAGACATAGCCATAGCCATAGCAGCCATAGCCACAGCCATAGCAGACATAGCCATAGCCATAGCCATAGCAGCCATAGCCATAGCCATAGCAGACATAGCCATAGCCATAGCCATAGCAGCCGTATCCATAGCCATAGTAGCCATAGCCATAGCCATAGCAGCCATAGCCGCCATAGCTATAGCCATAGCAGCCATAGTAGACACAGCCATAGCCATAGCAGCCATAGCCATAGTCATATCAGGCATAGCCGCAGCCATAGCAGCCATAGCCATAGCCATAGCAGCCATAACCACAGCCATAGCAGCCATAGCCATAGCCATAGCAGCCATAGCCATAGCCATAGCAGCCATAGCCATAGGCGTAGCAGCCATAGCAGCCATAGCGATAGCCATAGCAGCCATAGGCATACTCATAGCAGCCGGAGCCAGAGCCACAGCAGCCGTAGGCATAGCCATAGCCTTAGCAGCCATAGCCATAACCATACCCATAGCAGCCATAGCCATAGCCATAGCAGCCATTGCAATGGCCATAGTAGCCAAAGCCGTAGGGATAGCAGCCATAGCCATAGCCATCGCAGCCATAGCCATACCCACAGCAGCCATAGCCATAGCCATAGCAGTCATAGCCATAGCCATAGCAGCCATACCAATGGCCATAGTAGCCAAAGCCGTAGCCATAGCAGCCATAGCCATAGCCATATCCATAGCGGCCATAGCCATAGCCATAGCAGTCATAGCCATAGCCATAGCCATAGCAGCCATGGCCATAGCCATAGCCATAGCAGCCATAGCCATAGCCATAGCAGCCATAGCCACAGCCATAGCAGACATAGCCACAGCCATAGCAGCCATAGCCATAGCCATAGCAGCCATAGCCATCGCCATAGCCTTAGCAGCAATAGCCATAGTCATAGCCATAGCCATAGCAGCTATAGCCATAGCCATAGCCATAGCAGCCATTGCCATAGCCATAGCAGCCATAACCACAGCCATAGCGGCCATAGCCATAGCCATAGCAGCCAGAGCCATAGCAGACAGAGCCAGAGCCACAGCAGCCGTAGACATCGCCATAGCCTTAGCAGCCATAGACATAATCATAGCCATAGCAGCCATAGCCATAGCCATATCCATAGCGGCCATAGCCATAGCCATAGCAGTCATAGCCATAGCCATAGCCATAGCAGCCATAGCCATAGCCATAGCCATAGCAGCCATAGCCATAGCCGTAGCAGCCATAGCCATAGCCATAGCAGCCATAGCAGCCATAGCCATAGCCATAGCAGTCATAGCCATAGCCATAGCCATAACAGCCATAGCCATAGCCATAGCCATAGCCATAGCAGCCATAGCCATAGCCATAGCAGCCATAGCCATAGCCATAGCAGATATAGCCACAGCCATAGCAGCCATAGCCATAGCCATAGCTGCCATAGGCATAGCCATACCCATAGCAGACATAGACATAGCCATAGCAGTCATAGCCATAGCCATAGCCATAGCCATAGCAGCCATAGCCATAGCCATAGCAGCCATAGCCATAGCCATAGCAGCCATAGCAATAGCCATAGCAGCCATAACCACAGCCATAGCAGCCATAACCATAGCCATAGCAGCCATAGCCATAGCCATAGCAGTCATAGCCATAGACATAGCCATAGCAGCTATAGCCATAGCCATAGCCATAGCAGACATAGCCATAGCCATAGCAGCCATAGCCATAGCCATACCCATAGCAGCCATAGCCATAGCCATAGCAATCATGGCCATAGCCAGAGACAAAGCAGCCATAGCCTTAGCCACAGCCATAGAAGCCATAGCCATAACCATAGCAGCCATAGCCATAGCCATAGCAGACATAACCACAGCCATAGCAGCCATAGCCATAGCCATAGCTGCCATAGCCATACCCATAGCAGCCATTGCCATAGCCATAGCCATAGCCATAGCAGCCATAGCCATAGCCGATGCAGCCATAGCCATAGCCATAGCAGCCATAGCCGTAGCCATAGCAGCCATAGCCATAGCCAATGCCGCCATAACCATAGCCATAGCATCCATAGCGATAGCCATAGCGGCCATAGCCATATCCATAGCAGCCAGAGCCATAGCAGCCAGAGCCAGAGCCACAGCAGCCGTAGACATAGCCATAGCCTTAGCAGCCATAGACATAATCATAGCCATAGCAGCCATAGCCATAGCCACAGCAGCCACAGCCATGGCCATAGTAGCCAAAGCCATAGCCATGGCCATAGTACCCAAAGCCATAGCCATTGCAGCCATAGCCATAGACATAGCCATAGCCGCCAAAACCATAGCCGTAGCCATAGACATAGCCATAGCCGCCAAAACCATAGCCGTAGCCATAGCCATTGCAGCCATAGCCATAGCCATAGCAGCCATACCAATGGCCATAGCAGCCAAAGCCGTAGGCATAGCAGCCATTGCCATAGCCATATCCATAGCGGCCATAGCCATAGCCATAGCAGTCATAGCCATAGCCATAGCCATAGCAGCCACAGCCATAGCCATAGCCATAGCCATAGCAGCCATAGCCATAGCCATAGCAGCCATAGCCATAGCCATAGCAGACATAGCCACAGCCATAGCAGCCATAGCCATAGCCATAGCTGCCATAGGCATAGCCATACCCATAGCAGCCATAGACATAGCCATAGCAGTCATAGCCATAGCCATAGCCATAGCCATAGCAGCCATAGCCATAGCCATAGCAGCCATAGCCATAGCCATAGCAGCCATAGCAATAGCCATAGCAGCCATAACCACAGCCATAGCAGCCATAGCCATAGCCATAGCAGCCATAGCCATAGCCATAGCAGTCATAGCCATAGACATAGCCATAGCAGCTATAGCCATAGCCATAGCCATAGCAGACATAGCCATAGCCATAGCAGCCATAGCCATAGCCATACCCATAGCAGCCATAGACATAGCCATAGCAGCCATACCAATGGCCATAGTAGCCAAAGCCGTAGCCATAGCAGCCATAGCCATAGCCATATCCATAGCGGCCATAGCCATAGCCATAGCAGTCATAGCCATAGCCATAGCCATAGCAGCCATAGCCATAGCCATAGCCATAGCCATAGCAGCCATAGCCATAGCCATAGCAGCCATAGCCATAGCCATAGCAGACATAGCCACAGCCATAGCAGCCATAGCCATAGCCATAGCTGCCATAGGCATAGCCATACCCATAGCAGCCATAGACATAGCCATAGTAGTCATAGCAATAGCCATAGCCATAGCCATAGCAGCCATAGCCATAGCCATAGCAGCCATAGCCATAGCATTAGCAGCCATAGCTATAGCCATAGCAGCCATAGCCATAGCCATAGCCATAGCAGCCATAGCCATAGCCATAGCCTTAGGGGCCATAGACATAACCATAGCCATAGCAGTCATAGAAATAGCCATAGCCGCCATAGCCATGGCCATAGTATCCAAAACCATAGCCATAGCAGCCATAGCCACAGCCATAGCAGCCATAGCCATAGCCATAGCCATAGCAGCCATAGCCATAGCCATAGCAGCCATAGCAATAGCCATAGCAGCCATAACCACAGCCATAGCAGCCATAGCCATAGCCATAGCAGCCATAGCCATAGCCATAGCAGCCAGAGCCAGAGCCACAGCAGCCGTAGACATAGCCATAGCAGTCATGGCCATAGCCATAGCAGACATAACCACAGCCACAGCAGCCATAGCCATAGCCATAGCAGCCATAGCCATAGCCATAGCAGCCAGAGCCAGTGCCACAGCAGCCGTAGACATAGCCATAGCCTTAGGGGCCATAGACATAACCATAGCCATAGCAGCCATAGAAATAGCCATAGCCGCCATAGCCATGGCCATAGTATCCAAAACCATAGCCATAGCAGCCATAGCCAAAGACATAGCCATAGCAGCCATAGCCATAGCCATAGCCATAGCCATAGCAGCCATAGCCATAGCCATAGCAGACATAGCCATAGCCATAGCCATAGCAGCCTTATCCATAGCCATAGTAGCCATAGCCATAGCCATAGCAGCCATAGCCGCCATAGCCATAGCCATAGCAGCCATAGCCATAGCCATTGCAGCCATAGCCATAGCCATAGCAGCCATAGCCATAGCCATACCCATAGCAGCCATAGCCATAGCCATAGCAGTCATGGCCATATCCATAGACAAAGCAACCATACCCATAGCCACAGCCATAGCAGCCATAGCCATAACCATAGCAGCCATAGCCATAGCAGACATAACCACAGCCATAGCAGTCATAGCCAAAGCCATAGCCATAGCAGCCATAGCCATAGCCATAGCAGCCATAGCCATAGCTATAGCAGCCAGAGCCAGAGCCACAGCAGCCGTAGACATAGCCATAGCCTTAGCAGCCATAGCCATAGCCATAGCTATAGCAGCCATAGCCATAGCAGCCATAGACATATCCATAGCAGCCAGAGCCAGAGCCACAGCAGCCGTAGACATAGCCATAGCATCCATAGCCATAGCAGCCGTAGCCATAGCCATAGCTGCCATAGTCATAACCTTAGCCATTGCAGCCATAGCCATAGCCATAGCAGCCATAGCCGTAGCCATAGCAGCCATAGCCATAGTCATAGCAGCCATAGCAATAGCCATAGCAGCCATAGCGATAGCCGTAGCAGCCGTAGGCATAGCCATAGCAGCCATAGCTATATCCATAGCAGACACACACATAGCCACAGCCATAGCAGCCATAATCATAGCCATAGCCATAGCAGCCAATGCCATAGCCATAGCCATAGCCATAGCAGCCGATGCCATATCCATAGCCATAGCAGCTGTAGCTATTGCCAAAGCGGCCATAGCCATAGCCACAGCAGCCTTAGCCATAGCCATAGCCATAGCAGACATAGCCATAGCCATAGCCATAGCAGCCTTAGCCATAGCCATAGTCATAGCAGCCATAGCCACAGCCATAGCCATAGCAGCCATAGCCAAAGCCATAGCAGCCATAGCCATAGCAGCCGCAGCCATAGCCATAGCCATAGCAGCCATTGCCATAGCCATAGCAGCCATAACCACAGCCATAGCGGCCATAGCCATAGCCATAGCAGCCAGAGCCATAGCAGCCAGAGCCAGAGCCACAGCTGCCGTAGACATAGCCATAGCCTTAGCAGCCATAGACATAATCATAGCCATAGCAGCCATAGCCATAGCCACAGCAGCCACAGCCATGGCCATAGTAGCCAAAGCCATAGCCATGGCCATAGTAGCCAAAGCCATAGCCATTGCAGCCATAGCCATAGACATAACCATAGCCGCCAAAACCATAGCCGTAGCCATAGCCATAGCAGCCATAGCCATAGCCATAGCAGCCATAGCCATAGCAGCCATAGCCACAGTCATAGCAGCCATAGCCATAGCCATAGCCATAGCAGCCATAGACATAGCCATAGCAGCCATAGCCATAGCCATACCCATAGCAGCCATAGCCATAGCCATAGCCATAGCAGCCATAGCCAAATCCATAGCAGCCATAGCCATAGCCATAGCAGCCATAACCACAGCCACAGCAGCCATAGCCATAGCCATAGCAGCCATAGACATAGCCACAGCAGCCAGAGGCAGAGCCACAGCAGCCGTAGACATAGCCATAGCCTTAGCAGCCGTAGACATAACCATAGCCATAGCAGACATAGCCATAGCCATAGCAGACATATCCATGGACATAGTAGCCAAAGCCATAGCCATAGCAGCCATAGCCATAGACATAGCCATAGCAGCCATAGCCGTAGCCATAGCCATAGCCATAGCAGTCATAGCAATAGCCATAGCTGCCATAGTCACAACCATAGCCATAGAAGCCATAGCCATAGCCATAGCAGCCATAGCCGTAGCCATAGCAGCAATAGCCATAGCCATAGCACCCATTGCCATAGCCATAGCAGCCATAACCACAGGCCTAGCGGCCATAGCCATAGCCATAGCAGCCAGAGCCATAGCAGCCAGAGCCAGAGCCACAGCAGCCGTAGACATAGCCATAGCCTTAGTAGCCATAGACATAATCATAGCCATAGCAGCCATAGCCATAGCCACAGCAGCCACAGCCATGGCCATAGTAGCCAAAGCCATAGCCATGGCCATAGTAGCCAAAGCCATAGCCATTGCAGCCATAGCCATAGACATAACCATAGCCGCCAAAACCATAGCCGTAGCCATAGCCATAGCAGCCATAGCCATAGCCATAGCAGCCATAGCCATAGCAGCCATAGCCACAGTCATAGCAGCCATAGCCATAGCCATAGCCATATCAGCCATAGACATAGCCATAGCAGCCATAGCCATAGCCATACCCATAGCAGCCATAGCCATAGCCATAGCCATAGCAGCCATAGCCTCAGCCATGGCGGACATAGCAGCCATAGCCGTAGCCATAGCCATAGTCATAGCAGCCATAGCGATCGCCATAGCAGCCATAGCCATAGTCATAGCAGCCATAGCCATAGCCACAGCCATATCAGCCATATCCATAGCCATAGCAGCCACAGCGATAGCCATAGCAGCCGTAGGCAGAGCCATAGCAGCCATAGCTATATCCATAGTAGACACACACATAGCCACAGCCATAGCAGCCATAATCATAGCCATAGCCTTAGCAGCCAATGCCATAGCCATAGCCATAGCAGCTGTAGCCATTGCCAAAGCGGCCATAGCCATAGCCACAGCAGCCTTAGCCATAGCCATAGCCAGAGCAGCCATAGCCATAGCAGCCGCAGCCATAGCCACAGACATAGCAGCCATAGCCATAACCATAGCAGCCATAGCCATAGCCATAGCAGACATAACCACAGCCATAGCAACCATAGCCATAGCCATAGCAGCCATAGCCATAGCCATAGCAGCCATAGCCATAGCCATAGCAGCCAGAGCCAGAGCCACAGCAGCCGTAGTCATAGCCATAGCCTTAGCAGCCATACACAGAACCATAGCCATAGGAGCCATAGCCATAGCCATAGCAGCCATAGTCACAGCCATAGCAGCCATAGCCACAGCCGTAGCAGCCATAGCCATAGCCATAGCAGCCATAACCATAGCCATAGCAGCCATAGCGATAGCCATAGCAGCCGTAGGCAGAGCCATAGCAGCCATAGCTATATCCATAGTAGACACACACATAGCCACAGGCATAGCAGCCATAATCATAGCCATAGCCATAGCAGCTGTAGCCACTGCCAAAGCGGCCATAGCCATAGCCACAGCAGCCTTAGCCATAGCCATAGCCACAGCAGCCATAGCCATAGCAGCCGCAGCCATAGCCACAGCCATAGCAGCCATAGCCATAACCATAGCAGCCATAGCCATAGCAGACATAACCACAGCCATAGCAGCCATAGCCACAGCCATAGCCGCCATAGCCATAGCCATAGCAGCCAGAGGCAGAGCCACAGCAGCCGTAGACATAGCCATAGCCTTAGGAGCCATAGACATAACCATAGCCATAGCAGCCATAGCCATAGCCATAGCCGCCACAGCCATGGCCATAGTATCCAAAACCATAGCCATAGCAGCCATAGCCAAAGACATAGCCATAGCAGCCATAGCCATAGCCATAGCCATAGCCATAGCAGCCATAGCCATAGCCATAGCAGACATAGCCATAGCCATAGCCATAGCAGCCGTATCCATAGCCATAGTAGCCATAGCAATAGCCATAGCACCGATAGTCGCCATAGCCATAACCATAGCAGCCATAGCCATAGCCATAGCAGACATAGCCATAGCCCTAGCCATAGCAGCCGTATCCATAGCCATAGTAGCCATAGCCATAGCCATAGCAGCCATAGCCGCCATAGCTATAGCCATAGCAGCCATAGTAGACACAGCCATAGCCATAGCAGCCATAGCCATAGTCATATCAGGCATAGCCGCAGCCATAGCAGCCATAGCCATAGCCATAGCAGCCATAACCACAGCCATAGCAGCCATAGCCATAGCCATAGCAGCCATAGCCATAGCCATAGCAGCCATAGCCATAGGCGTAGCAGCCATAGCAGCCATAGCGATAGCCATAGCAGCCATAGGCATACTCATAGCAGCCGGAGCCAGAGCCACAGCAGCCGTAGGCATAGCCATAGCCTTAGCAGCCATAGCCATAACCATACCCATAGCAGCCATAGCCATAGCCATAGCAGCCATTGCAATGGCCATAGTAGCCAAAGCCGTAGCCATAGCAGCCATAGCCATAGCCATAGCAGCCATAGCCATACCCACAGCAGCCATAGCCATAGCCATAGCAGTCATAGCCATAGCCATAGCCATAGCAGCCATACCAATGGCCATAGTAGCCAAAGCCGTAGCCATAGCAGCCATAGCCATAGCCATATCCATAGCGGCCAGAGCCAGAGCCACAGCAGCCGTAGTCATAGCCATAGCCTTAGCAGCCATACACAGAACCATAGCCATAGCAGCCATAGCCATAGCCATAGCAGCCACAGTCATAGCCATAGCAGCCATAGCCACAGCCGTAGCAGCCATAGCCATAGCCATAGCAGCCATAGCCATAGCCATAGCAGCCAGAGCCAGAGCCACAGCAGCCGTAGTCATAGCCATAGCCTTAGCAGCCATACACAGAACCATAGCCATAGCAGCCATAGCCATAGCCATAGCAGCCATAGTCACAGCCATAGCAGCCATAGCCACAGCCGTAGCAGCCATAGCCATAGCCATAGCAGCCATAACCATAGACATAGCAGCCATAGCGATAGCCATAGCAGCCGTAGGCAGAGCCATAGCAGCCATAGCTATATCCATAGTAGACACACACATAGCCAGAGGCATAGCAGCCATAATCATAGCCATAGCCATAGCAGCCAATGCCATAGCCATAGCCATAGCAGCTGTAGCCACTGCCAAAGCGGCCATAGCCATAGCCACAGCAGCCTTAGCCATAGCCATAGCCACAGCAGCCATAGCCATAGCAGCCGCAGCCATAGGCACAGCCATAGCAGCCATAGCCATAACCATAGCAGCCACAGCCATAGCAGACATAACCACAGCCATAGCAGCCATAGCCACAGCCATAGCAGCCATAGCCATAGCCATAGCAGCCAGAGCCAGAGCCACAGCAGCCGTAGACATAGCCATAGCCTTAGGAGCCATAGACATAACCATAGCCATAGCAGCCATAGCCATAGCCATAGCCGCCACAGCCATGGCCATAGTATCCAAAACCATAGCCATAGCAGCCATAGCCAAAGACATAGCCATAACAGCCATAGCCATAGACATAGCCATAGCCATAGCAGCCATAGCCACAGCCATAGCAGACATAGCCATAGCCATAGCCATAGCAGCCATAGCCATAGCCATAGCAGACATAGCCATAGCCATAGCCATAGCAGCCGTATCCATAGCCATAGTAGCCATAGCCATAGCCATAGCAGCCATAGCCGCCATAGCTATAGCCATAGCAGCCATAGTAGACACAGCCATAGCCATAGCAGCCATAGCCATAGTCATATCAGGCATAGCCGCAGCCATAGCAGCCATAGCCATAGCCATAGCAGCCATAACCACAGCCATAGCAGCCATAGCCATAGCCATAGCAGCCATAGCCATAGCCATAGCAGCCATAGCCATAGGCGTAGCAGCCATAGCAGCCATAGCGATAGCCATAGCAGCCATAGGCATACTCATAGCAGCCGGAGCCAGAGCCACAGCAGCCGTAGGCATAGCCATAGCCTTAGCAGCCATAGCCATAACCATACCCATAGCAGCCATAGCCATAGCCATAGCAGCCATTGCAATGGCCATAGTAGCCAAAGCCGTAGGGATAGCAGCCATAGCCATAGCCATCGCAGCCATAGCCATACCCACAGCAGCCATAGCCATAGCCATAGCAGTCATAGCCATAGCCATAGCAGCCATACCAATGGCCATAGTAGCCAAAGCCGTAGCCATAGCAGCCATAGCCATAGCCATATCCATAGCGGCCATAGCCATAGCCATAGCAGTCATAGCCATAGCCATAGCCATAGCAGCCATGGCCATAGCCATAGTCATAGCAGCCATAGCCATAGCCATAGCAGCCATAGCCACAGCCATAGCAGACATAGCCACAGCCATAGCAGCCATAGCCATAGCCATAGCAGCCATAGCCATCGCCATAGCCTTAGCAGCAATAGCCATAGTCATAGCCATAGCCATAGCAGCTATAGCCATAGCCATAGCCATAGCAGCCATTGCCATAGCCATAGCAGCCATAACCACAGCCATAGCGGCCATAGCCATAGCCATAGCAGCCAGAGCCATAGCAGACAGAGCCAGAGCCACAGCAGCCGTAGACATCGCCATAGCCTTAGCAGCCATAGACATAATCATAGCCATAGCAGCCATAGCCATAGCCATATCCATAGCGGCCATAGCCATAGCCATAGCAGTCATAGCCATAGCCATAGCCATAGCAGCCATAGCCATAGCCATAGCCATAGCAGCCATAGCCATAGCCGTAGCAGCCATAGCCATAGCCATAGCAGCCATAGCAGCCATAGCCATAGCCATAGCAGTCATAGCCATAGCCATAGCCATAACAGCCATAGCCATAGCCATAGCCATAGCCATAGCAGCCATAGCCATAGCCATAGCAGCCATAGCCATAGCCATAGCAGATATAGCCACAGCCATAGCAGCCATAGCCATAGCCATAGCTGCCATAGGCATAGCCATACCCATAGCAGACATAGACATAGCCATAGCAGTCATAGCCATAGCCATAGCCATAGCCATAGCAGCCATAGCCATAGCCATAGCAGCCATAGCCATAGCCATAGCAGCCATAGCAATAGCCATAGCAGCCATAACCACAGCCATAGCAGCCATAACCATAGCCATAGCAGCCATAGCCATAGCCATAGCAGTCATAGCCATAGACATAGCCATAGCAGCTATAGCCATAGCCATAGCCATAGCAGACATAGCCATAGCCATAGCAGCCATAGCCATAGCCATACCCATAGCAGCCATAGCCATAGCCATAGCAATCATGGCCATAGCCAGAGACAAAGCAGCCATAGCCTTAGCCACAGCCATAGAAGCCATAGCCATAACCATAGCAGCCATAGCCATAGCCATAGCAGACATAACCACAGCCATAGCAGCCATAGCCATAGCCATAGCTGCCATAGCCATACCCATAGCAGCCATTGCCATAGCCATAGCCATAGCCATAGCAGCCATAGCCATAGCCGATGCAGCCATAGCCATAGCCATAGCAGCCATAGCCGTAGCCATAGCAGCCATAGCCATAGCCAATGCCGCCATAACCATAGCCATAGCATCCATAGCGATAGCCATAGCGGCCATAGCCATATCCATAGCAGCCAGAGCCATAGCAGCCAGAGCCAGAGCCACAGCAGCCGTAGACATAGCCATAGCCTTAGCAGCCATAGACATAATCATAGCCATAGCAGCCATAGCCATAGCCACAGCAGCCACAGCCATGGCCATAGTAGCCAAAGCCATAGCCATGGCCATAGTACCCAAAGCCATAGCCATTGCAGCCATAGCCATAGACATAGCCATAGCCGCCAAAACCATAGCCGTAGCCATAGACATAGCCATAGCCGCCAAAACCATAGCCGTAGCCATAGCCATTGCAGCCATAGCCATAGCCATAGCAGCCATACCAATGGCCATAGCAGCCAAAGCCGTAGGCATAGCAGCCATTGCCATAGCCATATCCATAGCGGCCATAGCCATAGCCATAGCAGTCATAGCCATAGCCATAGCCATAGCAGCCACAGCCATAGCCATAGCCATAGCCATAGCAGCCATAGCCATAGCCATAGCAGCCATAGCCATAGCCATAGCAGACATAGCCACAGCCATAGCAGCCATAGCCATAGCCATAGCTGCCATAGGCATAGCCATACCCATAGCAGCCATAGACATAGCCATAGCAGTCATAGCCATAGCCATAGCCATAGCCATAGCAGCCATAGCCATAGCCATAGCAGCCATAGCCATAGCCATAGCAGCCATAGCAATAGCCATAGCAGCCATAACCACAGCCATAGCAGCCATAGCCATAGCCATAGCAGCCATAGCCATAGCCATAGCAGTCATAGCCATAGACATAGCCATAGCAGCTATAGCCATAGCCATAGCCATAGCAGACATAGCCATAGCCATAGCAGCCATAGCCATAGCCATACCCATAGCAGCCATAGACATAGCCATAGCAGCCATACCAATGGCCATAGTAGCCAAAGCCGTAGCCATAGCAGCCATAGCCATAGCCATATCCATAGCGGCCATAGCCATAGCCATAGCAGTCATAGCCATAGCCATAGCCATAGCAGCCATAGCCAT
Organism: Calliopsis andreniformis; assembly: GCF_051401765.1. NCBI lineage: Eukaryota > Metazoa > Arthropoda > Insecta > Hymenoptera > Andrenidae > Calliopsis > Calliopsis andreniformis. The sequence continues at coordinate 1,131,361 of NW_027480494.1, forward strand.
AGCCATAGCCATAGCCATAGCAGCCATAGCCATAGCCATAGCAGCCATAGCCATAGCCATAGCAGACATAGCCACAGCCATAGCAGCCATAGCCATAGCCATAGCTGCCATAGGCATAGCCATACCCATAGCAGCCATAGACATAGCCATAGTAGTCATAGCAATAGCCATAGCCATAGCCATAGCAGCCATAGCCATAGCCATAGCAGCCATAGCCATAGCATTAGCAGCCATAGCTATAGCCATAGCAGCCATAACCACAGCCATAGCAGCCATAGCCATAGCCATAGCGGCCATAGCCATAGCCATAGCAGTCATAGCCATAGACATAGCCATAGCAGTCATTGCCATAGACATAGCCATAGCAGCTATAGCCATAGCCATAGCCATAGCAGACATAGCCATAGCCATACCCATAGCAGCCATAGCCATAGCCATAGCAATCATGGCCATAGCCAGAGACAAAGCAGGCATAGCCATAGCCACAGCCATAGCAGCCATAGCCATAACCATAGCAGCCATAGCCATAGCCATAGCAGACATAACCACAGCCATAGCAGCCATAGCCATAGCCATAGCTGCCATAGGCATGGCCATAGTAGCCAAAGCCATAGCCATAGCAGCCATAGCCATAGACATAGCCATAGCATCCATAGCCATAGCCATAGCCATGGCCATAGCAGCTATAGCCATACCCATAGCAGCCATAGCCATAGCCATAGCAGTCATAGCCATAGCCATAGCCATAGCCATAGCCATAGCAGCCATAGCCATAGCCGATGCAGCCATAGCCATAGCCATAGCAGCCATAGCCATCGCCATAGCCTTAGCAGCAATAGCCATAGTCATAGCCATAGCCATAGCAGCTATAGCCATAGCCATAGCCATAGCAGCCATTGCCATAGCCATAGCAGCCATAACCACAGCCATAGCGGCCATAGCCATATCCATAGCAGCCAGAGCCATAGCAGCCAGAGCCAGAGCCACAGCAGCCGTAGACATAGCCATAGCCTTAGCAGCCATAGACATAATCATAGCCATAGTAGCCATAGCCATAGCCACAGCAGCCACAGCCATGGCCATAGTAGCCAAAGCCATAGCCATGGCCATAGTAGCCAAAGCCATAGCCATTGCAGCCATAGCCATAGACATAGCCATAGCCGCCAAAACCATAGCCGTAGCCATAGCCATAGCAGCCATAGCCATAGCCATAGCAGCCATACCAATGGCCATAGTAGCCAAAGCCGTAGGCATAGCAGCCATAGCCATAGCCATATCCATAGCGGCCATAGCCATAGCCATAGCAGTCATAGCCATAGCCATAGCCATAGCAGCCACAGCCATAGCCATAGCCATAGCCATAGCAGCCATAGCCATAGCCATAGCAGCCATAGCCATAGCCATAGCAGACATAGCCACAGCCATAGCAGCCATAGCCATAGCCATAGCTGCCATAGGCATAGCCATACCCATAGCAGCCATAGACATAGCCATAGCAGTCATAGCCATAGCCATAGCCATAGCAGCCATAGCCATAGCCATAGCCATAGCAGCCATAGCCATAGCCAAACCCATAGCAGCCATAGCCATAGCCAAACCCATAGCAGCCATAGCCATAGCCATAGCAGTCATGGCCATAGCCATAGACAAAGCAGCCATAGCCATAGCCACAGCCATAGCAGCCATAGCCATAACCATAGCAGACATAGCCATAGCCATAGCAGACATAACCACAGCCACAGCAGCCATAGCCATAGCCATAGCAGCCATAGCCATAGCCATAGCAGCCAGAGCCAGAGCCACAGCAGCCGTAGACATAGCCATAGCCTCAGGGGCCATAGGCATAACCATAGCCATAGCAGCCATAGAAATAGCCATAGCCGCCACAGCCATGGCCATTGTATCCAAAACCATAGCCATAGCAGCCATAGCCAAAGACATAACCATAGCAGCCATAGCCATAGCCATAGCCATAGCCAAAGCAGCCATAGCCATAGCCATAGCAGACATAGCCATAGCCATAGCCATAGCAGCCGTATCCATAGCCATAGTAGCCATAGCCATAGCCATAGCAGCCATAGTCGCCATAGCCATAACCATAGCAGCCATAGCCATAGCCATAGCAGACATAGCCATAGCCATAGCCATAGCAGCCGTATCCATAGCCATAGCCATTGCAGCCATAGCCATAGCCATTGCAGCCATAGCCATAGCCATAGCAGCCATAGCCATAGCCATACCCATAGCAGCCATAGCCATAGCCATAGCAGTCATGGCCATAGCCATAGACAAAGCAACCATAGCCATAGCCACAGCCATAGCAGCCATAGCCATAACCATAGCAGCCATAGCCATAGCCATAGCAGACATAACCACAGCCATAGCAGCCATAGCCATAGCCATAGCAGCCATAGCCATCGCCATAGCCTTAGCAGCAATAGCCATAGTCATAGCCATAGCCATAGCAGCCATAGCCATCGCCATAGCCTTAGCAGCAATAGCCATAGTCATAGCCATAGCCATAGCAGCTATAGCCATAGCCATAGCCATAGCAGCCACAGCCGTAGCCATAGCAGCCATAGCCATAGCCATAGCAGCCATAGTAGAAATAGCCATAGCCATAGCAGCCAGAGCCAGAGCCACAGCAGCCGTAGACATAGCCATAGCATCCATAGCCATAGCAGCCGTAGCCATAGCCATAGCTGCCATAGTCATAACCTTAGCCATTGCAGCCATAGCCATAGCCATAGCAGCCATAGCCGTAGCCATAGCAGCCATAGCCATAGTCATAGCAGCCATAGCCATAGCCATAGCAGCCATAGCGATAGCCGTAGCAGCCGTAGGCATAGCCATAGCAGCCATAGCTACATCCATAGCAGACACACACATAGCCACAGCCATAGCAGCCATAATCATAGCCATAGCCATAGCCGCCACAGCCATGGCCATAGTATCCAAAACCATAGCCATAGCAGCCATAGCCAATGTCATAGCCATAGCAGCCATAGCCATAGCCATAGCCATAGCAGCCATAGCCATATCCATAGCAGCCATAGCCGTAGCCATAGCAGCCATAGCCATAGCCAATGCAGCCATAACCATAGCCATAGCATCCATAGTGATAGCCATAGCAGCCGTAGGCAGAGCCATAGCAACCGTAGCTATATCCATAGCAGACACACACATAGCCACAGCCATAGCAGCCATAATCATAGCCATAGCCATAGCAGCTGTAGCCATTGCCAAAGCGGCCATAGCCATAGCCACAGCAGCCTTAGCCATAGCCATAGCCATAGCAGACATAGCCATAGCCATAGCCATAGCAGCCTTGGCCGTAGCCATAGTCATAGCAGACATAGCCATAGCCATAGCCATAGCAGCCATAGCCATAGCCATAGCAGCCGTAGCCATAGCAGCCGCAGCCATAGCCATAGCCATAGCAGCCATTGCCATAGCCATTGCAGCCATAACCACAGCCATAGCAGCCATAGCCATAGCCATAGCAGCCATAGGCATATCCATAGCAGCGAGAGCCAGAGCCGCAGCAGCCGTAGACATAGCCATATCCTTAGCAGCCATAGACATAACCATAGCAACAGCAGCCATAGCTATAGCCATAGCTGCCATAGCCATGGCCATAGTAGCCAAAGCCATAGCCATAGCAGCCATAGCCACAGCCATAGCAGACATAGCCACAGCCATAGCAGCCATAGCCATACCCATAGCAGCCGTAGACATAGCCATAGCCTTAGCAGCCATAGACATAATCATAGCCATAGCAGCCATAGCCATAGCCACAGCAGCCACAGCCATGGCCATAGTAGCCAAAGCCATAGCCATGGCCATAGTAGCCAAAGCCATAGCCATTGCAGCCATAGCCATAGACATAGCCATAGCCGCCAGAACCATAGCCGTAGCCATAGCCATAGCAGCCATAGCCATAGACATAGCAGCCATACCAATGGCCATAGTAGCCAAAGCCGTAGCCATAGCAGCCATAGCCATAGCCATATCCATAGCGGCCATAGCCATAGCCATAGCGGTCATAGCCATAGCCATAGCCATAGCAGCCATAGCCATAGCCATAGCCATAGCCATAGCAGCCATAGCCATAGCCATAGCAGCCATAGCCATAGCCATAGCAGACATAGCGACAGCCATAGCAGCCATAGCCATAGCCATAGCAGCCATAGCCATAGCCATAGCAGTCATAGCCATAGACATAGCCATAGCAGCTATAGCCATAGCCATAGCCATAGCAGACATAGCCATAGCCATAGCAGCCATAGCCATAGCCATACCCATAGCAGCCATAGCCATAGCCATAGCAATCATGGCCATAGCCAGAGACAAAGCAGCCATAGTCATAGCCACAGCCATAGCAGCCATAGCCATAACCATAGCAGCCATAGCCACAGCCATAGCAGACATAACCACAGCCATAGCAGCCATAGCCATAGCCATAGCTGCCATAGGCATGGCAATAGTAGCCAAAGCCATAGCCATAGCAGCCATAGCCATAGACATAGCCATAGCAGCCATAGCCACAGCCATAGCAGACATAGACATAGCCATAGCAGTCATAGCCATAGCCATAGCCATAGCCATAGCAGCCATAGCCATAGCCATAGCAGCCATAGCCATAGCCATAGCAGCCATAGCAATAGCCATAGCAGCCATAACCACAGCCATAGCAGCCATAACCATAGCCATAGCAGCCATAGCCATAGCCATAGCAGTCATAGCCATAGAAATAGCCATAGCAGCTATAGCCATAGCCATAGCCATAGCAGACATAGCCATAGCCATAGCAGCCATAGCCATAGCCATACCCATAGCAGCCATAGCCATAGCCATATCCATAGCGGCCATAGCCATAGCCATAGCAGTCATAGCCATAGCCATAGCCATAGCAGCCATAGCCATAGCCATAGCCATAGCCATAGCAGCCATAGCCATAGCCATAGCAGCCATAGCCATAGCCATAGCAGACATAGCCACAGCCATAGCAGCCATAGCCATAGCCATAGCTGCAATAGGCATAGCCATACCCATAGCAGCCATAGACATAGCCATAGCCATAGCAGCCATAGCCATATCCATAGCAGCCATAGCAATAGCCATAGCAGCCATAACCACAGCCATAGCAGCCATAGCCATAGCCATAGCAGCCATAGCCATAGCCATAGCAGTCATAGCCATAGACATAGCCATAGCAGCCATAGCCATAGCCATAGCCGTAGCAGACATAGTCATAGCCATAGCAGCCATAGCCATAGCCATACCCATAGCAGCCATAGCCATAGCCATAGCAATCATGGCCATAGCCATAGACAAAGCAGCCATAGCCATAGCCACAGCCATAGCAGCCATAGCCATAACCATAGCAGCCATAGCCATAGCCATAGCAGACATAACCACAGCCATAGCAGCCATAGCCATAGCCATAGCTGCCATAGGCATGGCCATAGTAGCCAAAGCCATAGCCATAGCAGCCATAGCCATAGACATAGCCATAGCATCCATAGCCATAGCCATAGCCATTGCCATAGCAGCCATAGCCATACCCATAGCAGCCATAGCCATAGCCATAGCCATACCCATAGCAGCCATAGCCATAGCCATAGCAGTCATAGCCATAGCCATAGCCATAGCAGCCATAGCCGTAGCCATAGCAGCCATAGCCATAGCCATAGCAGCCATAACCATAGCCATAGCAGCCATAGCGATAGCCATAGCAGCCGTAGGCAGAGCCATCGCAACCATAGCTATATCCATAGCAGACACACACATAGCCACAGCCATAGCAGCTATAATCATAGCCATAGCCATAGCAGCCAATGTCATAGCCATAGCCATAGCAGCTGTAGCCATTGCCAAAGCGGCCATAGCCATAGCCACAGCAGCCTTAGCCATAGCCATAGCCATAGCAGACATAGCCATAGCCATAGCCATGGCAGCCTTGGCCGTAGCCATAGTCATAGCAGACATAGCCATAGCCATAGCCATAGCAGCCATAGCCATAGCAATAGCAGCCGTAGCCATAGCAGCCGCAGCCATAGCCATAGCCATAGCAGCCATTGCCATAGCCGTTGCAGCCATAACCACAGCCATAGCAGCCATAGCCATAGCCATAGCAGCCATAGGCATATCCATAGCAGCCAGAGCCAGAGCCGCAACAGCCGTAGACATAGCCATATCCTTAGCAGCCATAGACATAACCATAGCCATAGCAGCCATAGCCATAGCCATAGCTGCTGTAGCCATGGCCATAGTAGCCACAGCCATAGCGATAGCAGCCATAGCCATAGACATAGACATAGCCATAGCAGCCATAGCCATAGCCATAGCCATAGCCATAGCAGCCATAGCAGCCATAGCGATAGCCATAGCAGCCATAGGCATACCCATAGCAGCCGGAGCCAGAGCCACAGCAGCCGTAGACATAGCCATAGCCTTAGCATTCATAGCCATAACCATAGCCATAGCAGCCATAGCCATAGCCATAGCAGCCATAGCGATAGCCATAGCAGCCATAGCCATAGCCATAGCAGTCATAGCCATAGCCATAGCCATAACAGCCATAGCCATAGCAGCCATAGCCATAGCCATAGCCATAGCCGTAGCAGCCATAGCCATAGCCACAGCAGCCTTAGCCATAGCCATAGCCATAGCAGACATAGCCATAGCCATAGCCATGGCAGCCTTGGCCGTAGCCATAGTCATAGCAGACATAGCCATAGCCATAGCCATAGCAGCCATAGCCATAGCAATAGCAGCCGTAGCCATAGCAGCCGCAGCCATAGCCATAGCCATAGCAGCCATTGCCATAGCCGTTGCAGCCATAACCACAGCCATAGCAGCCATAGCCATAGCCATAGCAGCCATAGGCATATCCATAGCAGCCAGAGCCAGAGCCGCAACAGCCGTAGACATAGCCATATCCTTAGCAGCCATAGACATAACCATAGCCATAGCAGCCATAGCCATAGCCATAGCTGCTGTAGCTATGGCCATAGTAGCCACAGCCATAGCCATAGCAGCCATAGCCATAGACATAGACATAGCCATAGCAGCCATAGCCATAGCCATAGCCATAGCCATAGCAGCCATAGCCATAGCCGTAGCAGCCATAGCCATAGCCATAGCAGCCATAGCAGCCATAGCGATAGCCATAGCAGCCATAGGCATACCCATAGCAGCCGGAGCCAGAGCCACAGCAGCCGTAGACATAGCCATAGCCTTAGCATTCATAGCCATAACCATAGCCATAGCAGCCATTGCCATAGCCATAGCAGCCATAGCGATAGCCATAGCAGCCATAGCCATAGCCATAGCAGTCATAGCCATAGCCATAGCCATAACAGCCATAGCCATAGCAGCCATAGCCATAGCCATAGCCATAGCCGTAGCAGCCATAGCCATAGCCATAGCAGCCAGAGCCATAGCCATAGCAGCCATAGCCACAGCCAGAGCAGTCATAGCCACAGCCATAGCAGTCATGGCCATAGCCATAGCAGCCATAGGCATAGCCATACCCATAGCAGCCATAGCCATAGCCATAGCAGTCATAGATATAGCCATAGCCATAGCAGCCATAGCCATAGCCATAGCCATAGCAGCCATAGCCATAGCAGACATAGCCATAGCCATACCCATAGCAGCCATAGCCATAGCCATAGCCGTCATAGCCATAGCCACAGCCGTAGCAGCCATAGCCATAGCCATAGCCATAGCAGGCATAGCCATAGCCATAGCAGCCATAGCAATAGCCATAGCAGCCATAACCACAGCCATAGCAGCCATAGCCATAGCCATAGCAGCCATAGACATAACCATAGCAGCCAGAGCCAGAGCCACAGCAGCCGTAGACATAGCCACAGCCTTGGCAGCCATAGACATAACCATGGCCATAGCAGCCATAGCCATAGCCATAGCAGCCATAGCCATAGCCATAGCAGCCGTAGCGATAGCCATAGCAGCCATAGGCATACCCATAGCAGCCGGAGCCAGAGCCACAGCAGCCGTAGACATAGCCATAGCCTTAGCAGCCACAGCCATAGCCATAGCCATAGCAGCCATAGCCATAGCCATAGCAGCCATACCAATGGCCATAGTAGCCAAAGCCGTAGCCATAGCAGCCATAGCCATAGTCATATCCATAGCGGCCATAGCCATAGCCATAGCAGTCATAGCCATAGCCATAGCCATAGCAGCCATGGCCATAGCCATAGCCATAGCAGCCATAGCCATAGCCATAGCAGCCATAGCCATAGCCATAGCAGACATAGCCACAGCCATAGCAGCCATAGCGATAGCCATAGCTGCCATAGGCATAGCCATACCCATAGCAGCCATAGACATAGACATAGCAGTCATAGCCATAGCCATAGCCATAGCAGCCATAGCCATAGCCATAGCCATAGCAGCCATAGCCATAGGCATAGCAGCCATAGCAATAGCCATAGCAGCCATAACCACAGCCATAGCAGCCATAGCCATAGCCATAGCAGCCATAGCCATAGCCATAGCAGTTATAGCCATAGACATAGCCATAGCAGCCATAGCCATAGCCATAGCCATAGCAGACATAGCCATAGCCATAGCAGCCATAGCCATAGCCAAACCCATAGCAGCCATAGCCATGGCCATAGCAGTCATGGCCATAGCCATAGACAAAGCAGCCATAGCCATAGCCACAGCCATAGCAGCCATAGCCATAACCATAGCAGCCATAGCCATAGCCATAGCAGACATAACCACAGCCACAGCAGCCATAGCCATAGCCATAGCAGCCATAGCCATAGCCATAGCAGCCAGAGCCAGAGCCACAGCAGCCGTAGACATAGCCATAGCCTTAGGGGCCATAGACATAACCATAGCCATAGCAGTCATAGAAATAGCCATAGCCGCCATAGCCATGGCCATAGTATCCAAAACCATAGCCATAGCAGCCATAGCCACAGCCATAGCAGCCATAGCCATAGCCATAGCCATAGCAGCCATAGCCATAGCCATAGCAGCCATAGCAATAGCCATAGCAGCCATAACCACAGCCATAGCAGCCATAGCCATAGCCATAGCAGCCATAGCCATAGCCATAGCAGCCAGAGCCAGAGCCACAGCAGCCGTAGACATAGCCATAGCAGTCATGGCCATAGCCATAGCAGACATAACCACAGCCACAGCAGCCATAGCCATAGCCATAGCAGCCATAGCCATAGCCATAGCAGCCAGAGCCAGTGCCACAGCAGCCGTAGACATAGCCATAGCCTTAGGGGCCATAGACATAACCATAGCCATAGCAGCCATAGAAATAGCCATAGCCGCCATAGCCATGGCCATAGTATCCAAAACCATAGCCATAGCAGCCATAGCCAAAGACATAGCCATAGCAGCCATAGCCATAGCCATAGCCATAGCCATAGCAGCCATAGCCATAGCCATAGCAGACATAGCCATAGCCATAGCCATAGCAGCCTTATCCATAGCCATAGTAGCCATAGCCATAGCCATAGCAGCCATAGCCGCCATAGCCATAGCCATAGCAGCCATAGCCATAGCCATTGCAGCCATAGCCATAGCCATAGCAGCCATAGCCATAGCCATACCCATAGCAGCCATAGCCATAGCCATAGCAGTCATGGCCATATCCATAGACAAAGCAACCATACCCATAGCCACAGCCATAGCAGCCATAGCCATAACCATAGCAGCCATAGCCATAGCAGACATAACCACAGCCATAGCAGTCATAGCCAAAGCCATAGCCATAGCAGCCATAGCCATAGCCATAGCAGCCATAGCCATAGCTATAGCAGCCAGAGCCAGAGCCACAGCAGCCGTAGACATAGCCATAGCCTTAGCAGCCATAGCCATAGCCATAGCTATAGCAGCCATAGCCATAGCAGCCATAGACATATCCATAGCAGCCAGAGCCAGAGCCACAGCAGCCGTAGACATAGCCATAGCATCCATAGCCATAGCAGCCGTAGCCATAGCCATAGCTGCCATAGTCATAACCTTAGCCATTGCAGCCATAGCCATAGCCATAGCAGCCATAGCCGTAGCCATAGCAGCCATAGCCATAGTCATAGCAGCCATAGCAATAGCCATAGCAGCCATAGCGATAGCCGTAGCAGCCGTAGGCATAGCCATAGCAGCCATAGCTATATCCATAGCAGACACACACATAGCCACAGCCATAGCAGCCATAATCATAGCCATAGCCATAGCAGCCAATGCCATAGCCATAGCCATAGCCATAGCAGCCGATGCCATATCCATAGCCATAGCAGCTGTAGCTATTGCCAAAGCGGCCATAGCCATAGCCACAGCAGCCTTAGCCATAGCCATAGCCATAGCAGACATAGCCATAGCCATAGCCATAGCAGCCTTAGCCATAGCCATAGTCATAGCAGCCATAGCCACAGCCATAGCCATAGCAGCCATAGCCAAAGCCATAGCAGCCATAGCCATAGCAGCCGCAGCCATAGCCATAGCCATAGCAGCCATTGCCATAGCCATAGCAGCCATAACCACAGCCATAGCGGCCATAGCCATAGCCATAGCAGCCAGAGCCATAGCAGCCAGAGCCAGAGCCACAGCTGCCGTAGACATAGCCATAGCCTTAGCAGCCATAGACATAATCATAGCCATAGCAGCCATAGCCATAGCCACAGCAGCCACAGCCATGGCCATAGTAGCCAAAGCCATAGCCATGGCCATAGTAGCCAAAGCCATAGCCATTGCAGCCATAGCCATAGACATAACCATAGCCGCCAAAACCATAGCCGTAGCCATAGCCATAGCAGCCATAGCCATAGCCATAGCAGCCATAGCCATAGCAGCCATAGCCACAGTCATAGCAGCCATAGCCATAGCCATAGCCATAGCAGCCATAGACATAGCCATAGCAGCTATAGCCATAGCCATACCCATAGCAGCCATAGCCATAGCCATAGCCATAGCAGCCATAGCCAAATCCATAGCAGCCATAGCCATAGCCATAGCAGCCATAACCACAGCCACAGCAGCCATAGCCATAGCCATAGCAGCCATAGACATAGCCACAGCAGCCAGAGGCAGAGCCACAGCAGCCGTAGACATAGCCATAGCCTTAGCAGCCGTAGACATAACCATAGCCATAGCAGACATAGCCATAGCCATAGCAGACATATCCATGGACATAGTAGCCAAAGCCATAGCCATAGCAGCCATAGCCATAGACATAGCCATAGCAGCCATAGCCGTAGCCATAGCCATAGCCATAGCAGTCATAGCAATAGCCATAGCTGCCATAGTCACAACCATAGCCATAGAAGCCATAGCCATAGCCATAGCAGCCATAGCCGTAGCCATAGCAGCAATAGCCATAGCCATAGCACCCATTGCCATAGCCATAGCAGCCATAACCACAGGCCTAGCGGCCATAGCCATAGCCATAGCAGCCAGAGCCATAGCAGCCAGAGCCAGAGCCACAGCAGCCGTAGACATAGCCATAGCCTTAGTAGCCATAGACATAATCATAGCCATAGCAGCCATAGCCATAGCCACAGCAGCCACAGCCATGGCCATAGTAGCCAAAGCCATAGCCATGGCCATAGTAGCCAAAGCCATAGCCATTGCAGCCATAGCCATAGACATAACCATAGCCGCCAAAACCATAGCCGTAGCCATAGCCATAGCAGCCATAGCCATAGCCATAGCAGCCATAGCCATAGCAGCCATAGCCACAGTCATAGCAGCCATAGCCATAGCCATAGCCATATCAGCCATAGACATAGCCATAGCAGCCATAGCCATAGCCATACCCATAGCAGCCATAGCCATAGCCATAGCCATAGCAGCCATAGCCTCAGCCATGGCGGACATAGCAGCCATAGCCGTAGCCATAGCCATAGTTATAGCAGCCATAGCGATCGCCATAGCAGCCATAGCCATAGTCATAGCAGCCATAGCCATAGCCACAGCCATATCAGCCATATCCATAGCCATAGCAGCCACAGCGATAGCCATAGCAGCCGTAGGCAGAGCCATAGCAGCCATAGCTATATCCATAGTAGACACACACATAGCCACAGCCATAGCAGCCATAATCATAGCCATAGCCTTAGCAGCCAATGCCATAGCCATAGCCATAGCAGCTGTAGCCATTGCCAAAGCGGCCATAGCCATAGCCACAGCAGCCTTAGCCATAGCCATAGCCAGAGCAGCCATAGCCATAGCAGCCGCAGCCATAGCCACAGACATAGCAGCCATAGCCATAACCATAGCAGCCATAGCCATAGCCATAGCAGACATAACCACAGCCATAGCAACCATAGCCATAGCCATAGCAGCCATAGCCATAGCCATAGCAGCCATAGCCATAGCCATAGCAGCCAGAGCCAGAGCCACAGCAGCCGTAGTCATAGCCATAGCCTTAGCAGCCATACACAGAACCATAGCCATAGCAGCCATAGCCATAGCCATAGCAGCCATAGTCACAGCCATAGCAGCCATAGCCACAGCCGTAGCAGCCATAGCCATAGCCATAGCAGCCATAACCATAGCCATAGCAGCCATAGCGATAGCCATAGCAGCCGTAGGCAGAGCCATAGCAGCCATAGCTATATCCATAGTAGACACACACATAGCCACAGGCATAGCAGCCATAATCATAGCCATAGACATAGCAGCTGTAGCCACTGCCAAAGCGGCCATAGCCATAGCCACAGCAGCCTTAGCCATAGCCATAGCCACAGCAGCCATAGCCATAGCAGCCGCAGCCATAGCCACAGCCATAGCAGCCATAGCCATAACCATAGCAGCCATAGCCATAGCAGACATAACCACAGCCATAGCAGCCATAGCCACAGCCATAGCCGCCATAGCCATAGCCATAGCAGCCAGAGGCAGAGCCACAGCAGCCGTAGACATAGCCATAGCCTTAGGAGCCATAGACATAACCATAGCCATAGCAGCCATAGCCATAGCCATAGCCGCCACAGCCATGGCCATAGTATCCAAAACCATAGCCATAGCAGCCATAGCCAAAGACATAGCCATAGCAGCCATAGCCATAGCCATAGCCATAGCCATAGCAGCCATAGCCATAGCCATAGCAGACATAGCCATAGCCATAGCCATAGCAGCCGTATCCATAGCCATAGTAGCCATAGCAATAGCCATAGCACCGATAGTCGCCATAGCCATAACAATAGCAGCCATAGCCATAGCCATAGCAGACATAGCCATAGCCCTAGCCATAGCAGCCGTATCCATAGCCATAGTAGCCATAGCCATAGCCATAGCAGCCATAGCCGCCATAGCTATAGCCATGGCAGCCATAGTAGACACAGCCATAGCCATAGCAGCCATAGCCATAGTCATATCAGGCATAGCCGCAGCCATAGCAGCCATAGCCATAGCCATAGCAGCCATAACCACAGCCATAGCAGCCATAGCCATCGCCATAGCAGCCATAGCCATAGCCATAGCAGCCATAGCCATAGGCGTAGCAGCCATAGCAGCCATAGCGATAGCCATAGCAGCCATAGGCATACTCATAGCAGCCGGAGCCAGAGCCACAGCAGCCGTAGGCATAGCCATAGCCTTAGCAGCCATAGCCATAACCATACCCATAGCAGCCATAGCCATAGCCATAGCAGCCATTGCAATGGCCATAGTAGCCAAAGCCGTAGCCATAGCAGCCATAGCCATAGCCATAGCAGCCATAGCCATACCCACAGCAGCCATAGCCATAGCCATAGCAGTCATAGCCATAGCCATAGCCATAGCAGCCATACCAATGGCCATAGTAGCCAAAGCCGTAGCCATAGCAGCCATAGCCATAGCCATATCCATAGCGGCCAGAGCCAGAGCCACAGCAGCCGTAGTCATAGCCATAGCCTTAGCAGCCATACACAGAACCATAGCCATAGCAGCCATAGCTATAGCCATAGCAGCCATAGTCACAGCCATAGCAGCCATAGCCACAGCCGTAGCAGCCATAGCCATAGCCATAGCAGCCATAACCATAGACATAGCAGCCATAGCGATAGCCATAGCAGCCGTAGGCAGAGCCATAGCAGCCATAGCTATATCCATAGTAGACACACACATAGCCAGAGGCATAGCAGCCATAATCATAGCCATAGCCATAGCAGCCAATGCCATAGCCATAGCCATAGCAGCTGTAGCCACTGCCAAAGCGGCCATAGCCATAGCCACAGCAGCCTTAGCCATAGCCATAGCCACAGCAGCCATAGCCATAGCAGCCGCAGCCATAGGCACAGCCATAGCAGCCATAGCCATAACCATAGCAGCCATAGCCATAGCAGACATAACCACAGCCATAGCAGCCATAGCCACAGCCATAGCAGCCATAGCCATAGCCATAGCAGCCAGAGCCAGAGCCACAGCAGCCGTAGACATAGCCATAGCCTTAGGAGCCATAGACATAACCATAGCCATAGCAGCCATAGCCATAGCCATAGCCGCCACAGCCATGGCCATAGTATCCAAAACCATAGCCATAGCAGCCATAGCCAAAGACATAGCCATAACAGCCATAGCCATAGACATAGCCATAGCCATAGCAGCCATAGCCACAGCCATAGCAGACATAGCCATAGCCATAGCCATAGCAGCCATAGCCATAGCCATAGCAGACATAGCCATAGCCATAGCCATAGCAGCCGTATCCATAGCCATAGTAGCCATAGCCATAGCCATAGCAGCCATAGCCGCCATAGCTATAGCCATAGCAGCCATAGTAGACACAGCCATAGCCATAGCAGCCATAGCCATAGTCATATCAGGCATAGCCGCAGCCATAGCAGCCATAGCCATAGCCATAGCAGCCATAACCACAGCCATAGCAGCCATAGCCATAGCCATAGCAGCCATAGCCATAGCCATAGCAGCCATAGCCATAGGCGTAGCAGCCATAGCAGCCATAGCGATAGCCATAGCAGCCATAGGCATACTCATAGCAGCCGGAGCCAGAGCCACAGCAGCCGTAGGCATAGCCATAGCCTTAGCAGCCATAGCCATAACCATACCCATAGCAGCCATAGCCATAGCCATAGCAGCCATTGCAATGGCCATAGTAGCCAAAGCCGTAGGGATAGCAGCCATAGCCATAGCCATCGCAGCCATAGCCATACCCACAGCAGCCATAGCCATAGCCATAGCAGTCATAGCCATAGCCATAGCAGCCATACCAATGGCCATAGTAGCCAAAGCCGTAGCCATAGCAGCCATAGCCATAGCCATATCCATAGCGGCCATAGCCATAGCCATAGCAGTCATAGCCATAGCCATAGCCATAGCAGCCATGGCCATAGCCATAGCCATAGCAGCCATAGCCATAGCCATAGCAGCCATAGCCACAGCCATAGCAGACATAGCCACAGCCATAGCAGCCATAGCCATAGCCATAGCAGCCATAGCCATCGCCATAGCCTTAGCAGCAATAGCCATAGTCATAGCCATAGCCATAGCAGCTATAGCCATAGCCATAGCCATAGCAGCCATTGCCATAGCCATAGCAGCCATAACCACAGCCATAGCGGCCATAGCCATAGCCATAGCAGCCAGAGCCATAGCAGACAGAGCCAGAGCCACAGCAGCCGTAGACATCGCCATAGCCTTAGCAGCCATAGACATAATCATAGCCATAGCAGCCATAGCCATAGCCATATCCATAGCGGCCATAGCCATAGCCATAGCAGTCATAGCCATAGCCATAGCCATAGCAGCCATAGCCATAGCCATAGCCATAGCAGCCATAGCCATAGCCGTAGCAGCCATAGCCATAGCCATAGCAGCCATAGCAGCCATAGCCATAGCCATAGCAGTCATAGCCATAGCCATAGCCATAACAGCCATAGCCATAGCCATAGCCATAGCCATAGCAGCCATAGCCATAGCCATAGCAGCCATAGCCATAGCCATAGCAGATATAGCCACAGCCATAGCAGCCATAGCCATAGCCATAGCTGCCATAGGCATAGCCATACCCATAGCAGACATAGACATAGCCATAGCAGTCATAGCCATAGCCATAGCCATAGCCATAGCAGCCATAGCCATAGCCATAGCAGCCATAGCCATAGCCATAGCAGCCATAGCAATAGCCATAGCAGACATAACCACAGCCATAGCAGCCATAACCATAGCCATAGCAGCCATAGCCATAGCCATAGCAGTCATAGCCATAGACATAGCCATAGCAGCTATAGCCATAGCCATAGCCATAGCAGACATAGCCATAGCCATAGCAGCCATAGCCATAGCCATACCCATAGCAGCCATAGCCATAGCCATAGCAATCATGGCCATAGCCAGAGACAAAGCAGCCATAGCCTTAGCCACAGCCATAGAAGCCGTAGCCATAACCATAGCAGCCATAGCCATAGCCATAGCAGACATAACCACAGCCATAGCAGCCATAGCCATAGCCATAGCTGCCATAGCCATACCCATAGCAGCCATTGCCATAGCCATAGCCATATCCATAGCAGCCATAGCCATAGCCGATGCAGCCATAGCCATAGCCATAGCAGCCATAGCCGTAGCCATAGCAGCCATAGCCATAGCCAATGCCGCCATAACCATAGCCATAGCATCCATAGCGATAGCCATAGCGGCCATAGCCATATCCATAGCAGCCAGAGCCATAGCAGCCAGAGCCAGAGCCACAGCAGCCGTAGACATAGCCATAGCCTTAGCAGCCATAGACATAATCATAGCCATAGCAGCCATAGCCATAGCCACAGCAGCCACAGCCATGGCCATAGTAGCCAAAGCCATAGCCATGGCCATAGTACCCAAAGCCATAGCCATTGCAGCCATAGCCATAGACATAGCCATAGCCGCCAAAACCATAGCCGTAGCCATAGCCATTGCAGCCATAGCCATAGCCATAGCAGCCATACCAATGGCCATAGCAGCCAAAGCCGTAGGCAGAGCAGCCATTGCCATAGCCATATCCATAGCGGCCATAGCCATAGCCATAGCAGTCATAGCCATAGCCATAGCCATAGCAGCCACAGCCATAGCCATAGCCATAGCCATAGCAGCCATAGCCATAGCCATAGCAGCCATAGCCATAGCCATAGCAGACATAGCCACAGCCATAGCAGCCATAGCCATAGCCATAGCTGCCATAGGCATAGCCATACCCATAGCAGCCATAGACATAGCCATAGCAGTCATAGCCATAGCCATAGCCATAGCCATAGCAGCCATAGCCATAGCCATAGCAGCCATAGCCATAGCCATAGCAGCCATAGCAATAGCCATAGCAGCCATAACCACAGCCATAGCAGCCATAGCCATAGCCATAGCAGCCATAGCCATAGCCATAGCAGTCATAGCCATAGACATAGCCATAGCAGCTATAGCCATAGCCATAGCCATAGCAGACATAGCCATAGCCATAGCAGCCATAGCCATAGCCATACCCATAGCAGCCATAGACATAGCCATAGCAGCCATACCAATGGCCATAGTAGCCAAAGCCGTAGCCATAGCAGCCATAGCCATAGCCATATCCATAGCGGCCATAGCCATAGCCATAGCAGTCATAGCCATAGCCATAGCCATAGCAGCCATAGCCATAGCCATAGCAGCCATAGCCATAGCCATAGCAGACATAGCCACAGCCATAGCAGCCATAGCCATAGCCATAGCTGCCATAGGCATAGCCATACCCATAGCAGCCATAGACATAGCCATAGTAGTCATAGCAATAGCCATAGCCATAGCCATAGCAGCCATAGCCATAGCCATAGCAGCCATAGCCATAGCATTAGCAGCCATAGCAATAGCCATAGCAGCCATAACCACAGCCATAGCAGCCATAGCCATAGCCATAGCGGCCATAGCCATAGCCATAGCAGTCATAGCCATAGACATAGCCATAGCAGTCATTGCCATAGACATAGCCATAGCAGCTATAGCCATAGCCATAGCCATAGCAGACATAGCCATAGCCATACCCATAGCAGCCATAGCCATAGCCATAGCAATCATGGCCATAGCCAGAGACAAAGCAGGCATAGCCATAGCCACAGCCATAGCAGCCATAGCCATAACCATAGCAGCCATAGCCATAGCCATAGCAGACATAACCACAGCCATAGCAGCCATAGCCATAGCCATAGCTGCCATAGGCATGGCCATAGTAGCCAAAGCCATAGCCATAGCAGCCATAGCCATAGACATAGCCATAGCATCCATAGCCATAGCCATAGCCATGGCCATAGCAGCTATAGCCATACCCATAGCAGCCATAGCCATAGCCATAGCAGGCATAGCCATAGCCATAGCCATAGCCATAGCCATAGCAGCCATAGCCATAGCCGATGCAGCCATAGCCATAGCCATAGCAGCCATAGCCATCGCCATAGCCTTAGCAGCAATAGCCATAGTCATAGCCATAGCCATAGCAGCTATAGCCATAGCCATAGCCATAGCAGCCATTGCCATAGCCATAGCAGCCATAACCACAGCCATAGCGGCCATAGCCATATCCATAGCAGCCAGAGCCATAGCAGCCAGAGCCAGAGCCACAGCAGCCGTAGACATAGCCATAGCCTTAGCAGCCATAGACATAATCATAGCCATAGCAGCCATAGCCATAGCCACAGCAGCCACAGCCATGGCCATAGTAGCCAAAGCCATAGCCATGGCCATAGTAGCCAAAGCCATAGCCATTGCAGCCATAGCCATAGACATAGCCATAGCCGCCAAAACCATAGCCGTAGCCATAGCCATAGCAGCCATAGCCATAGCCATAGCAGCCATACCAATGGCCATAGTAGCCAAAGCCGTAGGCATAGCAGCCATAGCCATAGCCATATCCATAGCGGCCATAGCCATAGCCATAGCAGTCATAGCCATAGCCATAGCCATAGCAGCCACAGCCATAGCCATAGCCATAGCCATAGCAGCCATAGCCATAGCCATAGCAGCCATAGCCATAGCCATAGCAGACATAGCCACAGCCATAGCAGCCATAGCCATAGCCATAGCTGCCATAGGCATAGCCATACCCATAGCAGCCATAGACATAGCCATAGCAGTCATAGCCATAGCCATAGCCATAGCAGCCATAGCCATAGCCATAGCCATAGCAGCCATAGCCATAGCCAAACCCATAGCAGCCATAGCCATAGCCAAACCCATAGCAGCCATAGCCATAGCCATAGCAGTCATGGCCATAGCCATAGACAAAGCAGCCATAGCCATAGCCACAGCCATAGCAGCCATAGCCATAAACATAGCAGACATAGCCATAGCCATAGCAGACATAACCACAGCCACAGCAGCCATAGCCATAGCCATAGCAGCCATAGCCATAGCCATAGCAGCCAGAGCCAGAGCCACAGCAGCCGTAGACATAGCCATAGCCTCAGGGGCCATAGGCATAACCATAGCCATAGCAGCCATAGAAATAGCCATAGCCGCCACAGCCATGGCCATTGTATCCAAAACCATAGCCATAGCAGCCATAGCCAAAGACATAACCATAGCAGCCATAGCCATAGCCATAGCCATAGCCAAAGCAGCCATAGCCATAGCCATAGCAGACATAGCCATAGCCATAGCCATAGCAGCCGTATCCATAGCCATAGTAGCCATAGCCATAGCCATAGCAGCCATAGTCGCCATAGCCATAACCATAGCAGCCATAGCCATAGCCATAGCAGACATAGCCATAGCCATAGCCATAGCAGCCGTATCCATAGCCATAGCCATTGCAGCCATAGCCATAGCCATTGCAGCCATAGCCATAGCCATAGCAGCCATAGCCATAGCCATACCCATAGCAGCCATAGCCATAGCCATAGCAGTCATGGCAATAGCCATAGACAAAGCAACCATAGCCATAGCCACAGCCATAGCAGCCATAGCCATAACCATAGCAGCCATAGCCATAGCCATAGCAGACATAACCACAGCCATAGCAGCCATAGCCATAGCCATAGCAGCCATAGCCATCGCCATAGCCTTAGCAGCAATAGCCATAGTCATAGCCATAGCCATAGCAGCCATAGCCATCGCCATAGCCTTAGCAGCAATAGCCATAGTCATAGCCATAGCCATAGCAGCTATAGCCATAGCCATAGCCATAGCAGCCACAGCCGTAGCCATAGCAGCCATAGCCATAGCCATAGCAGCCATAGTAGACATAGCCATAGCCATAGCAGCCAGAGCCAGAGCCACAGCAGCCGTAGACATAGCCATAGCATCCATAGCCATAGCAGCCGTAGCCATAGCCATAGCTGCCATAGTCATAACCTTAGCCATTGCAGCCATAGCCATAGCCATAGCAGCCATAGCCGTAGCCATAGCAGCCATAGCCATAGTCATAGCAGCCATAGCCATAGCCATAGCAGCCATAGCGATAGCCGTAGCAGCCGTAGGCATAGCCATAGCAGCCATAGCTACATCCATAGCAGACACACACATAGCCACAGCCATAGCAGCCATAATCATAGCCATAGCCATAGCCGCCACAGCCATGGCCATAGTATCCAAAACCATAGCCATAGCAGCCATAGCCAATGTCATAGCCATAGCAGCCATAGCCATAGCCATAGCCATAGCAGCCATAGCCATATCCATAGCAGCCATAGCCGTAGCCATAGCAGCCATAGCCATAGCCAATGCAGCCATAACGATAGCCATAGCATCCATAGTGATAGCCATAGCAGCCGTAGGCAGAGCCATAGCAACCGTAGCTATATCCATAGCAGACACACACATAGCCACAGCCATAGCAGCCATAATCATAGCCATAGCCATAGCAGCTGTAGCCATTGCCAAAGCGGCCATAGCCATAGCCACAGCAGCCTTAGCCATAGCCATAGCCATAGCAGACATAGCCATAGCCATAGCCATAGCAGCCTTGGCCGTAGCCATAGTCATAGCAGACATAGCCATAGCCATAGCCATAGCAGCCATAGCCATAGCCATAGCAGCCGTAGCCATAGCAGCCGCAGCCATAGCCATAGCCATAGCAGCCATTGCCATAGCCATTGCAGCCATAACCACAGCCATAGCAGCCATAGCCATAGCCATAGCAGCCATAGGCATATCCATAGCAGCGAGAGCCAGAGCCGCAGCAGCCGTAGACATAGCCATATCCTTAGCAGCCATAGACATAACCATAGCAATAGCAGCCATAGCTATAGCCATAGCTGCCATAGCCATGGCCATAGTAGCCAAAGCCATAGCCATAGCAGCCATAGCCACAGCCATAGCAGACATAGCCACAGCCATAGCAGCCATAGCCATACCCATAGCAGCCGTAGACATAGCCATAGCCTTAGCAGCCATAGACATAATCATAGCCATAGCAGCCATAGCCATAGCCATACCCATAGCAGCCATAGCCATAGCCACAGCAATCATGGCCATAGCCAGAGACAAAGCAGCCATAGCCTTAGCCACAGCCATAGAAGCCGTAGCCATAACCATAGCAGCCATAGCCATAGCCATAGCAGACATAACCACAGCCATAGCAGCCATAGCCATAGCCATAGCTGCCATAGGCATGGCCATAGTAGCCAAAGCCATAGCCATAGCAGCCATAGCCATAGACATAGCCATAGCATCCATAGCCATAGCCATAGCCATGGCCATAGCAGCCATAGCCATACCCATAGCAGCCATTGCCATAGCCATAGCCATAGCCATAGCAGCCATAGCCATAGCCGATGCAGCCATAGCCATAGCCATAGCAGCCATAGCCGTAGCCATAGCAGCCATAGCCATAGCCAATGCCGCCATAACCATAGCCATAGCATCCATAGCGATAGCCATAGCGGCCATAGCCATATCCATAGCAGCCAGAGCCATAGCAGCCAGAGCCAGAGCCACAGCAGCCGTAGACATAGCCATAGCCTTAGCAGCCATAGACATAATCATAGCCATAGCAGCCATAGCCATAGCCACAGCAGCCACAGCCATGGCCATAGTAGCCAAAGCCATAGCCATGGCCATAGTACCCAAAGCCATAGCCATTGCAGCCATAGCCATAGACATAGCCATAGCCGCCAAAACCATAGCCGTAGCCATAGCCATTGCAGCCATAGCCATAGCCATAGCAGCCATACCAATGGCCATAGCAGCCAAAGCCGTAGGCATAGCAGCCATTGCCATAGCCATATCCATAGCGGCCATAGCCATAGCCATAGCAGTCATAGCCATAGCCATAGCCATAGCAGCCACAGCCATAGCCATAGCCATAGCCATAGCAGCCATAACCATAGCCATAGCAGCCATAGCCATAGCCATAGCAGACATAGCCACAGCCATAGCAGCCATAGCCATAGCCATAGCTGCCATAGGCATAGCCATACCCATAGCAGCCATAGACATAGCCATAGCAGTCATAGCCATAGCCATAGCCATAGCCATAGCAGCCATAGCCATAGCCATAGCAGCCATAGCCATAGCCATAGCAGCCATAGCAATAGCCATAGCAGCCATAACCACAGCCATAGCAGCCATAGCCATAGCCATAGCAGCCATAGACATAGCCATAGCAGTCATAGCCATAGACATAGCCATAGCAGCTTTAGCCATAGCCATAGCCATAGCAGACATAGCCATAGCCATAGCAGCCATAGCCATAGCCATACCCATAGCAGCCATAGACATAGCCATAGCAGCCATACCAATGGCCATAGTAGCCAAAGCCGTAGCCATAGCAGCCATAGCCATAGCCATATCCATAGCGGCCATAGCCATAGCCATAGCAGTCATAGCCATAGCCATAGCCATAGCAGCCATAGCCATAGCCATAGCCATAGCCATAGAAGCCATAGCCATAGCCATAGCAGCCATAGCCATAGCCATAGCAGACATAGCCACAGCCATAGCAGCCATAGCCATAGCCATAGCTGCCATAGGCATAGCCATACCCATAGCAGCCATAGACATAGCCATAGTAGTCATAGCAATAGCCATAGCCATAGCCATAGCAGCCATAGCCATAGCCATAGCAGCCATAGCCATAGCATTAGCAGCCATAGCAATAGCCATAGCAGCCATAACCACAGCCATAGCAGCCATAGCCATAGCCATAGCGGCCATAGCCATAGCCATAGCAGTCATAGCCATAGACATAGCCATAGCAGTCATTGCCATAGACATAGCCATAGCAGCTATAGCCATAGCCATAGCCATAGCAGACATAGCCATAGCCATACCCATAGCAGCCATAGCCATAGCCATAGCAATCATGGCCATAGCCAGAGACAAAGCAGGCATAGCCATAGCCACAGCCATAGCAGCCATAGCCATAACCATAGCAGCCATAGCCATAGCCATAGCAGACATAACCACAGCCATAGCAGCCATAGCCATAGCCATAGCTGCCATAGGCATGGCCATAGTAGCCAAAGCCATAGCCATAGCAGCCATAGCCATAGACATAGCCATAGCATCCATAGCCATAGCCATAGCCATGGCCATAGCAGCTATAGCCATACCCATAGCAGCCATAGCCATAGCCATAGCAGGCATAGCCATAGCCATAGCCATAGCCATAGCCATAGCAGCCATAGCCATAGCCGATGCAGCCATAGCCATAGCCATAGCAGCCATAGCCATCGCCATAGCCTTAGCAGCAATAGCCATAGTCATAGCCATAGCCATAGCAGCTATAGCCATAGCCATAGCCATAGCAGCCATTGCCATAGCCATAGCAGCCATAACCACAGCCATAGCGGCCATAGCCATATCCATAGCAGCCAGAGCCATAGCAGCCAGAGCCAGAGCCACAGCAGCCGTAGACATAGCCATAGCCTTAGCAGCCATAGACATAATCATAGCCACAGCAGCCATAGCCATAGCCACAGCAGCCACAGCCATGGCCATAGTAGCCAAAGCCATAGCCATGGCCATAGTAGCCAAAGCCATAGCCATTGCAGCCATAGCCATAGACATAGCCATAGCCGCCAAAACCATAGCCGTAGCCATAGCCATAGCAGCCATAGCCATAGCCATAGCAGCCATACCAATGGCCATAGTAGCCAAAGCCGTAGGCATAGCAGCCATAGCCATAGCCATATCCATAGCGGCCATAGCCATAGCCATAGCAGTCATAGCCATAGCCATAGCCATAGCAGCCACAGCCATAGCCATAGCCATAGCCATAGCAGCCATAGCCATAGCCATAGCAGCCATAGCCATAGCCATAGCAGACATAGCCACAGCCATAGCAGCCATAGCCATAGCCATAGCTGCCATAGGCATAGCCATACCCATAGCAGCCATAGACATAGCCATAGCAGTCATAGCCATAGCCATAGCCATAGCAGCCATAGCCATAGCCATAGCCATAGCAGCCATAGCCATAGCCAAACCCATAGCAGCCATAGCCATAGCCAAACCCATAGCAGCCATAGCCATAGCCATAGCAGTCATGGCCATAGCCATAGACAAAGCAGCCATAGCCATAGCCACAGCCATAGCAGCCACAGCCATAACCATAGCAGACATAGCCATAGCCATAGCAGACATAACCACAGCCACAGCAGCCATAGCCATAGCCATAGCAGCCATAGCCATAGCCATAGCAGCCAGAGCCAGAGCCACAGCAGCCGTAGACATAGCCATAGCCTCAGGGGCCATAGGCATAACCATAGCCATAGCAGCCATAGAAATAGCCATAGCCGCCACAGCCATGGCCATTGTATCCAAAACCATAGCCATAGCAGCCATAGCCAAAGACATAACCATAGCAGCCATAGCCATAGCCATAGCCATAGCCAAAGCAGCCATAGCCATAGCCATAGCAGACATAGCCATAGCCATAGCCATAGCAGCCGTATCCATAGCCATAGTAGCCATAGCCATAGCCATAGCAGCCATAGTCGCCATAGCCATAACCATAGCAGCCATAGCCATAGCCATAGCAGACATAGCCATAGCCATAGCCATAGCAGCCGTATCCATAGCCATAGCCATTGCAGCCATAGCCATAGCCATTGCAGCCATAGCCATAGCCATAGCAGCCATAGCCATAGCCATACCCATAGCAGCCATAGCCATAGCCATAGCAGTCATGGCCATAGCCATAGACAAAGCAACCATAGCCATAGCCACAGCCATAGCAGCCATAGCCATAACCATAGCAGCCATAGCCATAGCCATAGCAGACATAACCACAGCCATAGCAGCCATAGCCATAGCCATAGCAGCCATAGCCATCGCCATAGCCTTAGCAGCAATAGCCATAGTCATAGCCATAGCCATAGCAGCCATAGCCATCGCCATAGCCTTAGCAGCAATAGCCATAGTCATAGCCATAGCCATAGCAGCCATAGCCATAGCCATAGCCATAGCAGCCACAGCCGTAGCCATAGCAGCCATAGCCATAGCCATAGCAGCCATAGTAGACATAGCCATAGCCATAGCAGCCAGAGCCAGAGCCACAGCAGCCGTAGACATAGCCATAGCATCCATAGCCATAGCAGCCGTAGCCATAGCCATAGCTGCCATAGCCATAACCTTAGCCATTGCAGCCATAGCCATAGCCATAGCAGCCATAGCCGTAGCCATAGCAGCCATAGCCATAGTCATAGCAGCCATAGCCATAGCCATAGCAGCCATAGCGATAGCCGTAGCAGCCGTAGGCATAGCCATAGCAGCCATAGCTACATCCATAGCAGACACAAACATAGCCACAGCCATAGCAGCCATAATCATAGCCATAGCCATAGCCGCCACAGCCATGGCCATAGTATCCAAAACCATAGCCATAGCAGCCATAGCCAATGTCATAGCCATAGCAGCCATAGCCATAGCCATAGCCATAGCAGCCATAGCCATATCCATAGCAGCCATAGCCGTAGCCATAGCAGCCATAGCCATAGCCAATGCAGCCATAACCATAGCCATAGCATCCATAGTGATAGCCATAGCAGCCGTAGGCAGAGCCATAGCAACCATAGCTATATCCATAGCAGACACACACATAGCCACAGCCATAGCAGCCATAATCATAGCCATAGCCATAGCAGCTGTAGCCATTGCCAAAGCGGCCATAGCCATAGCCACAGCAGCCTTAGCCATAGCCATAGCCATAGCAGACATAGCCATAGCCATAGCCATAGCAGCCTTGGCCGTAGCCATAGTCATAGCAGACATAGCCATAGCCATAGCCATAGCAGCCATAGCCATAGCCATAGCAGCCGTAGCCATAGCAGCCGCAGCCATAGCCATAGCCATAGCAGCCATTGCCATAGCCATTGCAGCCATAACCACAGCCATAGCAGCCATAGCCATAGCCATAGCAGCCATAGGCATATCCATAGCAGCGAGAGCCAGAGCCGCAGCAGCCGTAGACATAGCCATATCCTTAGCAGCCATAGACATAACCATAGCAATAGCAGCCATAGCTATAGCCATAGCTGCCATAGCCATGGCCATAGTAGCCAAAGCCATAGCCATAGCAGCCATAGCCACAGCCATAGCAGACATAGCCACAGCCATAGCAGCCATAGCCATACCCATAGCAGCCGTAGACATAGCCATAGCCTTAGCAGCCATAGACATAATCATAGCCATAGCAGCCATAGCCATAGCCACAGCAGCCACAGCCATGGCCATAGTAGCCAAAGCCATAGCCATGGCCATAGTAGCCAAAGCCATAGCCATTGCAGCCATAGCCATAGACATAGCCATAGCCGCCAGAACCATAGCCGTAGCCATAGCCATAGCAGCCATAGCCATAGACATAGCAGCCATACCAATGGCCATAGTAGCCAAAGCCGTAGCCATAGCAGCCATAGCCATAGCCATATCCATAGCGGCCATAGCCATAGCCATAGCGGTCATAGCCATAGCCATAGCCATAGCAGCCATAGCCATAGCCATAGCCATAGCCATAGCAGCCATAGCCATAGCCATAGCAGCCATAGCCATAGCCATAGCAGACATAGCCACAGCCATAGCAGCCATAGCCATAGCCATAGCAGCCATAGCCATAGCCATAGCAGTCATAGCCATAGACATAGCCATAGCAGCTATAGCCATAGCCATAGCCATAGCAGACATAGCCATAGCCATAGCAGCCATAGCCATAGCCATACCCATAGCAGCCATAGCCATAGCCATAGCAATCATGGCCATAGCCAGAGACAAAGCAGCCATAGTCATAGCCACAGCCATAGCAGCCATAGCCATAACCATAGCAGCCATAGCCATAGCCATAGCAGACATAACCACAGCCATAGCAGCCATAGCCATAGCCATAGCTGCCATAGGCATGGCAATAGTAGCCAAAGCCATAGCCATAGCAGCCATAGCCATAGACATAGCCATAGCAGCCATAGCCACAGCCATAGCAGCCATAGCCATAGCCATAGCTGCCATAGGCATAGCCATACCCATAGCAGCCATAGACATAGCCATAGCAGTCATAGCCATAGCCATAGCCATAGCCATAGCAGCCATAGCCATAGCCATAGCAGCCATAGCCATAGCCATAGCAGCCATAGCAATAGCCATAGCAGCCATAACCACAGCCATAGCAGCCATAGCCATAGCCATAGCAGCCATAGCCATAGCCATAGCAGTCATAGCCATGGACATAGCCATAGCAGCTATAGCCATAGCCATAGCCATAGCAGACATAGCCATAGCCATAGCAGCCATAGCCATAGCCATACCCATAGCAGCCATAGCCATAGCCATAGCAATCATGGCCATAGCCAGAGACAAAGCAGCCATAGTCATAGCCACAGCCATAGCAGCCATAGCCATAACCATAGCAGCCATAGCCATAGCCATAGCAGACATAACCACAGCCATAGCAGCCATAGCCATAGCCATAGCTGCCATAGGCATGGCAATAGTAGCCAAAGCCATAGCCATAGCAGCCATAGCCATAGACATAGCCTTGGCAGCCATAGACATAACCATGGCCATAGTAGCCATAGCCATAGCCATAGCAGCCATAGCCATAGCCATAGCAGCCGTAGCGATTGCCATAGCAGCCATAGGCATACCCATAGCAGCCGGAGCCAGAGCCACTGCAGCCGTAGACATAGCCATAGCCTTAGCAGGCATAGCCATAGCCATAGCCATAGCAGCTATAGCCATAGCCATAGCAGCCATACCAATGGCCATAGTAGCCAAAGCCGTAGCCATAGCAGCCATAGCCATAGCCATATCCATAGCGGCCATAGCCATAGCCATAGCAGTCATAGCCATAGCCATAGCCATAGCAGCCATGGCCGTAGCCATAGCCATAGCCATAGCAGACATAGCCACAGCCATAGCAGCCATAGTCATAGCCATAGCTGCCATAGGCATAGCCATACCCATAGCAGCCATAGACATAGCCATAGCAGACATAGCCATAGCCATACCCATAGCAGCCGGAGCCAGAGCCACTGCAGCCGTAGACATAGCCATAGCCTTAGCAGGCATAGCCATAGCCATAGCAGCCATAGCCATAGCCATAGCAGCCATACCAATGGCCATAGTAGCCAAAGCCGTAGCCATAGCAGCCATAGCCATAGCCATATCCATAGCGGCCATAGCCATAGCCATAGCAGTCATAGCCATAGCCATAGCCATAGCCATAGCAGCCATAGCCATAGCCATAGCAGACATAGCCATAGCCATAGCCATAGCAGTCGTATCCATAGCCATAGTAGCCATAGCCACAGCCATAGCAGCCATAGTCGCCATAGCCATAACCATAGCAGCCATAGCCATAGCCATAGCAGACATAGCCATAGCCATAGCCATAGCAGCCGTATCCATAGCCATAGTAGCCATAGCCATAGCCATAGCAGACATAGCCGCCATAGCCATAGCCATAGCAGCCATAGCCATAGCCATTGCAGCCATAGCCATAGCCATAGCAGCCATAGCCATAGCCATACCCATAGCAGCCATAGCCATAGCCATACCCATAGCAGCCATAGCCATAGCCATAGCAGTCATGGCCATAGCCATAGACAAAGCAACCATAGCCATAGCCACAGCCATAGCAGCCATAGCCATAACCATAGCAGCCATAGCCATAGCCATAGCAGACATAACCACAGCCATAGCAGCCATAGCCATAGCCATAGCAGCCATAGCCATCGCCATAGCCTTAGCAGCAATAGCCATAGTCATAGCCATAGCCATAGCAGCTATAGCCATAGCCATAGCCATAGCAGCCGCAGCCGTTGCCATAGCAGCCATAGCCATAGCCATAGCAGCCATAGTAGACATAGCCATAGCCATAGCAGCCATAGCCATAGCCATAGCAGCCATAGCCATAGCTATAGCAGCCAGAGCCAGAGCCACAGCAGCCGTAGACATAGCCATAGCCTTAGCAGCCATAGCCATAACCATAGCTATAGCAGCCATAGCCATAGCAGCCATAGACATATCCATAGCAGCCAGAGCCAGAGCCACAGCAGCCGTAGACATAGCCATAGCATCCATAGCCATAGCCGCCGTAGCCATAGCCATAGCTGCCATAGTCATAACCTTAGCCATTGCAGCCATAGCCATAGCCATAGCAGCCATAGCCGTAGCCATAGCAGCCATAGCCATAGTCATAGCAGCCATAGCCATAGCCATAGCAGCCATAGCGATAGCCGTAGCAGCCGTAGGCATAGCCATAGCAGCCATAGCTATATCCATAGCAGACACACACATAGCCACAGCCATAGCAGCCATAATCATAGCCATAGCCATAGCAGCCAATGCCATAGCCATAGCCATAGCCATAGCAGCCGATGCCATATCCATAGCCATAGCAGCCGATGCCATATCCATAGCCATAGCAGCTGTAGCTATTGCCAAAGCGGCCATAGCCATAGCCACAGCAGCCTTAGCCATAGCCATAGCCATAGCAGACATAGCCATAGCCATAGCCATAGCAGCCTTAGCCATAGCCATAGTCATAGCAGCCATAGCCATAGCCATAGCCATAGCAGCCATAGCCAAAGCCATAGCAGCCATAGCCATAGCAGCCGCAGCCATAGCCATAGCCATAGCAGCCATTGCCATAGCCATAGCAGCCATAACCACAGCCATAGCAGCCATAGCCATAGCCATAGCAGCCATAGCCATAGCCATAGCAGCCATAGCCATAGCCATAGCAGCCAGAGCCAGAGCCATAGCAGCCATAGCCATAGCCATAGCAGCCATAGCCATAGCCATAGCAGCCAGAGCCAGAGCCACAGCAGCCGTAGTCATAGCCATAGCCTTAGCAGACATACACAGAACCATAGCCATAGCAGCCATAGCCATAGCCATAGCAGCCATAGTCACAGCCATAGCAGCCATAGCCATAGCCGTAGCAGCCATAGCCATAGCCATAGCAGCCATAACCATAGCCATAGCAGCCATAGCGATAGCCATAGCAGCCGTAGGCAGAGCCATAGCAGCCATAGCTATATCCATAGTAGACACACACATAGCCACAGGCATAGCAGCCATAATCATAGCCATAGCCATAGCAGCCAATGCCATAGCCATAGTCATAGCAGCTGTAGCCACTGCCAAAGCGGCCATAGCCATAGCCACAGCAGCCTTAGCCATAGCCATAGCCACAGCAGCCATAGCCATAGCAGCCGCAGCCATAGCCACAGCCATAGCAGCCATAGCCATAACCATAGCAGCCATAGCCATAGCAGACATAACCACAGCCATAGCAGCCATAGCCACAGCCATAGCAGCCATAGCCATAGCCATAGCAGCCAGAGGCAGAGCCACAGCAGCCGCAGACATAGCCATAGCCTTAGGAGCCATAGACATAACCATAGCCATAGCAGCCATAGCCATAGCCATAGCCGCCACAGCCATGGCCATAGTATCCAAAACCATAGCCATAGCAGCCATAGCCAAAGACATAGCCATAGCAGCCATAGCCATAGCCATAGCCATAGCCATAGCCATAGCAGCCATAGCCATAGCCATAGCAGACATAGCCATAGCCATAGCCATAGCAGCCGTATCCATAGCCATAGTAGCCATAGCAATAGCCATAGCACCCATAGTCGACATAGCCATAACCATAGCAGCCATAGCCATAGCCATAGCAGACATAGCCATAGCCATAGCCATAGCAGCCGTATCCATAGACATAGTAGACATAGCCATAGCCATAGCAGCCATAGCCGCCATAGCTATAGCCATAGCAGCCATAGTAGACACAGCCATAGCCATAGCAGCCGTAGCCATAGCCATAGCAGCCATAGCCATAGCCATAGCAGCCATAGCCATACGCGTAGCAGCCATAGCAGCCATAGGCGTACTCATAGCAGCCATAGGCGTACTCATAGCAGCCGGAGCCAGAGCCACAGCAGCCGTAGGCATAGCCATAGCCTCAGCAGCCATAGCCATAACCATGCCCATAGCAGCCATAGCCATAGCCATAGCAGCCATTGCAATGGCCATAGTAGCCAAAGCCGTAGCCATAGCAGCCATAGGCATAGCCATATTCATAGCAGCCATAGCCATAGCCATAGCAGTCATAGCCATAGCCATAGCCATAGCAGCCATAGCCATAGCCATAGCCATAGCAGCCATAGCCATAACCAAAGCAGCCATAGCCACAGCCATAGCACCCATAGCCATAGCCATAGCAGCCATAGCCATAGCCATAGCAGCCAGAGCCAGAGCCACAGCAGCCGTAGACATAGCCATAGCCATAGCAGCCATAGCCATAACCAAAGCAGCCATAGCCACAGCCATAGCACCCATAGCCATAGCCATAGCAGCAATAGCCATAGCCATAGCAGCCATAGCCATACCCATAGCAGCCATAGCCATAGCCATAGTAGTCATAGCCATAGCCATAGCCATAGCAGCCATACCAATGGCCATAGTAGCCAAAGCCGTAGCCATAGCAGCCATAGCCATAGCCATATCCATAGCGGCCATAGCCATAGCCATAGCAGTCATAGCCATAGCCATAGCCATAACAGCCATGGCCATAGCCATAGCCATAGCAGCCATAGCCATAGCCATAGCAGCCATAGCCATAGCCATACCAGACATAGCCACAGCCATAGCAGCCATAGCCACAGCCATAGCAGCCATAGCAATAGCCATAGCAGCCATAACCACAGCCATAGCAGCCATAGCCATAGCCATAGCAGCCATAGCCATAGCCATAGCTGTTATAGCCATAGACATAGCCATAGCAGCCATAGCCATAGCCATAGCCATAGCAGACATAGCCATAGCCATAGCAGCCATAGCCATAGCCAAACCCATAGCAGCCATAGCCATAGCCATAGCAGTCATGGCCATAGCCATAGACAAAGCAGCCATAGCCATAGCCACAGCCATAGCAGCCATAGCCATAACCATAGCAGCCATAGCCATAGCCATAGCAGACATAACCACAGCCACAGCAGCCATAGCCATAGCCATAGCAGCCATAGCCATAGCCATAGCAGCCAGAGCCAGAGCCACAGCAGCCGTAGACATAGCCATAGCCTTAGGGGCCATAGACATAACCATAGCCATAGCAGCCATAGAAATAGACATAGCCGCCACAGCCATGGCCATTGTATCCAAAACCATAGCCATAGCAGCCATAGCCAAAGACATAACCATAGCAGCCATAGCCATAGCCATAGCCATAGCCATAGCAGCCATAGCCATAGCCATAGCAGACATAGCCATAGCCATAGCCATAGCAGCCATAGCCATAGCCATTGCAGCCATAGCCATAGCCATAGCAGCCATAGCCATAGCCATACCCATAGCAGCCATAGCCATAGCCATAGCAGTCATGGCCATAGCCATAGACAAAGCAACCATAGCCATAGCCACAGCCATAGCAGCCATAGCCATAACCATAGCAGCCATAGCCATAGCCATAGCAGACATAACCACAGCCATAGCAGCCATAGCCATAGCCATAGCAGCCATAGGCATATCCATAGCCATAGCAGCTGTAGCTATTGCCAAAGCGGCCATAGCCATAGCCACAGCAGCCTTAGCCATAGCCATAGCAGACATAGCCATAGCCATAGCCATAGCAGCCTTAGCCATAGCCATAGTCATAGCAGCCATAGCCATAGCCATAGCCATAGCAGCCATAGCCAAAGCCATAGCAGCCATAGCCATAGCAGCCGCAGCCATAGCCATAGCCATAGCAGCCATTGCCATAGCCATAGCAGCCATAACCACAGCCATAGCGGCCACAGCCATAGCCATAGCAACCAGAGCCATAGCAGCCAGAGCCAGAGCCACAGCAGCCGTAGACATAGCCATAGCCTTAGCAGCCATAGACATAATCATAGCCATAGCAGCCATAGCCATAGCCACAGCAGCCACAGCCATGGCCATAGTAGCCAAAGCCATAGCCATGGCCATAGTAGCCAAAGCCATAGCCATTGCAGCCATAGCCATAGACATAACGATAGCCGCCAAAACCGTAGCCGTAGCCATAGCCATAGCAGCCATAGCCATAGTCATAGCAGCCATAGCCATAGCAGCCATAGCCACAGTCATAGCAGCCATAGCCATAGCCATAGGCATAGCAGCCATAGATATAGCCATAGCAGCCATAGCCATAGCCATACCCATAGCAGACATAGCCATAGCCACAGCCATAGCAGCCATAGCCATATCCATAGCAGCCATAGCCATAGCCATAGCAGCCATAACCACAGCCACAGCAGCCATAGCCATAGCCATAGCAGCCATAGACATAGCCACAGCAGCCAGAGGCAGAGCCACAGCAGCCGTAGACATAGCCATAGCCTTAGCAGCCGTAGCCATAACCATAGCCATAGCAGCCATAGCCATAGCCATAGCAGCCATATCCATGGACATAGTAGCCAAAGCCATAGCCATAGCAGCCATAGCCATAGACATAGCCATAGCAGCCATAGCCGTAGCCATAGCCATAGCCATAGCAGTCATAGCCATAGCCATAGCTGCCAT
Source organism: Calliopsis andreniformis (assembly GCF_051401765.1). Classification (NCBI taxonomy): domain Eukaryota; kingdom Metazoa; phylum Arthropoda; class Insecta; order Hymenoptera; family Andrenidae; genus Calliopsis; species Calliopsis andreniformis. Next base: position 1,165,285 of record NW_027480494.1, read on the forward strand.
AGTCATAACCATAGCCATAGAAGCCATAGCCATAGCCATAGCAGCCATAGCCGTAGCCATAGCAGCAGTAGCCATAGCCATAGCAGCCATAGCCATAGTCATAGCAGCCATAGCGATAGCCATAGCAGCCATAGCCACAGCCATGGCGGACATAGCAGCCATAGCCGTAGCCATAGCCATAGTCACAGCAGCCATAGCGATAGCCATAGCAGCCATAGCCATAGTCATAGCAGCCATAGCCATAGCCACAGCCATATCAGCCATATCCATAGCCATAGCAGCCATAGCGATAGCCATAGCAGCCGTAGGCAGAGCCATAGCAGCCATAGCTATATCCATAGTAGACACACACATAGCCACAGCCATAGCAGCCATAATCATAGCCATAGCCATAGCAGCCAATGCCATAGCCATAGCCATAGCAGCTGTAGCCATTGCCAAAGCGGCCATAGCCATAGCCACAGCAGCCTTAGCCATAGCCATAGCCAGAGCAGCCATAGCCATAGCAGCCGCAGCCATAGCCACAGCCATAGCAGCCATAGCCATAACCATAGCAGCCATAGCCATAGCCATAGCAGACATAACCACAGCCATAGCAGCCATAGCCATAGCCATAGCAGCCATAGCCATAGCCATAGCAGCCATAGCCATAGCCATAGCAGCCAGAGCCAGAGCCACAGCAGCCGTAGTCATAGCCATAGCCTTAGCAGACATACACAGAACCATAGCCATAGCAGCCATAGCCATAGCCATAGCAGCCATAGTCACAGCCATAGCAGCCATAGCCATAGCCGTAGCAGCCATAGCCATAGCCATAGCAGCCATAACCATAGCCATAGCAGCCATAGCGATAGCCATAGCAGCCGTAGGCAGAGCCATAGCAGCCATAGCTATATCCATAGTAGACACACACATAGCCACAGGCATAGCAGCCATAATCATAGCCATAGCCATAGCAGCCAATGCCATAGCCATAGCCATAGCAGCTGTAGCCACTGCCAAAGCGGTCATAGCCATAGCCACAGCAGCCTTAGCCATAGCCATAGCCACAGCAGCCATAGCCATAGCAGCCGCAGCCATAGCCACAGCCATAGCAGCCATAGCCATAACCATAGCAGCCATAGCCATAGCAGACATAACCACAGCCATAGCAGCCATAGCCACAGCCATAGCAGCCATAGCCATAGCCATAGCAGCCAGAGGCAGAGCCACAGCAGCCGCAGACATAGCCATAGCCTTAGGAGCCATAGACATAACCATAGCCATAGCAGCCATAGCCATAGCCATAGCCGCCACAGCCATGGCCATAGTATCCAATACCATAGCCATAGCAGCCATAGCCAAAGACATAGCCACAGCAGCCATAGCCATAGCCATAGCCATAGCCATAGCCATAGCAGCCATAGCCATAGCCATAGCAGACATAGCCATAGCCATAGCCATAGCAGCCGTATCCATAGCCATAGTAGCCATAGCAATAGCCATAGCACCCATAGTCGACATAGCCATAACCATAGCAGCCATAGCCATAGCCATAGCAGCCATAGCCATAGCCATAGCAGCCACAGCCGTAGCCATAGCAGCCATAGCCATAGCCATAGCAGCCATAGCCATAGCCATAGCAGCCATAGCGATAGCCGTAGCAGCCGTACGCATAGCCATAGCAGCCATAGCTATATCCATAGCAGACACACACATAGACACAGCCATAGCAGCCATAATCATAGCCATAGCCATAGCAGCCAATGCCATAGCCATAGCCATAGCCATAGCAGCCGATGCCATATCCATAGCCATAACAGCTGTAGCTATTGCCAAAGCGGCCATAGCCATAGCCACAGCAGCCTTAGCCATAGCCATAGCCATAGCAGACATAGCCATCGCCATAGCCATAGCCATAGCAGCCTTAGCGATAGCCATAGTCATAGCAGCCATAGCCATAGCCATAGCCATAGCAGCCATAGCCAAAGCCATAGCGGCCATAGCCATAGCAGCCGTAGCCATAGCCATAGCCATAGCAGCCATTGCCATAGCCATAGCAGCCATAACCACAGCCATAGCGGCCATAGCCATAGCCAAAGCAGCCAGAGCCATAGCAGCCAGAGCCAGAGCAACAGCAGCCGTAGACATAGCCATAGCCTTAGCAACCATAGACATAATCATAGCCATAGCAGCCATAGCCATAGCCACAGCAGCCACAGCCATGGCCATAGTAGCCAAAGCCATAGCCATGGCCATAGTAGAAAAGCCATAGCCATTGCAGCCATAGCCATAGACATAGCCATAGCCGCCAAAACCATAGCCGTAGCCATAGCCATAGCAGCCATAGCCATAGCCATAGCAGCCATAGCCATAGCAGCCATAGCCACAGTCATAGCAGCCATAGCCATAGCCATAGCCATTGCAGCCATAGACATAGCCATAGCAGCCATAGCCATAGCCATACCCATAGCAGCCACAGCCATGGCCATAGTAGCCAAAGCCATAGCCATGGCCATAGTAGCCAAAGCCATAGCCATTGCAGCCATAGCCATAGACATAGCCATAGCCGCCAAAACCATAGCCGTAGCCATAGCCATAGCAGCCATAGCCATAGCCATAGCAGCCATAGCCATAGCAGCCATAGCCACAGTCATAGCAGCCATAGCCATAGCCATAACCATAGCAGCCATAGACATAGCCATAGCAGCCATAGCCATAGCCATACCCATAGCAGCCATAGCCATAGCCATAGCCATAGCAGCCATAGCCATATCCATAGCAGCCATAGCCATAGCCATAGCAGCCATAGCCATAGCTATAGCAGCCAGACCCAGAGTCACACCAGCCGTAGACATAGCCACAGCCTTAGCAGCCATAGCCATAACCATAGCTATAGCAGCCATAGCCATAGCAGCCATAGCCATAGCCATAGCAGACATAACGACAGCCATAGCAGCCATAGCCATAGCCATAGCAGCCATAGCCATCGCCATAGCCTTAGCAGCAATAACCATAGTCATAGCCATAGCCATAGCAGCTATAGCCATAGACATAGCCATAGCAGCCACAGCCGTAGCCATAGCAGCCATAGCCATAGCCATAGCAGCCATAGTAGACATAGCCATAGCCATAGCAGCCATAGCCATAGCCATAGCAGCCATAGCCATAGCAGCCGCAGCCATAGCCATAGCCATAGCAGCCATTGCCATAGCCATAGCAGCCATAACCACAGCCATAGCGGCCATATCCATAGCCATAGCAGAAAGAGCCATAGCAGCCAGAGCCAGAGCCACAGCAGCCGTAGACATAGCCATAGCCTTAGCAGCCATAGACATAATCATAGCCATAGCAGCCATAGCCATAGCCACAGCAGCCACAGCCATGGCCATAGTAGCCAAAGCCATAGCCATGGCCATAGTAGCCAAAGCCATAGCCATTGCAGCCATAGCCATAGACATAGCCATAGCCGCCAAAACCATAGCCGTAGCCATAGCCATAGCAGACATCGCCATAGCCATAGCAGCCATAGCCACAGTCATAGCAGCCATAGCCATAGCCATAGCAGCCATAGACATAGCCATAGCAGCCATAGCCACAGCCATACCCATAGCAGCCATAGCCATAGCCATAGCCATAGCAGCCATAGCCATATCCATAGCAGCCATAGCCATAGCCATAGCCTTAGGAGCCATAGACATAACCATAGCCATGGCAGCCACAGAAATAGCCATAGCCGCCACAGCCATGGCCATAGTATTCAAAACCATAGCCATAGCAGCCGTAGACATAGACATAGCCATAGCAGCCATAGCCATAGCCATAGCCATAGCCATAGCAGCCATAGCCATAGCCATAGCAGCCATAGCGATAGCCATAGCAGCAATAGCCATAGCCATAGCAGTCATAGCCATAGCCATAGCCATAACAGCCATAGCCATAGTAGCCATAGCCATAGCCATAGCCATAGCCGTAGCAGCCATAGCCATAGCCATAGCAGCCACAGCCATAGCCATAGCAGCCATAGCCATAGCCAGAGCAGTCATAGCCACAGCCATAGCAGTCATGGCCATAGCCATAGCAGCCATAGGCATAGCCATACCCATAGCAGCCATAGCCATAGCCATAGCAGTCATAGCTATAGCCATAGCCATTGCAGCCATAGCCATAGCCATAGCAGCCATAGAAATAGCCATAGCAGCCATAGCCATAGCCATACCCATAGCAGCCATAGCCATAGCCATAGCCGTCATAGCCATTGCCACAGCCATAGCAGCCATAGCCATAGCCATAGCCATAGCAGACATAACCACAGCCACAGCAGCCATAGCCATAGCCATAGCAGCCATAGCCATAGCCATAGCAGCCAGAGCCAGAGCCACAGCAGCCGTAGACATAGCCATAGCCTTAGGGGCCATAGACATAACCATAGCCATAGCAGCCATAGAAATAGCCATAGCCGCCACAGCCATGGCCATAGTATACAAAACCATAGCCATAGCAGCCATAGCCAAAGACGTAGCCATAGCAGCCATAGCCATAGCCATAGCAGCCATAGCAATAGCCATAGCAGCCATAACCACAGCCATAGCAGCCATAGCCATAGCCATAGCAGCCATAGCCACAGTCATAGCAGCCATAGCCATAGCCATAGCCATAGCAGCCATAGACACAGCCATAGCAGCCATAGCCATAGCCATACCCATAGCAGCCATAGCCATAGCCATAGCCATAGCAGCCATAGCCATATCCATAGCAGCCATAGCCATAGCCATAGCCTTAGGAGCCATAGACATAACCATAGCCATAGCAGCCATAGAAATAGCCATAGCCGCCACAGCCATGGCCATAGTATTCAAAACCATAGCCATAGCAGCCGTAGACATAGACATAGCCATAGCAGCCATAGCCATAGCCATAGCCATAGCCATAGCAGCCATAGCCATAGCCGTAGCAGCCATAGCCATAGCCATAGCAGCCATAGCAGCCATAGCGATAGCCATAGCAGCCAGAGGCATACCCATAGCAGCCGGAGCCAGAGCCACAGCAGCCGTAGACATAGCCATAGCCTTAGCATTCATAGCCATAGCCATAGCCATAGCAGCCATAGCCATAGCCATAGCAGCCATAGCGATAGCCATAGCAGCCATAGCCATAGCCATAGCAGTCATAGCCATAGCCATAGCCATAACAGCCATAGCCATAGTAGCCATAGCCATAGCCATAGCCATAGCCGTAGAAGCCATAGCCATAGCCATACCAGCCATAGCCATAGCCATAGCAGCCATAGCCATAGCCAGAGCAGTCATAGCCACAGCCATAGCGGTCATGGCCATAGCCATAGCAGCCATAGGCATAGCCATACCCATAGCAGCCATAGCTATAGCCATAGCAGTCATAGCTATAGACATAGCCATTGCAGCCATAGCCATAGCCATAGCCATAGCAGCCATAGAAATAGCCATAGCAGCCATAGCCATAGCCATACCCATAGCAGCCATAGCCATAGCCATAGCCGTCATAGCCATAGCCACAGCCATAGCAGCCATAGCCATAGCCATAGCCATAGCAGCCATAGCCATAGCCATAGCAGCCATAGCAATAGCCATAGCAGCCATAACCACAGCCATAGCAGCCAGAGCCAGAGCCACAGCAGCCGTAGACATAGCCATAGCCTTGGCAGCCATAGACATAACCATGGCCATAGCAGCCATAGCCATAGCCATAGCAGCCATAGCCATAGCCATAGCAGCCGTAGCGATAGCCATAGCAGCCATAGGCATACCCATAGCAGCCGGAGCCAGAGCCACAGCAGCCGTAGACATAGCCATAGCCTTAGCAGCCATAGCCATAGCCATAGCCATAGCAGCCATAGCCATAGCCATAGCAGCCATACCAATGGCCATAGTAGCCAAAGCCGTAGCCATAGCAGCCATAGCCATAGCCATATCCATAGCGGCCATAGCCATAGCCATAGCAGTCATAGCCATAGCCATAGCCATAGCAACTATGGCCATAGCCATAGCCATAGCAGCCATAGCCATAGCCATAGCAGCCATAGCCATAGCCATAGCAGACATAGCCACAGCCATAGCAGCCATAGCCATAGCCATAGCTGCCATAGGCATAGCCATACCCATAGCAGCCATAGCCATACCCATAGCAGCCATAGCCATAGCCATAGCCGTCATAGCCATAGCGACAGCCATAGCAGCCATAGCCATAGCCATAGCCATAGCAGCCATAGCCATAGCCATAGCAGCCATAGCAATAGCCATAGCAGCCATAACCACAGCCATAGCAGCCATAGCCATAGCCATAGCAGCCATAGCCATAGCCATAGCAGCCAGAGCCAGAGCCACAGCAGCCGTAGACATAGCCATAGCCTTGGCAGCCATAGACATAACCATGGCCATAGCAGCCATAGCCATAGCCATAGCAGCCATAGCCATAGCCATAGCAGCCGTAGCGATAGCCATAGCACCCATAGGCATACCCATAGCAGCCGGAGCCAGAGCCACAGCAGCCGTAGACATAGCCATAGCCTTAGCAGACATAGCCATAGCCATAGCCATAGCAGCCATAGCCATAGCCATAGCAGCCATACCAATGGCCATAGTAGCCAAAGCTGTAGCCATAGCAGCCATAGCCATAGCCATATCCATAGCGGCCATAGCCATAGAGATAGCAGTCATAGCCATAGCCATAGCCATAGCAGCCATGGCCATAGCCATAGCCATAGCAGCCATAGCCATAGCCATAGCAGCCATAGCCATATCCATAGCAGACATAGCCACAGCCATAGCAGCCATAGCCATAGCCATAGCTGCCATAGGCATAGCCATACCCATAGCAGCCATAGACATAGCCATAGCAGTCATAGCCATAGATATAGCCATAGCAGCCATAGCCATAGCCATAGCCATAGCAGCCATAGCCATAGCCATAGCAGCCATAGCAATAGCCATAGCAGCCATAACCACAGCCATAGCAGCCATAGCCATAGCCATAGCAGCCATAGCCATAGCCATAGCAGTTATAGCCATAGACATAGCCATAGCAGCCATAGCCATAGCCATAGCCATAGCAGACATAGCCATAGCCATAGCAGCCATAGCCATAGCCAAACCCATAGCAGCCATAGCCATAGCCATAGCAGTCATGGCCATAGCCATAGACAAAGCAGCCATAGCCATAGCCACAGCCATAGCAGACATAACCACAGCCACAGCAGCCATAGCCATAGCCATAGCAGCCATAGCCATAGCCATAGCAGCCAGAGCCAGAGCCACACTAGCCGTAGACATAGCCATAGCCTTAGGGGCCATAGACATAACCATAGCCATAGCAGCCATAGCCATAGCCATAGCCATAGCAGCCATAACCATAGCCATAGCAGCCATAGCAATAGCCATAGCAGCCATAACCACAGCCATAGCAGCCATAGCCATAGCCATAGCAGCCATAGCCATAGCCATAGCAGTTATAGCCATAGCCATAGCCATAGCAGCCATAGCCATAGCCATAGCCATAGCAGACATAGCCATAGCCATAGCAGCCATAGCCATAGCCAAACCCATAGCAGCCATAGCCATAACCATAGCAGTCATGGCCATAGCCATAGACAAAGCAGCCATAGCCATAGCCACAGCCATAGCAGCCATAGCCATAACCATAGCAGCCATAGCCATAGCCATAGCAGACATAACCACAGCCACAGCAGCCATAGCCATAGCCATAGCAGCCATAGCCATAGCCATAGCTGCCAGAGCCAGAGCCACAGCAGCCGTACACATAGCCATAGCCTTAGGGGCCATAGACATAACCATAGCCATAGCAGCCATAGAAATAGCCATTGCCGCCACAGCCATGGCCATGGTATCCAAAACCATAGCCATAGCAGCCATAGCCAAAGACATAGCCATAGCAGCCATAGCCATAGCCATAGCAGCCATAGCCATAGCCATAGCCATAGCCATAGCAGCCATAGCCATAGCCATAGCAGACATAGCCATAGCCATAGCCATAGCAGCCGTATCCATAGCCATAGTAGCCATAGCCATAGCCATAGCAGCCATAGTCGCCATAGCCATAACCATAGCAGCCATAGCCATAGCCATAGCAGACATAGCCATAGCCATAGCCTTAGGAGCCATAGACATAACCATAGCCATAGCAGCCATAGAAATAGCCATAGCCGCCACAGCCATGGCCATAGTATTCAAAACCATAGCCATAGCAGCCGTAGACATAGACATAGCCATAGCAGCCATAGCCATAGCCATAGCCATTGCCATAGCAGCCATAGCCATAGCCGTAGCAGCCATAGCCATAGCCATAGCAGCCATAGCCATAGCCATACCCATAGCAGCCATAGCCATAGCCATAGCCATAGCAGCCATAGCCATAGCCATAGCAGCCATGGCCATAGCCATAGCCATAGCAGCCATAGCCATAGCCATAGCAGCCATAGCCATAGCCATAGCAGACATAGCCACAGCCATAGCAGCCATAGCCATAGCCATAGCTGCCATAGGCATAGCCATACCCATAGCAGCCGGAGCCAGAGCCACAGCAGCCGTAGACATAGCCATAGCCTTAGCAGCCATAGCCATAGCCATAGCCATAGCAGCCATAGCCATAGCCATAGCAGCCATACCAATGGCCATAGTAGCCAAAGCCGTAGCCATAGCAGCCATAGCCATAGCCATATCCATAGCGGCCATAGCCATAGCCATAGCAGTCATAGCCATAGCCATAGCCATAGCAACTATGGCCATAGCCATAGCCATAGCAGCCATAGCCATAGCCATAGCAGCCATAGCCATAGCCATAGCAGACATAGCCACAGCCATAGCAGCCATAGCCATAGCCATAGCTGCCATAGGCATAGCCATACCCATAGCAGCCATAGCCATACCCATAGCAGCCATAGCCATAGCCATAGCCGTCATAGCCATAGCGACAGCCATAGCAGCCATAGCCATAGCCATAGCCATAGCAGCCATAGCCATAGCCATAGCAGCCATAGCAATAGCCATAGCAGCCATAACCACAGCCATAGCAGCCATAGCCATAGCCATAGCAGCCATAGCCATAGCCATAGCAGCCAGAGCCAGAGCCACAGCAGCCGTATACATAGCCATAGCCTTGGCAGCCATAGACATAACCATGGCCATAGCAGCCATAGCCATAGCCATAGCAGCCATAGCCATAGCCATAGCAGCCGTAGCGATAGCCATAGCACCCATAGGCATACCCATAGCAGCCGGAGCCAGAGCCACAGCAGCCGTAGACATAGCCATAGCCTTAGCAGACATAGCCATAGCCATAGCCATAGCAGCCATAGCCATAGCCATAGCAGCCATACCAATGGCCATAGTAGCCAAAGCTGTAGCCATAGCAGCCATAGCCATAGCCATATCCATAGCGGCCATAGCCATAGCCATAGCAGTCATAGCCATAGCCATAGCCATAGCAGCCATGGCCATAGCCATAGCCATAGCAGCCATAGCCATAGCCATAGCAGCCATAGCCATATCCATAGCAGACATAGCCACAGCCATAGCAGCCATAGCCATAGCCATAGCTGCCATAGGCATAGCCATACCCATAGCAGCCATAGACATAGCCATAGCAGTCATAGCCATAGATATAGCCATAGCAGCCATAGCCATAGCCATAGCCATAGCAGCCATAGCCATAGCCATAGCAGCCATAGCAATAGCCATAGCAGCCATAACCACAGCCATAGCAGCCATAGCCATAGCCATAGCAGCCATAGCCATAGCCATAGCAGTTATAGCCATAGACATAGCCATAGCAGCCATAGCCATAGCCATAGCCATAGCAGACATAGCCATAGCCATAGCAGCCATAGCCATAGCCAAACCCATAGCAGCCATAGCCATAGCCATAGCAGTCATGGCCATAGCCATAGACAAAGCAGCCATAGCCATAGCCACAGCCATAGCAGACATAACCACAGCCACAGCAGCCATAGCCATAGCCATAGCAGCCATAGCCATAGCCATAGCAGCCAGAGCCAGAGCCACACTAGCCGTAGACATAGCCATAGCCTTAGCATTCATAGCCATAGCCATAGCCATAGCAGCCATAGCCATAGCCATAGCAGCCATAGCGATAGCCATAGCAGCCATAGCCATAGCCATAGCAGTCATAGCCATAGCCATAGCCATAACAGCCATAGCCATAGTAGCCATAGCCATAGCCATAGCCATAGCCGTAGAAGCCATAGCCATAGCCATACCAGCCATAGCCATAGCCATAGCAGCCATAGCCATAGCCAGAGCAGTCATAGCCACAGCCATAGCGGTCATGGCCATAGCCATAGCAGCCATAGGCATAGCCATACCCATAGCAGCCATAGCTATAGCCATAGCAGTCATAGCTATAGACATAGCCATTGCAGCCATAGCCATAGCCATAGCCATAGCAGCCATAGAAATAGCCATAGCAGCCATAGCCATAGCCATACCCATAGCAGCCATAGCCATAGCCATAGCCGTCATAGCCATAGCCACAGCCAAAGCAGCCATAGCCATAGCCATAGCCATAGCAGCCATAGCCATAGCCATAGCAGCCATAGCAATAGCCATAGCAGCCATAACCACAGCCATAGCAGCCAGAGCCAGAGCCACAGCAGCCGTAGACATAGCCATAGCCTTGGCAGCCATAGACATAACCATGGCCATAGCAGCCATAGCCATAGCCATAGCAGCCATAGCCATAGCCATAGCAGCCGTAGCGATAGCCATAGCAGCCATAGGCATACCCATAGCAGCCGGAGCCAGAGCCACAGCAGCCGTAGACATAGCCATAGCCTTAGCAGCCATAGCCATAGCCATAGCCATAGCAGCCATAGCCATAGCCATAGCAGCCATACCAATGGCCATAGTAGCCAAAGCCGTAGCCATAGCAGCCATAGCCATAGCCATATCCATAGCGGCCATAGCCATAGCCATAGCAGTCATAGCCATAGCCATAGCCATAGCAACTATGGCCATAGCCATAGCCATAGCAGCCATAGCCATAGCCATAGCAGCCATAGCCATAGCCATAGCAGACATAGCCACAGCCATAGCAGCCATAGCCATAGCCATAGCTGCCATAGGCATAGCCATACCCATAGCAGCCATAGCCATACCCATAGCAGCCATAGCCATAGCCATAGCCGTCATAGCCATAGCGACAGCCATAGCAGCCATAGCCATAGCCATAGCCATAGCAGCCATAGCCATAGCCATAGCAGCCATAGCAATAGCCATAGCAGCCATAACCACAGCCATAGCAGCCATAGCCATAGCCATAGCAGCCATAGCCATAGCCATAGCAGCCAGAGCCAGAGCCACAGCAGCCGTATACATAGCCATAGCCTTGGCAGCCATAGACATAACCATGGCCATAGCAGCCATAGCCATAGCCATAGCAGCCATAGCCATAGCCATAGCAGCCGTAGCGATAGCCATAGCACCCATAGGCATACCCATAGCAGCCGGAGCCAGAGCCACAGCAGCCGTAGACATAGCCATAGCCTTAGCAGACATAGCCATAGCCATAGCCATAGCAGCCATAGCCATAGCCATAGCAGCCATACCAATGGCCATAGTAGCCAAAGCTGTAGCCATAGCAGCCATAGCCATAGCCATATCCATAGCGGCCATAGCCATAGCCATAGCAGTCATAGCCATAGCCATAGCCATAGCAGCCATGGCCATAGCCATAGCCATAGCAGCCATAGCCATAGCCATAGCAGCCATAGCCATATCCATAGCAGACATAGCCACAGCCATAGCAGCCATAGCCATAGCCATAGCTGCCATAGGCATAGCCATACCCATAGCAGCCATAGACATAGCCATAGCAGTCATAGCCATAGATATAGCCATAGCAGCCATAGCCATAGCCATAGCCATAGCAGCCATAGCCATAGCCATAGCAGCCATAGCAATAGCCATAGCAGCCATAACCACAGCCATAGCAGCCATAGCCATAGCCATAGCAGCCATAGCCATAGCCATAGCAGTTATAGCCATAGACATAGCCATAGCAGCCATAGCCATAGCCATAGCCATAGCAGACATAGCCATAGCCATAGCAGCCATAGCCATAGCCAAACCCATAGCAGCCATAGCCATAGCCATAGCAGTCATGGCCATAGCCATAGACAAAGCAGCCATAGCCATAGCCACAGCCATAGCAGACATAACCACAGCCACAGCAGCCATAGCCATAGCCATAGCAGCCATAGCCATAGCCATAGCAGCCAGAGCCAGAGCCACACTAGCCGTAGACATAGCCATAGCCTTAGCATTCATAGCCATAGCCATAGCCATAGCAGCCATAGCCATAGCCATAGCAGCCATAGCGATAGCCATAGCAGCCATAGCCATAGCCATAGCAGTCATAGCCATAGCCATAGCCATAACAGCCATAGCCATAGTAGCCATAGCCATAGCCATAGCCATAGCCGTAGAAGCCATAGCCATAGCCATACCAGCCATAGCCATAGCCATAGCAGCCATAGCCATAGCCAGAGCAGTCATAGCCACAGCCATAGCGGTCATGGCCATAGCCATAGCAGCCATAGGCATAGCCATACCCATAGCAGCCATAGCTATAGCCATAGCAGTCATAGCTATAGACATAGCCATTGCAGCCATAGCCATAGCCATAGCCATAGCAGCCATAGAAATAGCCATAGCAGCCATAGCCATAGCCATACCCATAGCAGCCATAGCCATAGCCATAGCCGTCATAGCCATAGCCACAGCCAAAGCAGCCATAGCCATAGCCATAGCCATAGCAGCCATAGCCATAGCCATAGCAGCCATAGCAATAGCCATAGCAGCCATAACCACAGCCATAGCAGCCAGAGCCAGAGCCACAGCAGCCGTAGACATAGCCATAGCCTTGGCAGCCATAGACATAACCATGGCCATAGCAGCCATAGCCATAGCCATAGCAGCCATAGCCATAGCCATAGCAGCCGTAGCGATAGCCATAGCAGCCATAGGCATACCCATAGCAGCCGGAGCCAGAGCCACAGCAGCCGTAGACATAGCCATAGCCTTAGCAGCCATAGCCATAGCCATAGCCATAGCAGCCATAGCCATAGCCATAGCAGCCATACCAATGGCCATAGTAGCCAAAGCCGTAGCCATAGCAGCCATAGCCATAGCCATATCCATAGCGGCCATAGCCATAGCCATAGCAGTCATAGCCATAGCCATAGCCATAGCAACTATGGCCATAGCCATAGCCATAGCAGCCATAGCCATAGCCATAGCAGCCATAGCCATAGCCATAGCAGACATAGCCACAGCCATAGCAGCCATAGCCATAGCCATAGCTGCCATAGGCATAGCCATACCCATAGCAGCCATAGCCATACCCATAGCAGCCATAGCCATAGCCATAGCCGTCATAGCCATAGCGACAGCCATAGCAGCCATAGCCATAGCCATAGCCATAGCAGCCATAGCCATAGCCATAGCAGCCATAGCAATAGCCATAGCAGCCATAACCACAGCCATAGCAGCCATAGCCATAGCCATAGCAGCCATAGCCATAGCCATAGCAGCCAGAGCCAGAGCCACAGCAGCCGTAGACATAGCCATAGCCTTGGCAGCCATAGACATAACCATGGCCATAGCAGCCATAGCCATAGCCATAGCAGCCATAGCCATAGCCATAGCAGCCGTAGCGATAGCCATAGCACCCATAGGCATACCCATAGCAGCCGGAGCCAGAGCCACAGCAGCCGTAGACATAGCCATAGCCTTAGCAGACATAGCCATAGCCATAGCCCTAGCAGCCATAGCCATAGCCATAGCAGCCATACCAATGGCCATAGTAGCCAAAGCTGTAGCCATAGCAGCCATAGCCATAGCCATATCCATAGCAGTCATAGCCATAGCCATAGCCATAACAGCCATAGCCATAGTAGCCATAGCCATAGCCATAGCCATAGCCGTAGAAGCCATAGCCATAGCCATACCAGCCATAGCCATAGCCATAGCAGCCATAGCCATAGCCAGAGCAGTCATAGCCACAGCCATAGCGGTCATGGCCATAGCCATAGCAGCCATAGGCATAGCCATACCCATAGCAGCCATAGCTATAGCCATAGCAGTCATAGCTATAGACATAGCCATTGCAGCCATAGCCATAGCCATAGCCATAGCAGCCATAGAAATAGCCATAGCAGCCATAGCCATAGCCATACCCATAGCAGCCATAGCCATAGCCATAGCCGTCATAGCCATAGCCACAGCCAAAGCAGCCATAGCCATAGCCATAGCCATAGCAGCCATAGCCATAGCCATAGCAGCCATAGCAATAGCCATAGCAGCCATAACCACAGCCATAGCAGCCAGAGCCAGAGCCACAGCAGCCGTAGACATAGCCATAGCCTTGGCAGCCATAGACATAACCATGGCCATAGCAGCCATAGCCATAGCCATAGCAGCCATAGCCATAGCCATAGCAGCCGTAGCGATAGCCATAGCAGCCATAGGCATACCCATAGCAGCCGGAGCCAGAGCCACAGCAGCCGTAGACATAGCCATAGCCTTAGCAGCCATAGCCATAGCCATAGCCATAGCAGCCATAGCCATAGCCATAGCAGCCATACCAATGGCCATAGTAGCCAAAGCCGTAGCCATAGCAGCCATAGCCATAGCCATATCCATAGCGGCCATAGCCATAGCCATAGCAGTCATAGCCATAGCCATAGCCATAGCAACTATGGCCATAGCCATAGCCATAGCAGCCATAGCCATAGCCATAGCAGCCATAGCCATAGCCATAGCAGACATAGCCACAGCCATAGCAGCCATAGCCATAGCCATAGCTGCCATAGGCATAGCCATACCCATAGCAGCCATAGCCATACCCATAGCAGCCATAGCCATAGCCATAGCCGTCATAGCCATAGCGACAGCCATAGCAGCCATAGCCATAGCCATAGCCATAGCAGCCATAGCCATAGCCATAGCAGCCATAGCAATAGCCATAGCAGCCATAACCACAGCCATAGCAGCCATAGCCATAGCCATAGCAGCCATAGCCATAGCCATAGCAGCCAGAGCCAGAGCCACAGCAGCCGTAGACATAGCCATAGCCTTGGCAGCCATAGACATAACCATGGCCATAGCAGCCATAGCCATAGCCATAGCAGCCATAGCCATAGCCATAGCAGCCGTAGCGATAGCCATAGCACCCATAGGCATACCCATAGCAGCCGGAGCCAGAGCCACAGCAGCCGTAGACATAGCCATAGCCTTAGCAGACATAGCCATAGCCATAGCCCTAGCAGCCATAGCCATAGCCATAGCAGCCATACCAATGGCCATAGTAGCCAAAGCTGTAGCCATAGCAGCCATAGCCATAGCCATATCCATAGCGGCCATAGCCATAGCCATAGCAGTCATAGCCATAGCCATAGCCATAGCAGCCATGGCCATAGCCACAGCCATAGCAGCCATAGCCATAGCCATAGCAGCCATAGCCATATCCATAGCAGACATAGCCACAGCCATAGCAGCCATAGCCATAGCCATAGCTGCCATAGGCATAGCCATACCCATAGCAGCCATAGCCATAGCCATAGCAGCCATAGCAATAGCCATAGCAGCCATAACCACAGCCATAGCAGCCATAGCCATAGCCATAGCAGCCATAGCCATAGCCATAGCAGTTATAGCCATAGACATAGCCATAGCAGCCATAGCCATAGCCATAGCCATAGCAGACATAGCCATAGCCATAGCAGCCATAGCCATAGCCAAACCCATAGCAGCCATAGCCATAGCCATAGCAGTCATGGCCATAGCCATAGACAAAGCAGCCATAGCCATAGCCACAGCCATAGCAGACATAACCACAGCCACAGCAGCCATAGCCATAGCCATAGCAGCCATAGCCATAGCCATAGCAGCCAGAGCCAGAGCCACACTAGCCGTAGACATAGCCATAGCCTTAGGGGCCATAGACATAACCATAGCCATAGCAGCCATAGCCATAGCCATAGCCTTGGCAGCCATAACCATAGCCATAGCAGCCATAGCAATAGCCATAGCAGCCATAACCACAGCCATAGCAGCCATAGCCATAGCCATAGCAGCCATAGCCATAGCCATAGCAGTTATAGCCATAGCCATAGCCATAGCAGACATAGCCATAGCCATAGCCATAGCAGACATAGCCATAGCCATAGCAGCCATAGCCATAGCCAAACCCATAGCAGCCATAGCCATAACCATAGCAGTCATGGCCATAGCCATAGCAGCCGTAGCGATAGCCATAGCACCCATAGGCATACCCATAGCAGCCGGAGCCAGAGCCACAGCAGCCGTAGACATAGCCATAGCCTTAGCAGACATAGCCATAGCCATAGCCATAGCAGCCATAGCCATAGCCATAGCAGCCATACCAATGGCCATAGTAGCCAAAGCTGTAGCCATAGCAGCCATAGCCATAGCCATATCCATAGCGGCCATAGCCATAGAGATAGCAGTCATAGCCATAGCCATAGCCATAGCAGCCATGGCCATAGCCATAGCCATAGCAGCCATAGCCATAGCCATAGCAGCCATAGCCATATCCATAGCAGACATAGCCACAGCCATAGCAGCCATAGCCATAGCCATAGCTGCCATAGGCATAGCCATACCCATAGCAGCCATAGACATAGCCATAGCAGTCATAGCCATAGATATAGCCATAGCAGCCATAGCCATAGCCATAGCCATAGCAGCCATAGCCATAGCCATAGCAGCCATAGCAATAGCCATAGCAGCCATAACCACAGCCATAGCAGCCATAGCCATAGCCATAGCAGCCATAGCCATAGCCATAGCAGTTATGGCCATAGACATAGCCATAGCAGCCATAGCCATAGCCATAGCCATAGCAGACATAGCCATAGCCATAGCAGCCATAGCCATAGCCAAACCCATAGCAGCCATAGCCATAGCCATAGCAGTCATGGCCATAGCCATAGACAAAGCAGCCATAGCCATAGCCACAGCCATAGCAGACATAACCACAGCCACAGCAGCCATAGCCATAGGCATAGCAGCCATAGCCATAGCCATAGCAGCCAGAACCAGAGCCACACTAGCCGTAGACATAGCCATAGCCTTAGGGGCCATAGACATAACCATAGCCATAGCAGCCATAGCCATAGCCATAGCCATAGCAGCCATAACCATAGCCATAGCAGCCATAGCAATAGCCATAGCAGCCATAACCACAGCCATAGCAGCCATAGCCATAGCCATAGCAGCCATAGCCATAGCCATAGCAGTTATAGCCATAGCCATAGCCATAGCAGCCATAGCCATAGCCATAGCCATAGCAGACATAGCCATAGCCATAGCAGCCATAGCCATAGCCAAACCCATAGCAGCCATAGCCATAACCATAGCAGTCATGGCCATAGCCATAGACAAAGCAGCCATAGCCATAGCCACAGCCATAGCAGCCATAGCCATAACCATAGCAGCCATAGCCATAGCCATAGCAGACATAACCACAGCCACAGCAGCCATAGCCATAGCCATAGCAGCCATAGCCATAGCCATAGCTGCCAGAGCCAGAGCCACAGCAGCCGTACACATAGCCATAGCCTTAGGGGCCATAGACATAACCATAGCCATAGCAGCCATAGAAATAGCCATAGCCGCCACAGCCATGGCCATGGTATCCAAAACCATAGCCATAGCAGCCATAGCCAAAGACATAGCCATAGCAGCCATAGCCATAGCCATAGCAGCCATAGCCATAGCCATAGCCATAGCCATAGCAGCCATAGCCATAGCCATAGCAGACATAGCCATAGCCATAGCCATAGCAGCCGTATCCATAGCCATAGTAGCCATAGCCATAGCCATAGCAGCCATAGTCGCCATAGCCATAACCATAGCAGCCATAGCCATAGCCATAGCAGACATAGCCATAGCCATAGCCTTAGGAGCCATAGACATAACCATAGCCATAGCAGCCATAGAAATAGCCATAGCCGCCACAGCCATGGCCATAGTATTCAAAACCATAGCCATAGCAGCCGTAGACATAGACATAGCCATAGCAGCCATAGCCATAGCCATACCCATAGCAGCCATAGCCATAGCCATAGCCGTCATAGCCATAGCCACAGCCATAGCAGCCATAGCCATAGCCATAGCCATAGCAGCCATAGCCATAGCCATAGCAGCCATAGCAATAGCCATAGCAGCCATAACCACAGCCATAGCAGCCAGAGCCAGAGCCACAGCAGCCGTAGACATAGCCATAGCCTTGGCAGCCATAGACATAACCATGGCCATAGCAGCCATAGCCATAGCCATAGCAGCCATAGCCATAGCCATAGCAGCCGTAGCGATAGCCATAGCAGCCATAGGCATACCCATAGCAGCCGGAGCCAGAGCCACAGCAGCCGTAGACATAGCCATAGCCTTAGCAGCCATAGCCATAGCCATAGCCATAGCAGCCATAGCCATAGCCATAGCAGCCATACCAATGGCCATAGTAGCCAAAGCCGTAGCCATAGCAGCCATAGCCATAGCCATATCCATAGCGGCCATAGCCATAGCCATAGCAGTCATAGCCATAGCCATAGCCATAGCAACTATGGCCATAGCCATAGCCATAGCAGCCATAGCCATAGCCATAGCAGCCATAGCCATAGCCATAGCAGACATAGCCACAGCCATAGCAGCCATAGCCATAGGCATAGCTGCCATAGGCATAGCCATACCCATAGCAGCCATAGCCATACCCATAGCAGCCATAGCCATAGCCATAGCCGTCATAGCCATAGCGACAGCCATAGCAGCCATAGCCATAGCCATAGCCATAGCAGCCATAGCCATAGCCATAGCAGCCATAGCAATAGCCATAGCAGCCATAACCACAGCCATAGCAGCCATAGCCATAGCCATAGCAGCCATAGCCATAGCCATAGCAGCCAGAGCCAGAGCCACAGCAGCCGTAGACATAGCCATAGCCTTGGCAGCCATAGACATAACCATGGCCATAGCAGCCATAGCCATAGCCATAGCAGCCATAGCCATAGCCATAGCAGCCGTAGCGATAGCCATAGCACCCATAGGCATACCCATAGCAGCCGGAGCCAGAGCCACAGCAGCCGTAGACATAGCCATAGCCTTAGCAGACATAGCCATAGCCATAGCCATAGCAGCCATAGCCATAGCCATAGCAGCCATACCAATGGCCATAGTAGCCAAAGCTGTAGCCATAGCAGCCATAGCCATAGCCATATCCATAGCGGCCATAGCCATAGCCATAGCAGTCATAGCCATAGCCATAGCCATAGCAGCCATGGCCATAGCCACAGCCATAGCAGCCATAGCCATAGCCATAGCAGCCATAGCCATATCCATAGCAGACATAGCCACAGCCATAGCAGCCATAGCCATAGCCATAGCTGCCATAGGCATAGCCATACCCATAGCAGCCATAGCCATAGCCATAGCAGCCATAGCAATAGCCATAGCAGCCATAACCACAGCCATAGCAGCCATAGCCATAGCCATAGCAGCCATAGCCATAGCCATAGCAGTTATAGCCATAGACATAGCCATAGCAGCCATAGCCATAGCCATAGCCATAGCAGACATAGCCATAGCCATAGCAGCCATAGCCATAGCCAAACCCATAGCAGCCATAGCCATAGCCATAGCAGTCATGGCCATAGCCATAGACAAAGCAGCCAAAGCCATAGCCACAGCCATAGCAGACATAACCACAGCCACAGCAGCCATAGCCATAGCCATAGCAGCCATAGCCATAGCCATAGCAGCCAGAGCCAGAGCCACACTAGCCGTAGACATAGCCATAGCCTTAGGGGCCATAGACATAACCATAGCCATAGCAGCCATAGCCATAGCCATAGCCATAGCAGCCATAACCATAGCCATAGCAGCCATAGCAATAGCCATAGCAGCCATAACCACAGCCATAGCAGCCATAGCCATAGCCATAGCAGCCATAGCCATAGCCATAGCAGTTATAGCCATAGCCATAGCCATAGCAGCCATAGCCATAGCCATAGCCATAGCAGACATAGCCATAGCCATAGCAGCCATAGCCATAGCCAAACCCATAGCAGCCATAGCCATAACCATAGCAGTCATGGCCATAGCCATAGACAAAGCAGCCATAGCCATAGCCACAGCCATAGCAGCCATAGCCATAACCATAGCAGCCATAGCCATAGCCATAGCAGACATAACCACAGCCACAGCAGCCATAGCCATAGCCATAGCAGCCATAGCCATAGCCATAGCTGCCAGAGCCAGAGCCACAGCAGCCGTACACATAGCCATAGCCTTAGGGGCCATAGACATAACCATAGCCATAGCAGCCATAGCCATAGCCATAGCAGCCATAGCCATCGCCATAGCCATAGCCATAGCAGCCATAGCCATAGCCATAGCAGACATAGCCATAGCCATAGCCATAGCAGCCGTATCCATAGCCATAGTAGCCATAGCCATAGCCATAGCAGCCATAGTCGCCATAGCCATAACCATAGCAGCCATAGCCATAGCCATAGCAGACATAGCCATAGCCATAGCCTTAGGAGCCATAGACATAACCATAGCCATAGCAGCCATAGAAATAGCCATAGCCGCCACAGCCATGGCCATAGTATTCAAAACCATAGCCATAGCAGCCGTAGACATAGACATAGCCATAGCAGCCATAGCCATAGCCATAGCCATTGCCATAGCAGCCATAGCCATAGCCGTAGCAGCCATAGCCATAGCCATAGCAGCCATAGCCATAGCCATACCCATAGCAGCCATAGCCATAGCCATAGCCATAGCAGCCATAGCCATAGCCATAGCAGCCATGGCCATAGCCATAGCCATAGCAGCCATAGCCATAGCCATAGCAGCCATAGCCATAGCCATAGCAGACATAGCCACAGCCATAGCAGCCATAGCCATAGCCATAGCTGCCATAGGCATAGCCATACCCATAGCAGCCGGAGCCAGAGCCACAGCAGCCGTAGACATAGCCATAGCCTTAGCAGCCATAGCCATAGCCATAGCCATAGCAGCCATAGCCATAGCCATAGCAGCCATACCAATGGCCATAGTAGCCAAAGCCGTAGCCATAGCAGCCATAGCCATAGCCATATCCATAGCGGCCATAGCCATAGCCATAGCAGTCATAGCCATAGCCATAGCCATAGCAACTATGGCCATAGCCATAGCCATAGCAGCCATAGCCATAGCCATAGCAGCCATAGCCATAGCCATAGCAGACATAGCCACAGCCATAGCAGCCATAGCCATAGCCATAGCTGCCATAGGCATAGCCATACCCATAGCAGCCATAGCCATACCCATAGCAGCCATAGCCATAGCCATAGCCGTCATAGCCATAGCGACAGCCATAGCAGCCATAGCCATAGCCATAGCCATAGCAGCCATAGCCATAGCCATAGCAGCCATAGCAATAGCCATAGCAGCCATAACCACAGCCATAGCAGCCATAGCCATAGCCATAGCAGCCATAGCCATAGCCATAGCAGCCAGAGCCAGAGCCACAGCAGCCGTATACGTAGCCATAGCCTTGGCAGCCATAGACATAACCATGGCCATAGCAGCCATAGCCATAGCCATAGCAGCCATAGCCATAGCCATAGCAGCCGTAGCGATAGCCATAGCACCCATAGGCATACCCATAGCAGCCGGAGCCAGAGCCACAGCAGCCGTAGACATAGCCATAGCCTTAGCAGACATAGCCATAGCCATAGCCATAGCAGCCATAGCCATAGCCATAGCAGCCATACCAATGGCCATAGTAGCCAAAGCTGTAGCCATAGCAGCCATAGCCATAGCCATATCCATAGCGGCCATAGCCATAGCCATAGCAGTCATAGCCATAGCCATAGCCATAGCAGCCATGGCCATAGCCATAGCCATAGCAGCCATAGCCATAGCCATAGCAGCCATAGCCATATCCATAGCAGACATAGCCACAGCCATAGCAGCCATAGCCATAGCCATAGCTGCCATAGGCATAGCCATACCCATAGCAGCCATAGACATAGCCATAGCAGTCATAGCCATAGATATAGCCATAGCAGCCATAGCCATAGCCATAGCCATAGCAGCCATAGCCATAGCCATAGCAGCCATAGCAATAGCCATAGCAGCCATAACCACAGCCATAGCAGCCATAGCCATAGCCATAGCAGCCATAGCCATAGCCATAGCAGTTATAGCCATAGACATAGCCATAGCAGCCATAGCCATAGCCATAGCCATAGCAGACATAGCCATAGCCATAGCAGCCATAGCCATAGCCAAACCCATAGCAGCCATAGCCATAGCCATAGCAGTCATGGCCATAGCCATAGACAAAGCAGCCATAGCCATAGCCACAGCCATAGCAGACATAACCACAGCCACAGCAGCCATAGCCATAGCCATAGCAGCCATAGCCATAGCCATAGCAGCCAGAGCCAGAGCCACACTAGCCGTAGACATAGCCATAGCCTTAGCATTCATAGCCATAGCCATAGCCATAGCAGCCATAGCCATAGCCATAGCAGCCATAGCGATAGCCATAGCAGCCATAGCCATAGCCATAGCAGTCATAGCCATAGCCATAGCCATAACAGCCATAGCCATAGTAGCCATAGCCATAGCCATAGCCATAGCCGTAGAAGCCATAGCCATAGCCATACCAGCCATAGCCATAGCCATAGCAGCCATAGCCATAGCCAGAGCAGTCATAGCCACAGCCATAGCGGTCATGGCCATAGCCATAGCAGCCATAGGCATAGCCATACCCATAGCAGCCATAGCTATAGCCATAGCAGTCATAGCTATAGACATAGCCATTGCAGCCATAGCCATAGCCATAGCCATAGCAGCCATAGAAATAGCCATAGCAGCCATAGCCATAGCCATACCCATAGCAGCCATAGCCATAGCCATAGCCGTCATAGCCATAGCCACAGCCAAAGCAGCCATAGCCATAGCCATAGCCATAGCAGCCATAGCCATAGCCATAGCAGCCATAGCAATAGCCATAGCAGCCATAACCACAGCCATAGCAGCCAGAGCCAGAGCCACAGCAGCCGTAGACATAGCCATAGCCTTGGCAGCCATAGACATAACCATGGCCATAGCAGCCATAGCCATAGCCATAGCAGCCATAGCCATAGCCATAGCAGCCGTAGCGATAGCCATAGCAGCCATAGGCATACCCATAGCAGCCGGAGCCAGAGCCACAGCAGCCGTAGACATAGCCATAGCCTTAGCAGCCATAGCCATAGCCATAGCCATAGCAGCCATAGCCATAGCCATAGCAGCCATACCAATGGCCATAGTAGCCAAAGCCGTAGCCATAGCAGCCATAGCCATAGCCATATCCATAGCGGCCATAGCCATAGCCATAGCAGTCATAGCCATAGCCATAGCCATAGCAACTATGGCCATAGCCATAGCCATAGCAGCCATAGCCATAGCCATAGCAGCCATAGCCATAGCCATAGCAGACATAGCCACAGCCATAGCAGCCATAGCCATAGCCATAGCTGCCATAGGCATAGCCATACCCATAGCAGCCATAGCCATACCCATAGCAGCCATAGCCATAGCCATAGCCGTCATAGCCATAGCGACAGCCATAGCAGCCATAGCCATAGCCATAGCCATAGCAGCCATAGCCATAGCCATAGCAGCCATAGCAATAGCCATAGCAGCCATAACCACAGCCATAGCAGCCATAGCCATAGCCATAGCAGCCATAGCCATAGCCATAGCAGCCAGAGCCAGAGCCACAGCAGCCGTAGACATAGCCATAGCCTTGGCAGCCATAGACATAACCATGGCCATAGCAGCCATAGCCATAGCCATAGCAGCCATAGCCATAGCCATAGCAGCCGTAGCGATAGCCATAGCACCCATAGGCATACCCATAGCAGCCGGAGCCAGAGCCACAGCAGCCGTAGACATAGCCATAGCCTTAGCAGACATAGCCATAGCCATAGCCCTAGCAGCCATAGCCATAGCCATAGCAGCCATACCAATGGCCATAGTAGCCAAAGCTGTAGCCATAGCAGCCATAGCCATAGCCATATCCATAGCGGCCATAGCCATAGCCATAGCAGTCATAGCCATAGCCATAGCCATAGCAGCCATGGCCATAGCCACAGCCATAGCAGCCATAGCCATAGCCATAGCAGCCATAGCCATATCCATAGCAGACATAGCCACAGCCATAGCAGCCATAGCCATAGCCATAGCTGCCATAGGCATAGCCATACCCATAGCAGCCATAGCCATAGCCATAGCAGCCATAGCAATAGCCATAGCAGCCATAACCACAGCCATAGCAGCCATAGCCATAGCCATAGCAGCCATAGCCATAGCCATAGCAGTTATAGCCATAGACATAGCCATAGCAGCCATAGCCATAGCCATAGCCATAGCAGACATAGCCATAGCCATAGCAGCCATAGCCATAGCCAAACCCATAGCAGCCATAGCCATAGCCATAGCAGTCATGGCCATAGCCATAGACAAAGCAGCCATAGCCATAGCCACAGCCATAGCAGACATAACCACAGCCACAGCAGCCATAGCCATAGCCATAGCAGCCATAGCCATAGCCATAGCAGCCAGAGCCAGAGCCACACTAGCCGTAGACATAGCCATAGCCTTAGGGGCCATAGACATAACCATAGCCATAGCAGCCATAGCCATAGCCATAGCCTTGGCAGCCATAACCATAGCCATAGCAGCCATAGCAATAGCCATAGCAGCCATAACCACAGCCATAGCAGCCATAGCCATAGCCATAGCAGCCATAGCCATAGCCATAGCAGTTATAGCCGTAGCCATAGCCATAGCAGACATAGCCATAGCCATAGCCATAGCAGACATAGCCATAGCCATAGCAGCCATAGCCATAGCCAAACCCATAGCAGCCATAGCCATAACCATAGCAGTCATGGCCATAGCCATAGCAGCCGTGGCGATAGCCATAGCACCCATAGGCATACCCATAGCAGCCGGAGCCAGAGCCACAGCAGCCGTAGACATAGCCACAGCCTTAGCAGACATAGCCATAGCCATAGCCATAGCAGCCATAGCCATAGCCATAGCAGCCATACCAATGGCCATAGTAGCCAAAGCTGTAGCCATAGCAGCCATAGCCATAGCCATATCCATAGCGGCCATAGCCATAGAGATAGCAGTCATAGCCATAGCCATAGCCATAGCAGCCATGGCCATAGCCATAGCCATAGCAGCCATAGCCATAGCCATAGCAGCCATAGCCATATCCATAGCAGACATAGCCACAGCCATAGCAGCCATAGCCATAGCCATAGCTGCCATAGGCATAGCCATACCCATAGCAGCCATAGACATAGCCATAGCAGTCATAGCCATAGATATAGCCATAGCAGCCATAGCCATAGCCATAGCCATAGCAGCCATAGCCATAGCCATAGCAGCCATAGCAATAGCCATAGCAGCCATAACCACAGCCATAGCAGCCATAGCCATAGCCATAGCAGCCATAGCCATAGCCATAGCAGTTATGGCCATAGACATAGCCATAGCAGCCATAGCCATAGCCATAGCCATAGCAGACATAGCCATAGCCATAGCAGCCATAGCCATACGCAAACCCATAGCAGCCATAGCCATAGCCATAGCAGTCATGGCCATAGCCATAGACAAAGCAGCCATAGCCATAGCCACAGCCATAGCAGACATAACCACAGCCACAGCAGCCATAGCCATAGGCATAGCAGCCATAGCCATAGCCATAGCAGCCAGAGCCAGAGCCACACTAGCCGTAGACATAGCCATAGCCTTAGGGGCCATAGACATAACCATAGCCATAGCAGCCATAGCCATAGCCATAGCCATAGCAGCCATAACCATAGCCATAGCAGCCATAGCAATAGCCATAGCAGCCATAACCACAGCCATAGCAGCCATAGCCATAGCCATAGCAGCCATAGCCATAGCCATAGCAGTTATAGCCATAGCCATAGCCATAGCAGCCATAGCCATAGCCATAGCCATAGCAGACATAGCCATAGCCATAGCAGCCATAGCCATAGCCAAACCCATAGCAGCCATAGCCATAACCATAGCAGTCATGGCCATAGCCATAGACAAAGCAGCCATAGCCATAGCCACAGCCATAGCAGCCATAGCCATAACCATAGCAGCCATAGCCATAGCCATAGCAGACATAACCACAGCCACAGCAGCCATAGCCATAGCCATAGCAGCCATAGCCATAGCCATAGCTGCCAGAGCCAGAGCCACAGCAGCCGTACACATAGCCATAGCCTTAGGGGCCATAGACATAACCATAGCCATAGCAGCCATAGAAATAGCCATAGCCGCCACAGCCATGGCCATGGTATCCAAAACCATAGCCATAGCAGCCATAGCCAAAGACATAGCCATAGCAGCCATAGCCATAGCCATAGCAGCCATAGCCATAGCCATAGCCATAGCCATAGCAGCCATAGCCATAGCCATAGCAGACATAGCCATAGCCATAGCCATAGCAGCCGTATCCATAGCCATAGTAGCCATAGCCATAGCCATAGCAGCCATAGTCGCCATAGCCATAACCATAGCAGCCATAGCCATAGCCATAGCAGACATAGCCATAGCCATAGCCTTAGGAGCCATAGACATAACCATAGCCATAGCAGCCATAGAAATAGCCATAGCCGCCACAGCCATGGCCATAGTATTCAAAACCATAGCCATAGCAGCCGTAGACATAGACATAGCCATAGCAGCCATAGCCATAGCCATACCCATAGCAGCCATAGCCATAGCCATAGCCGTCATAGCCATAGCCACAGCCATAGCAGCCATAGCCATAGCCATAGCCATAGCAGCCATAGCCATAGCCATAGCAGCCATAGCAATAGCCATAGCAGCCATAACCACAGCCATAGCAGCCAGAGCCAGAGCCACAGCAGCCGTAGACATAGCCATAGCCTTGGCAGCCATAGACATAACCATGGCCATAGCAGCCATAGCCATAGCCATAGCAGCCATAGCCATAGCCATAGCAGCCGTAGCGATAGCCATAGCAGCCATAGGCATACCCATAGCAGCCGGAGCCAGAGCCACAGCAGCCGTAGACATAGCCATAGCCTTAGCAGCCATAGCCATAGCCATAGCCATAGCAGCCATAGCCATAGCCATAGCAGCCATACCAATGGCCATAGTAGCCAAAGCCGTAGCCATAGCAGCCATAGCCATAGCCATATCCATAGCGGCCATAGCCATAGCCATAGCAGTCATAGCCATAGCCATAGCCATAGCAACTATGGCCATAGCCATAGCCATAGCAGCCATAGCCATAGCCATAGCAGCCATAGCCATAGCCATAGCAGACATAGCCACAGCCATAGCAGCCATAGCCATAGGCATAGCTGCCATAGGCATAGCCATACCCATAGCAGCCATAGCCATACCCATAGCAGCCATAGCCATAGCCATAGCCGTCATAGCCATAGCGACAGCCATAGCAGCCATAGCCATAGCCATAGCCATAGCAGCCATAGCCATAGCCATAGCAGCCATAGCAATAGCCATAGCAGCCATAACCACAGCCATAGCAGCCATAGCCATAGCCATAGCAGCCATAGCCATAGCCATAGCAGCCAGAGCCAGAGCCACAGCAGCCGTAGACATAGCCATAGCCTTGGCAGCCATAGACATAACCATGGCCATAGCAGCCATAGCCATAGCCATAGCAGCCATAGCCATAGCCATAGCAGCCGTAGCGATAGCCATAGCACCCATAGGCATACCCATAGCAGCCGGAGCCAGAGCCACAGCAGCCGTAGACATAGCCATAGCCTTAGCAGACATAGCCATAGCCATAGCCATAGCAGCCATAGCCATAGCCATAGCAGCCATACCAATGGCCATAGTAGCCAAAGCTGTAGCCATAGCAGCCATAGCCATAGCCATATCCATAGCGGCCATAGCCATAGCCATAGCAGTCATAGCCATAGCCATAGCCATAGCAGCCATGGCCATAGCCACAGCCATAGCAGCCATAGCCATAGCCATAGCAGCCATAGCCATATCCATAGCAGACATAGCCACAGCCATAGCAGCCATAGCCATAGCCATAGCTGCCATAGGCATAGCCATACCCATAGCAGCCATAGCCATAGCCATAGCAGCCATAGCAATAGCCATAGCAGCCATAACCACAGCCATAGCAGCCATAGCCATAGCCATAGCAGCCATAGCCATAGCCATAGCAGTTATAGCCATAGACATAGCCATAGCAGCCATAGCCATAGCCATAGCCATAGCAGACATAGCCATAGCCATAGCAGCCATAGCCATAGCCAAACCCATAGCAGCCATAGCCATAGCCATAGCAGTCATGGCCATAGCCATAGACAAAGCAGCCAAAGCCATAGCCACAGCCATAGCAGACATAACCACAGCCACAGCAGCCATAGCCATAGCCATAGCAGCCATAGCCATAGCCATAGCAGCCAGAGCCAGAGCCACACTAGCCGTAGACATAGCCATAGCCTTAGGGGCCATAGACATAACCATAGCCATAGCAGCCATAGCCATAGCCATAGCCATAGCAGCCATAACCATAGCCATAGCAGCCATAGCAATAGCCATAGCAGCCATAACCACAGCCATAGCAGCCATAGCCATAGCCATAGCAGCCATAGCCATAGCCATAGCAGTTATAGCCATAGCCATAGCCATAGCAGCCATAGCCATAGCCATAGCCATAGCAGACATAGCCATAGCCATAGCAGCCATAGCCATAGCCAAACCCATAGCAGCCATAGCCATAACCATAGCAGTCATGGCCATAGCCATAGACAAAGCAGCCATAGCCATAGCCACAGCCATAGCAGCCATAGCCATAACCATAGCAGCCATAGCCATAGCCATAGCAGACATAACCACAGCCACAGCAGCCATAGCCATAGCCATAGCAGCCATAGCCATAGCCATAGCTGCCAGAGCCAGAGCCACAGCAGCCGTACACATAGCCATAGCCTTAGGGGCCATAGACATAACCATAGCCATAGCAGCCATAGAAATAGCCATAGCCGCCACAGCCATAGCCATAGCCATAGCCATAGCAGACATAGCCATAGCCATAGCAGCCATAGCCATAGCCAAACCCATAGCAGCCATAGCCATAACCATAGCAGTCATGGCCATAGCCATAGACAAAGCAGCCATAGCCATAGCCACAGCCATAGCAGCCATAGCCATAACCATAGCAGCCATAGCCATAGCCATAGCAGACATAACCACAGCCACAGCAGCCATAGCCATAGCTGCCAGAGCCAGAGCCACAGCAGCCGTACACATAGCCATAGCCTTAGGGGCCATAGACATAACCATAGCCATAGCAGCCATAGAAATAGCCATAGCCGCCACAGCCATGGCCATGGTATCCAAAACCATAGCCATAGCAGCCATAGCCAAAGACATAGCCATAGCAGCCATAGCCATAGCCATAGCAGCCATAGCCATAGCCATAGCCATAGCCATAGCAGCCATAGCCATAGCCATAGCAGACATAGCCATAGCCATAGCCATAGCAGCCGTATCCATAGCCATAGTAGCCATAGCCATAGCCATAGCAGCCATAGTCGCCATAGCCATAACCATAGCAGCCATAGCCATAGCCATAGCAGACATAGCCATAGCCATAGCCTTAGGAGCCATAGACATAACGATAGCCATAGCAGCCATAGAAATAGCCATAGCCGCCACAGCCATGGCCATAGTATTCAAAACCATAGCCATAGCAGCCGTAGACATAGACATAGCCATAGCAGCCATAGCCATAGCCATAGCCATAGCCATAGCAGCCATAGCAATAGCCATAGCAGCCATAACCACAGCCATAGCAGCCATAGCCATAGCCATAGCAGCCATAGCCATAGCCATAGCAGTTATAGCCATAGCCATAGCCATAGCTGCCATAGGCATAGCCATACCCATAGCAGCCATAGACATAGCCATAGCAGTCATAGCCATAGATATAGCCATAGCAGCCATAGCCATAGCCATAGCCATAGCAGCCATAACCATAGCCATAGCAGCCATAGCAATAGCCATAGCAGCCATAACCACAGCCATAGCAGCCATAGCCATAGCCATAGCAGCCATAGCCTTAGCCATAGCAGTTATAGCCATAGACATAGCCATAGCAGCCATAGCCATAGCCATAGCCATAGCAGACATAGCCATAGCCATAGCAGCCATAGCCATAGCCAAACCCACAGCAGCCATAGCCATAACCATAGCAGTCATGGCCATAGCCATAGCCATAGCTGCCATAGGCATAGCCATACCCATAGCAGCAATAGCCATAGCCATAGCAGACATAACCACAGCCACAACAGCCATAGCCATAGCCATAGCAGCCATAGCCATAGCCATAGCAGCCAGAGCCAGAGCCACAGCAGCCGTAGACATAGCCATAGCCTTAGGGGCCATAGACATAACCATAGCCATAGCAGCCATAGAAATAGCCATAGCCGCCACAGCCATGGCCATAGTATCCAAAACCATAGCCATAGCAGCCATAGCCAAAGACATAGCCATAGCAGCCATAGCCATAGCCATAGCCATAGCCATAGCAGCCATAGCCATAGCCATGGCCATAGCCATAGCAGCCATAGCCATAGCCATAGCAGACATAGCCATAGCCATAGCCATAGCAGCCGTATACATAGCCATAGTAGCCATAGCCATAGCCATAGCAGCCATAGTCGCCATAGCCATAACTATAGCAGCCATAGCCATAGCCATAGCAGACATAGCCATAGCCATAGCCATAGCAGCCGTATCCATAGCCATAGTAGCCATAGCCATAGCCATAGCAGCCATAGCCGCCATAGCCATAGCCATAGCAGCCATAGCCATAGCCATACCCATAGCAGCCATAGCCATAGCCATAGCAGTCATGGCCATAGCCATAGACAAAGCAACCATAGCCATAGCCACAGCCATAGCAGCCATAGCCATAACCATAGCAGCCATAGCCATAGCCATAGCAGACATAACGACAGCCATAGCAGCCATAGCCATAGCCATAGCAGCCATAGCCATCGCCATAGCCTTAGCAGCAATAGCCATAGTCATAGCCATAGCCATAGCAGCTATAGCCATAGCCATAGCCATAGCAGCCACAGCCGTAGCCATAGCAGCCATAGCCATAGCCATAGCAACCATAGTAGACATAGCCATAGCCATATCAGACATAGCCATAGCCATAGCAGCCATAGCCATAGCTATAGCAGCCAGAGCCAGAGTCACAGCAGCCGTAGACATAGCCACAGCCTTAGCAGCCATAGCCATAACCATAGCTATAGCAGCCATAGCCATAGCAGCCATAGCCATATCCATAGCAGCCAGAGCCAGAGCCACAGCAGCCGTAGACATAGCCATAGCATCCATAGCCATAGCAGCCGTAGCCATAGCCAAAGCTGCCATAGTCATAACCTTAGCCATTGCAGCCATAGCCATAGCCATAGCAGCCACAGCCGTAGCCATAGCAGCCATAGCCATAGCCATAGCAGCCATAGCCATAGCCATAGCAGCCATAGCGATAGCCGTAGCAGCCGTGCGCATAGCCATAGCAGCCATAGCTATATCCATAGCAGACACACACATAGACACAGCCATAGCAGCCATAATCATAGCCATAGCCATAGCAGCCAATGCCATAGCCATAGCCATAGCCATAGCAGCCGATGCCATATCCATAGCCATAACAGCTGTAGCTATTGCCAAAGCGGCCATAGCCATAGCCACAGCAGCCTTAGCCATAGCCATAGCCATAGCAGACATAGCCATCGCCATAGCCATAGCCATAGCAGCCTTAGCCATAGCCATAGTCATAGCAGCCATAGCCATAGCCATAGCCATAGCAGCCATAGCCAAAGCCATAGCGGCCATAGCCATAGCAGCCGTAGCCATAGCCATAGCCATAGCAGCCATTGCCATAGCCATAGCAGCCATAACCACAGCCATAGCGGCCATAGCCATAGCCAAAGCAGCCAGAGCCATAGCAGCCAGAGCCAGAGCAACAGCAGCCGTAGACATAGCCATAGCCTTAGCAACCATAGACATAATCATAGCCATAGCAGCCATAGCCATAGCCACAGCAGCCACAGCCATGGCCATAGTAGCCAAAGCCATAGCCATGGCCATAGTAGAAAAGCCATAGCCATTGCAGCCATAGCCATAGACATAGCCATAGCCGCCAAAACCATAGCCGTAGCCATAGCCATAGCAGCCATAGCCATAGCCATAGCAGCCATAGCCATAGCAGCCATAGCCACAGCCATAGCAGCCATAGCCATAGCCATAGCCATAGCAGCCATAGACATAGCCATAGCAGCCATAGCCATAGCCATACCCATAGCAGCCACAGCCATGGCCATAGTAGCCAAAGCCATAGCCATGGCCATAGTAGCCAAAGCCATAGCCATTGCAGCCATAGCCATAGACATAGCCATAGCCGCCAAAACCATAGCCGTAGCCATAGCCATAGCAGCCATAGCCATAGCCATAGCAGCCATAGCCATAGCAGCCATAGCCACAGTCATAGCAGCCATAGCCATAGCCATAACCATAGCAGCCATAGACATAGCCATAGCAGCCATAGCCATAGCCATACCCATAGCAGCCATAGCCATAGCCATAGCCATAGCAGCCATAGCCATATCCATAGCAGCCATAGCCATAGCCATAGCAGCCATAGCCATAGCTATAGCAGCCAGAGCCAGAGTCACACCAGCCGTAGACATAGCCACAGCCTTAGCAGCCATAGCCATAACCATAGCTATAGCAGCCATAGCCATAGCAGCCATAGCCATAGCCATAGCAGACATAACGACAGCCATAGCAGCCATAGCCATAGCCATAGCAGCCATAGCCATCGCCATAGCCTTACCAGCAATAGCCATAGTCATAGCCATAGCCATAGCAGCTATAGCCATAGACATAGCCATAGCAGCCACAGCCGTAGCCATAGCAGCCATAGCCATAGCCATAGCAGCCATAGTAGACATAGCCATAGCCATAGCAGCCATAGCCATAGCCATAGCAGCCATAGCCATAGCTATAGCAGCCAGAGCCAGAGTCACAGCAGCCGTAGACATAGCCACAGCCTTAGCAGCCATAGCCATAACCATAGCTATAGCAGCCATAGCCATAGCAGTCATAGCCATATCCATAGCAGCCATAGCCACAGTCATAGCAGCCATAGCCATAGCCATAGCCATAGCAGCCATAGACATAGCCATAGCAGCCATAGCCACAGCCATACCCATAGCAGCCATAGCCATAGCCATAGCCATAGCAGCCATAGCCATATCCATAGCAGCCATAGCCATAGCCATAGCCTTAGGAGCCATAGACATAACCATAGCCATAGCAGCCACAGAAATAGCCATAGCCGCCACAGCCATGGCCATAGTATTCAAAACCATAGCCATAGCAGCCGTAGACATAGACATAGCCATAGCAGCCATAGCCATAGCCATAGCCATAGCCATAGCAGCCATAGCCATAGCCGTAGCAGCCATAGCCATAGCCATAGCAGCCATAGCAGCCATAGCGATAGCCTTAGCAGCCAGAGGCATACCCATAGCAGCCGGAGACAGAGCCACAGCAGCCGTAGACATAGCCATAGCCTTAGCATTCATAGCCATAGCCATAGCCATAGCAGCCATAGCCATAGCCATAGCAGCCATAGCGATAGCCATAGCAGCAATAGCCATAGCCATAGCAGTCATAGCCATAGCCATAGCCATAACAGCCATAGCCATAGTAGCCATAGCCATAGCCATAGCCATAGCCGTAGCAGCCATAGCCATAGCCATAGCAGCCACAGCCATAGCCATAGCAGCCATAGCCATAGCCAGAGCAGTCATAGCCACAGCCATAGCAGTCATGGCCATAGCCATAGCAGCCATAGGCATAGCCATACCCATAGCAGCCATAGCCATAGCCATAGCAGTCATAGCTATAGCCATAGCCATAGCCATAGCAGCCATAGCCATAGCCGTAGCAGCCATAGCCATAGCCATAGCAGCCATAGCAGCCATAGCGATAGCCTTAGCAGCCAGAGGCATACCCATAGCAGCCGGAGACAGAGCCACAGCAGCCGTAGACATAGCCATAGCCTTAGCATTCATAGCCATAGCCATAGCCATAGCAGCCATAGCCATAGCCATAGCAGCCATAGCAATAGCCATAGCAGCCGTAACCACAGCCATAGCAGCCAGAGCCAGAGCCACAGCAGCCGTAGACATAGCCATAGCCTTGGCAGCCATAGACATAACCATGGCCATAGCAGCCATAGCCATAGCCATAGCCATAGCCATAGCCATAGCAGCCATAGCCATAGCCGTAGCAGAAATAGCCATAGCCATAGCAGCCATAGCAGCCATAGCGATAGCCATAGCAGCCATAGGCATACCCATAGCAGCCGGAGCCAGAGCCACAGCAGCCGTAGACATAGCCATAGCCTTAGCATCCATAGCCATAACCATAGCCATAGCAGCCATAGCCATAGCCATAGCCATAGCAGCCATAGCCATAGCCACAGCAGCCATAGCCATAGCCATTCCCATAGCAGCCATAGCCATAGCCATAGCCGTCATAGCCATAGCCATTGGCCATAGCAGCCATAGCGATAGCCATAGCCATAGCAGCCATAGCCATAGCAATAGCAGCCATAGCAATAGCCATAGCAGCCATAACCACAGCCATAGCAGCCATAGCCATAGCCATAGCAGCCATAGCCATAGCCATAGCAGCCAGACCCAGAGCCACAGCAGCCGTAGACATAGCCATAGCCTTGGCAGCCATAGACATAACCATAGCCATAGCAGCCATAGCCATAGCCATAGCAGCAATAGCCATGGCCATAGTAGCCAAAGCCATAGCCATAGCAGCCATATCCATAGACATAGCCATAGCAGCCATAGCCATAGCCACAGCCATAGCCATTGCCATAGCAGCCATAGCCATAGTCAAAGCAGCCATAGCCATAGGCATAGCAGCCATAGCCATAGCCATAGCAGCCATAGCCATAGCCATAGCAGTCATAGCTATAGCCATAGCCATAGCAGCCATAGCCATAGCCATAGCCATAGCAGCCATAGGCATAGCCATAGCAGCCATAGCCATAGCCATACCCATAGCAGCCATGGCCATAGCCATAGCCGTCATAGCCATATCCATTAGCCATAGCAGCCATAGCCATAGCCATAGCCATAGCAGCCATAGCCATAGCCATAGCAGTTATAGCCATAGACATAGCCATAGCAGCCATAGCCATAGCCATGGCCATAGCAGACATAGCCATAGCCATACCCATAGCAGCCATAGCCATAGCCATAGCAGTCATGGCCATAGCCATAGACAAAGCAACCATAGCCATAGCCACAGCCATAGCAGCCATAGCCATAACCATAGCAGACATAGCCATAGCCATAGCAGACATAACCACAGCCATAGCAGCCATAGCCATAGCCATAGCAGCCATAGCCATCGCCATAGCCTTAGCAGCAATAGCCATAGCCATAGCCATAGCCATAGCAGCTATAGCCATAGCCATAGCCATAGCAGCCACAGCCGTAGCCATAGCAGCCATAGCCATAGCCATAGCAGCCATAGTAAACATAGCCATAGCCATAGCAGCCATAGCCATAGCCATAGCAGCCATAGCGATAGCCGTAGCAGCCGTAGGCATAGCCATAGCAGCCATAGCTATATCCATAGCAGACACACACATAGCCACAGCCATAGCCGCCATAATCATAGCCATAGCCATTGCAGCCATAGCCATAGCCATAGCAGCCATAGCCGTAGCCATACCAGCCATAGCCATAGTCATAGCAGCCATAGCCATAGCCATAGCAGCCATAGCGATAGCCGTAGCAGCCGTAGGCATAGCCATAGCAGCCATAGCTATATCCATAGCAGACACACACATAGCCACAGCCATAGCAGCCATAATCATAGCCACAGCCATAGCAGCCAATGCCATAGCCATAGCCATAGCCATAGCAGCCGATGCCATATCCATAGCCATAGCAGCTGTAGCTATTGCCAAAGCGGCCATAGCCATAGCCACAGCAGCCTTAGCCATAGCCATAGCCATAGCAGACATAGCCATAGCCATAGCCATAGCAGCCTTAGCCATAGCCATAGCAGCCATAGCCGTAGCCATAGCAGCCATAGCCATAGTCATAGCAGCCATAGCCATAGCCATAGCAGCCATAGCGATAGCCGTAGCAGCCGTAGGCATAGCCATAGCAGCCATAGCTATATCCATAGCAGACACACACATAGCCACAGCCATAGCAGCCATAATCATAGCCATAGCCATAGCAGCCAATGCCATAGCCATAGCCATAGCCATAGCAGCCGATGCCATATCCATAGCCATAGCAGCTGTAGCTATTGCCAAAGCGGCCATAGCCATAGCCACAGCAGCCTTAGCCATAGCCATAGCCATAGCAGACATAGCCATAGCCATAGCCATAGCAGCCTTAGCCATAGCCATAGTCATAGCAGCCATAGCCATAGCCATAGCCATAGCAGCCATAGCCAAAGCCATAGCAGCCATAGCCATAGCAGCCGCAGCCATAGCCATAGCCATAGCAGCCATTGCCATAGCCATAGCAGCCATAACCACAGCCATAGCGGCCATATCCATAGCCATAGCAGAAAGAGTCATAGCAGCCAGAGCCAGAGCCACAGCAGCCGTAGACATAGCCATAGCCTTAGCAGCCATAGACATAATCATAGCCATAGCAGCCATAGCCACAGTCATAGCAGCCATAGCCATAGCCATAGCCATAGCAGCCATAGACATAGCCATAGCAGCCATAGCCACAGCCATACCCATAGCAGCCATAGCCATAGCCATAGCCATAGCAGCCATAGCCATATCCATAGCAGCCATAGCCATAGCCGTAGCCTTAGGAGCCATAGACATAACCATAGCCATAGCAGGCATAGAAATAGCCATAGCCGCCACAGCCATGGCCATAGTATTCAAAACCATAGCCATAGCAGCCGTAGACATAGCCGTAGCAGAAATAGCCATAGCCATAGCAGCCATAGCAGCCATAGCGATAGCCATAGCAGCCATAGGCATACCCATCGCAGCCGGAGCCAGAGCCACAGCAGCCGTAGACATAGCCATAGCCTTAGCATCCATAGCCATAACCATAGCCATAGCAGCCATAGCCATAGCCATAGCAGTCATAGCCATAGCCATAGCCATAACAGCCATAGCCATAGCAGCCATAGCCATAGCCATAGCCATAGCCGTAGCAGCCATAGCCATAGCCATAGCAGCCATAGCCATAGCCATAGCAGCCATAGCCATAGCCAGAGCAGCCATAGCCAAAGCCATAGCAGCCATAGCCATAGCCATAGCAGCCATAGGTATAGCCATACCCATAGCAGCCATAGCCATAGCCATAGCAGTCATAGCTATAGCCATAGCCATAGCAGCCATAGCCATAGCCATAGCCATAGCAGCCATAGCCATAGCCACAGCAGCCATAGCCATAGCCATTCCCATAGCAGCCATAGCCATAGCCATAGCCGTCATAGCCATAGCCATTAGCCATAGCAGCCATAGCGATAGCCATAGCCATAGCAGCCATAGCCATAGCAATAGCAGCCATAGCAATAGCCATAGCAGCCATAACCACAGCCATAGCAGCCATAGCCATAGCCATAGCAGCCATAGCCATAGCCATAGCAGCCAGGCCCAGAGCCACAGCAGCCGTAGACATAGCCATAGCCTTGGCAGCCATAGACATAACCATAGCCATAGCAGCCATAGCCATAGCCATAGCAGCAATAGCCATGGCCATAGTAGCCAAAGCCATAGCCATAGCAGCCATATCCATAGACATAGCCATAGCAGCCATAGCCATAGCCACAGCCATAGCCATTGCCATAGCAGCCATAGCCATAGTCATAGCAGCCATAGCCATAGGCATAGCAGCCATAGCCACAGCCATAGCAGCCATAGCCATAGCCATAGCAGTCATAGCTATAGCCATAGCCATAGCAGCCATAGCCATAGCCATAGCCATAGCAGCCATAGGCATAGCCATAGCAGCCATAGCCATAGCCATACCCATAGCAGCCATGGCCATAGCCATAGCCGTCATAGCCATAGCCATTAGCCATAGCAGCCATAGCCATAGCCATAGCCATAGCAGCCATAGCCATAGCCATAGCAGTTATAGCCATAGACATAGCCATAGCAGCCATAGCCATAGCCATGGCCATAGCAGACATAGCCATAGCCATACCCATAGCAGCCATAGCCATAGCCATAGCAGTCATGGCCATAGCCATAGACAAAGCAACCATAGCCATAGCCACAGCCATAGCAGCCATAGCCATAACCATAGCAGACATAGCCATAGCCATAGCAGACATAACCACAGCCATAGCAGCCATAGCCATAGCCATAGCAGCCATAGCCATCGCCATAGCCTTAGCAGCAATAGCCATAGCCATAGCCATAGCCATAGCAGCTATAGCCATAGCCATAGCCATAGCAGCCACAGCCGTAGCCATAGCATCCATAGCCATAGCCATAGCAGCCATAGTAAACATAGCCATAGCCATAGCAGCCATAGCCATAGCCATAGCAGCCATAGCGATAGCCGTAGCAGCCGTAGGCATAGCCATAGCAGCCATAGCTATATCCATAGCAGACACACACATAGCCACAGCCATAGCAGCCATAATCATAGCCATAGCCATTGCAGCCATAGCCATAGCCATAGCAGCCATAGCCGTAGCCATAGCAGCCATAGCCATAGTCATAGCAGCCATAGCCATAGCCATAGCAGCCATAGCGATAGCCGTAGCAGCCGTAGGCATAGCCATAGCAGCCATAGCTATATCCATAGCAGACACACACATAGCCACAGCCATAGCAGCCATAATCATAGCCATAGCCATAGCAGCCAATGCCATAGCCATAGCCATAGCCATAGCAGCCGATGCCATATCCATAGCCATAGCAGCTGTAGCTATTGCCAAAGCGGCCATAGCCATAGCCACAGCAGCCTTAGCCATAGCCATAGCCATAGCAGACATAGCCATAGCCATAGCCATAGCAGCCTTAGCCATAGCCATAGTCATAGCAGCCATAGCCATAGCCATAGCCATAGCAGCCATAGCCAAAGCCATAGCAGCCATAG
This sequence comes from Calliopsis andreniformis, assembly GCF_051401765.1. Lineage (NCBI taxonomy): Eukaryota > Metazoa > Arthropoda > Insecta > Hymenoptera > Andrenidae > Calliopsis > Calliopsis andreniformis. The sequence continues at coordinate 1,204,598 of NW_027480494.1, forward strand.
CCATAGCAGCCGCAGCCATAGCCATAGCCATAGCAGCCATTGCCATAGCCATAGCAGCCATAACCACAGCCATAGCGGCCATAGCCATAGCCATAGCAGCCAGAGCCATAGCAGCCAGAGCCAGAGCCACAGCAGGCGTAGACATAGCCATAGCCTTAGCAGCCATAGACATAATCATAGCCATAGCAGCCATAGCCATAGCCACAGCAGCCACAGCCATGGAGATAGTAGCAAAAGCCATAGCCATGGCCATAGCAGCCGCAGCCATAGCCATAGCCATAGCAGCCATTGCCATAGCCATAGCAGCCATAACCACAGCCATAGCGGCCATAGCCATAGCAGCCATTGCCATAGCCATAGCAGCCATAACCACAGCCATAGCGGCCATAGCCATAGCCATAGCAGCCATAGACATAGCCATAGCAGCCATAGCCATAGCCATACCCATAGCAGCCATAGCCATAGCCATAGCCATAGCAGCCATAGCCATATCCATAGCAGCCATAGCCATAGCCATAGCCTTAGGAGCCATAGACATAACCATAGCCATAGCAGACATAGAAATAGCCATAGCCGCCACAGCCATGGCCATAGTATTCAAAACCATAGCCATAGCAGCCGTAGACATAGACATAGCCATAGCACCCATAGCCATAGCCATAGCCATAGCCATAGCAGCCATAGCCATAGCCGTAGCAGCCATAGCCATAGCCATAGCAGCCATAGCAGCCATAGCGATAGCCATAGCAGCCAGAGGCATACCCATAGCAGCCGGAGCCAGAGCCGCAGCAGCCGTAGACATAGCCATAGCCTTAGCAGCCATAGCCATAGCCATAGCCATAGCAGCCATAGCCATAGCCATAGCAGCCATACCAATGGCCATAGTAGCCAAAGCCGTGGCCATAGCAGCCATAGCCATAGCCATAGCAGCCATAGCCATAGCCATAGCAGACATAGCCATAGCCATAGCCATAGCAGTCGTATCCATAGCCATAGTAGCCATAGCCATAGCCATAGCAGCCATAGCCGCCATAGCCATAGCCATAGCAGCCATAGCCATAGCCATACCCATAGCAGCCATAGCCATAGCCATAGCAGTCATGGCCATAGCCATAGACAAAGCAACCATAGCCACAGCCACAGCCATAGCAGCCATAGCCATAACCATAGCAGCCATAGCCATAGCCATAGCAGACATAACGACAGCCATAGCAGCCATAGCCATAGACATAGCAGCCATAGCCATCGCCATAGCCTTAGCAGCAATAGCCATAGTCATAGCCATAGCCATAGCAGCTATAGCCATAGCCATAGCCATAGCAGCCATAGCCGCCATAGCCATAGCCATAGCAGCCATAGCCATAGCCATACCCATAGCAGCCATAGCCATAGCCATAGCCTTAGCAGCAATAGCCATAGTCATAGCCATAGCCATAGCAGCTATAGCCATAGCCATAGCCATAGCAGCCACAGCCGTAGCCATAGCAGCCATAGCCATAGCCATAGCAGCCATAGTAGACATAGCCATAGCCATAGCAGCCATAGCCATAGCCATAGCAGCCATAGCCATAGCTATAGCAGCCAGAGCCAGAGTCACAGCAGCCGTAGACATAGCCACAGCCTTAGCAGCCATAGCCATAACCATAGCTATAGCAGCCATAGCCATAGCAGCCATAGCCATATCCATAGCAGCCAGAGCCAGAGCCACAGCAGCCGTAGACATAGCCATAGCATCCATAGCCATAGCAGCCGTAGCCATAGCCATAGCTGCCATAGTCATAACCTTAGCCATTGCAGCCATAGCCATAGCCATAGCAGCCACAGCCGTAGCCATAGCAGCCATAGCCATAGCCATAGCAGCCATAGCCATAGCCATAGCAGCCATAGCGATAGCCGTAGCAGCCGTAGGCATAGCCATAGCAGCCATAGCTATATCCATAGCAGACACACACATAGACACAGCCATAGCAGCCATAATCATAGCCATAGCCATAGCAGCCAATGCCATAGCCATAGCCATAGCCATAGCAGCCGATGCCATATCCATAGCCATAACAGCTGTAGCTATTGCCGAAGCGGCCATAGCCATAGCCACAGCAGCCTTAGCCATAGCCATAGCCATAGCAGACATAGCCATAGCCATAGCCATAGCCATAGCAGCCTTAGCCATAGCCATAGTCATAGCAGCCATAGCCATAGCCATAGCCATAGCAGCCATAGCCAAAGCCATAGCAGCCATAGCCATAGCAGCCGCAGCCATAGCCATAGCCATAGCAGCCATTGCCATAGCCATAGCAGCCATAACCACAGCCATAGCGGCCATAGCCATAGCCATAGCAGCCAGAGCCATAGCAGCCAGAGCCAGAGCCACAGCAGCCGTAGACATAGCCATAGCCTTAGCAGACATAGACATAATCATAGCCATAGCAGCCATAGCCATAGCCACAGCAGCCACAGCCATGGCCATAGTAGCCAAAGCCATAGCCATGGCCATAGTAGAAAAGCCATAGCCATTGCAGCCATAGCCATAGACATAGCCATAGCCGCCAAAACCATAGCCGTAGCCATAGCCATAGCAGCCATAGCCATAGCCATAGCAGCCATAGCCATAGCAGCCATAGCCACAGTCATAGCAGCCATAGCCATAGAAATAGCCACAGCAGCCATAGACATAGCCATAGCAGCCATAGCCATAGCCATACCCATTGCAGCCACAGCCATGGCCATAGTAGCCAAAGCCATAGCCATGGCCATAGTAGCCAAAGCCATAGCCAATGCAGCCATAGCCATAGACATAGCCATAGCCGCCAAAACTATAGCCGTAGCCATAGCCATAGCAGCCATAGCCATAGCCATAGCAGCCATAGCCTTAGCCACAGCAGCCATAGCCATAGCCATTCCCATAGCAGCCATAGCCATAGCCATAGCCGTCATAGCCATAGCCATTAGCCATAGCAGCCATAGCGATAGCCATAGCCATAGCAGCCATAGCCATAGCAATAGCAGCCATAGCAATAGCCATAGCAGCCATAACCACAGCCATAGCAGCCATAGCCATAGCCATAGCAGCCATAGCCATAGCCATAGCAGCCAGGCCCAGAGCCACAGCAGCCGTAGACATAGCCATAGCCTTGGCAGCCATAGACATAACCATAGCCATAGCAGCCATAGCCATAGCCATAGCAGCAATAGCCATGGCCATAGTAGCCAAAGCCATAGCCATAGCAGCCATATCCATAGACATAGCCATAGCAGCCATAGCCATAGCCACAGCCATAGCCATTGCCATAGCAGCCATAGCCATAGTCATAGCAGCCATAGCCATAGGCATAGCAGCCATAGCCATAGCCATAGCAGCCATAGCCATAGCCATAGCAGTCATAGCTATAGCCATAGCCATAGCAGCCATAGCCATAGCCATAGCCATAGCAGCCATAGGCATAGCCATAGCAGCCATAGCCATAGCCATACCCATAGCAGCCATGGCCATAGCCATAGCCGTCATAGCCATAGCCATTAGCCATAGCAGCCATAGCCATAGCCATAGCCATAGCAGCCATAGCCATAGCCATAGCAGTTATAGCCATAGACATAGCCATAGCAGCCATAGCCATAGCCATGGCCATAGCAGACATAGCCATAGCCATACCCATAGCAGCCATAGCCATAGCCATAGCAGTCATGGCCATAGCCATAGACAAAGCAACCATAGCCATAGCCACAGCCATAGCAGCCATAGCCATAACCATAGCAGACATAGCCATAGCCATAGCAGACATAACCACAGCCATAGCAGCCATAGCCATAGCCATAGCAGCCATAGCCATCGCCATAGCCTTAGCAGCAATAGCCATAGCCATAGCCATAGCCATAGCAGCTATAGCCATAGCCATAGCCATAGCAGCCACAGCCGTAGCCATAGCAGCCATAGCCATAGCCATAGCAGCCATAGTAAACATAGCCATAGCCATAGCAGCCATAGCCATAGCCATAGCAGCCATAGCGATAGCCGTAGCAGCCGTAGGCATAGCCATAGCAGCCATAGCTATATCCATAGCAGACACACACATAGCCACAGCCATAGCAGCCATAATCATAGCCATAGCCATTGCAGCGATAGCCATAGCCATAGCAGCCATAGCCGTAGCCATAGCAGCCATAGCCATAGTCATAGCAGCCATAGCCATAGCCATAGCAGCCATAGCGATAGCCGTAGCAGCCGTAGGCATAGCCATAGCAGCCATAGCTATATCCATAGCAGACACACACATAGCCACAGCCATAGCAGCCATAATCATAGCCATAGCCATAGCAGCCAATGCCATAGCCATAGCCATAGCCATAGCAGCCGATGCCATATCCATAGCCATAGCAGCTGTAGCTATTGCCAAAGCGGCCATAGCCATATCCACAGCAGCCTTAGCCATAGCCATAGCCATAGCAGACATAGCCATAGCCATAGCCATAGCAGCCTTAGCCATAGCCATAGTCATAGCAGCCATAGCCATAGCCATAGCCATAGCAGCCATAGCCAAAGCCATAGCAGCCATAGCCATAGCAGCCGCAGCCATAGCCATAGCCATAGCAGCCATTGCCATAGCCATAGCAGCCATAACCACAGCCATAGCGGCCATAGCCATAGCAGCCATTGCCATAGCCATAGCAGCCATAACCACAGCCATAGCGGCCATAGCCATAGCCATAGCAGCCATAGACATAGCCATAGCAGCCATAGCCATAGCAGCCATTGCCATAGCCATAGCAGCCATAACCACAGCCATAGCGGCCATAGCCATAGCCATAGCAGCCATAGACATAGCCATAGCAGCCATAGCCATAGCCATACCCATAGCAGCCATAGCCATAGCCATAGCCATAGCAGCCATAGCCATATCCATAGCAGCCATAGCCATAGCCATAGCAGACATAGCCACAGCCATAGCAGCCATAGCCATAGCCATAGCAGCCATAGCCATAGCCATAGCTGCCATAGGCATAGCCATACCCATAGCAGCCATAGACATAGCCATAGCAGTCATAGCCCTAGATATAGCCATAGCAGCCATAGCCATAGTCATAGCCATAGCAGCCATAACCATAGCCATAGCAGCCATAGCAATAGCCATAGCAGCCATAACCACAGCCATAGCAGCCATAGCCATAGCCTTAGCAGCCATAGCCATAGCCATAGCAGTTATAGCCATAGACATAGCCATAGCAGCCATAGCCATAGCCATAGCCATAGCAGACATAGCCATAGCCATAGCAGCCAAAGCCATAGCCAAACCCATAGCAGCCATAGCCATAACCATAGCAGTCATGGCCATAGCCATACACAAAGCAGCCATAGCCATAGCCACAGCCATAGCAGCCATAGCCATAACCATAGCAGCCATAGCCATAGCCATAGCAGACATAACCACAGCCACAGCAGCCATAGCCATAGCCATAGCAGCCATAGCCATAGCCATAGCAGCCAGAGCCAGAGCCACAGCAGCCGTAGACATAGCCACAGCCTTAGGGGCCATAGACATAACCATAGCCATAGCAGCCATAGAAATAGCCATAGCCGCCACAGCCATGGCCATAGTATCCAAAACCATAGCCATAGCAGCCATAGCCAAAGACATAGCCATAGCAGCCATAGCCATAGCCATAGCCATAGCCATAGCAGCCATAGCCATAGCCATAGCCATAGCCATAGCAGCCATAGCCATAGCCATAGCAGACATAGCCATAGCCATAGCCATAGCAGCCGTATCCATAGCCATAGTAGCCATAGCCATAGCCATAGCAGCCATAGTCGCCATAGCCATAACCATAGCAGCCATAGCCATAGCCATAGCAGACATAGCCATAGCCATAGCCATAGCAGTCGTATCCATAGCCATAGTAGCCATAGCCATAGCCATAGCAGCCATAGCCGCCATAGCCATAGCCATAGCAGCCATAGCCATAGCCATACCCATAGCAGCCATAGCCATAGCCATAGCAGTCATGGCCATAGCCATAGACAAAGCAACCATAGCCATAGCCACAGCCATAGCAGCCATAGCCATAACCATAGCAGCCATAGCCATAGCCATAGCAGACATAACGACAGCCATAGCAGCCATAGCCATAGACATAGCAGCCATAGCCATCGCCATAGCCTTAGCAGCAATAGCCATAGTCATAGCCATAGCCATAGCAGCTATAGCCATAGCCATAGCCATAGCAGCCACAGCCGTAGCCATAGCAGCCATAGCCATAGCCATAGCAGCCATAGTAGACATAGCCATAGCCATAGCAGCCATAGCCATAGCCATAGCAGCCATAGCCATAGCTATAGCAGCCAGAGCCAGAGTCACAGCAGCCGTAGACATAGCCACAGCCTTAGCAGCCATAGCCATAACCATAGCTATAGCAGCCATAGCCATAGCAGCCATAGCCATATCCATAGCAGCCAGAGCCAGAGCCACAGCAGCCGTAGACATAGCCATAGCATCCATAGCCATAGCAGCCGTAGCCATAGCCATAGCTGCCATAGTCATAACCTTAGCCATTGCAGCCATAGCCATAGCCATAGCAGCCACAGCCGTAGCCATAGCAGCCATAGCCATAGCCATAGCAGCCATAGCCATAGCCATAGCAGCCATAGCGATAGCCGTAGCAGCCGTAGGCATAGCCATAGCAGCCATAGCTATATCCATAGCAGACACACACATAGACACAGCCATAGCAGCCATAGCCATAGCCATAGCAGCCATAGCCATAGCCATAGCAGCCGTAGCGATAGCCATAGCACCCATAGGCATACCCATAGCAGCCGGAGCCAGAGCCACAGCAGCCGTAGACATAGCCATAGCCTTAGCAGCCATAGCCATAGCCATAGCCATAGCAGCCATAGCCATAGCCATAGCAGCCATACCAATGGCCATAGTAGCCAAAGCCGTAGCCATAGCAGCCATAGCCATAGCCATATCCATAGCGGCCATAGCCATAGCCATAGCAGTCATAGCCATAGCCATAGCCATAGCAGCCATGGCCATAGCCATAGCCATAGCAGCCATAGCCATAGCCATAGCAACCATAGCCATAGCCATAGCAGACATAGCCACAGCCATAGCAGCCATAGCCATAGCCATAGCTGCCATAGGCATAGCCATACCCATAGCAGCCATAGACATAGCCATAGCAGTCATAGCCATAGATATAGCCATAGCAGCCATAGCCATAGCCATAGCCATAGCAGCCATAGCCATAGCCATAGCAGCCATAGCAATAGCCATAGCAGCCATAACCACAGCCATAGCAGCCATAGCCATAGCCACAGCAGCCATAGCCATAGCCATAGCAGTTATAGCCATAGACATAGCCATAGCAGCCATAGCCATAGCCATAGCCATAGCAGACATAGCCATAGCCATAGCAGCCATAGCCATAGCCAAACCCATAGCAGCCATAGCCATAGCCATAGCAGTCATGGACATAGCCATAGACAAAGCAGCCATAGCCATAGCCACTGCCATAGCAGCCATAGCCATAACCATAGCAGCCATAGCCATAGCCATAGCAGACATAACCACAGCCACAGCAGCCATAGCCATAGCCATAGCAGCCATAGCCATAGCCATAGCAGCCATAACCACAGCCACAGCAGCCATAGCCATAGCCATAGCAGCCATAGACATAGCCACAGCAGCCAGTGGCAGAGCCACAGCTGCCGTAGACATAGCCATAGCCTTAGCAGCCGTAGACATAACCATAGCCATTGCAGCCATAGCCATAGCCATAGCAGCCATATCCATGGACATAGTAGCCAAAGCCATAGCCATAGCAGCCATAGCCATAGACATAGCCATAGCAGCCATAGCCGTAGCCATAGCCATAGCCATAGCAGTCATAGCCATAGCCATAGTTGCCATAGTCATAACCATAGCCATAGAAGCCATAGCCATAGCCATAGCAGCCATAGCCTTAGCAGCCATAGCCACAGTCATAGCAGCCATAGCCATAGCCATAGCCAAAGCAGCCATAGACATAGCCATAGCAGCCATAGCCATAGCCATACCCATAGCAGCCACAGCCGTAGCCATAGCAGCCATAGCCATAGCCATAGCAGACATAGCCATAGCCATAGCCATAGCAGCCTTAGCCATAGCCATAGTCATAGCAGCCATAGCCATAGCCATAGCCATAGCAGCCATAGCCAAAGCCATAGCAGCCATAGCCATAGCAGCCGCAGCCATAGCCATAGCCATAGCAGCCATTGCCATAGCCATAGCAGCCATAACCACAGCCATAGCGGCCATAGCCATCGCCATAGCAGCCAGAGCCATAACAGCCAGAGCCAGAGCCACAGCAGCCGTAGACATAGCCATAGCCTTAGCAGCCATAGACATAATCATAGCCATAGCAGCCATAGCCATAGCCACAGCAGCCATAGCCATGGCCATAGTAGCCATAGCCATAGCCATACCCATAGCAGCCATAGCCATAGCCATAGCCATAGCAGCCATAGCCATATCCATAGCAGCCATAGCCATAGCCATAGCCTTAGGAGCCATAGACATAACCATAGCCATAGCATACATAGAAATAGCCATAGCCGCCACAGCCATGGCCATAGTATTCAAAACCATAGCCATAGCAGCCGTAGACATAGACATAGCCATAGCAGCCATAGCCATAGCCATAGCCATAGCCATAGCAGCCATAGCCATAGCCGTAGCAGCCATAGCCATAGCCATAGCAGCCATAGCAGCCATAGCGATAGCCATAGCAGCCAGAGGCATACCCATAGCAGCCGGAGCCAGAGCCACAGCAGCCGTAGACATAGCCATAGCCTTAGCATTCATAGCCATAGCCATAGCCATAGCAGCCATAGCCATAGCCATAGCAGCCATAGCGATAGCCATAGCAGCCATAGCCATAGCCATAGCAGTCATAGCCATAGCCATAGAAATAACAGCCATAGCCATAGTAGCCATAGCCATAGCCATAGCCATAGCCGTAGCAGCCATAGCCATAGCCATAGCAGCCATAGCCATAGCCATAGCAGCCATAGCCATAGCCAGAGCAGTCATAGCCACAGCCATAGCAGTCATGGCCATAGCCTTAGCAGCCATAGGCATAGCCATACCCATAGCAGCCATAGCCATAGCCATAGCAGTCATAGCTATAGCCATAGCCATTGCAGCCATAGCCATAGCCATAGCCATAGCAGCCATAGAAATAGCCATAGCAGCCATAGCCATAGCCATACCCATAGCAGCCATAGCCATAGCCATAGCCGTCATAGCCATAGCCACAGCCATAGGAGCCATAGCCATAGCCATAGCCATAGCAGCCATAGCCATAGCCATAGCAGCCATAGCAATAGCCATAGCAGCCATAACCACAGCCATAGCAGCCATAGCCATAGCCATAGCAGCCATAGCCATCGCCATAGCAGCCAGAGCCAGAGCCACAGCAGCCGTAGACATAGCCATAGCCTTGGCAGCCATAGACATAACCATGGCCATAGCAGCCATAGCCATAGCCATAGCAGCCATAGCCATAGCCATAGCAGCCGTAGCGATAGCCATAGCACCCATAGGCATACCCATAGCAGCCGGAGCCAGAGCCACAGCAGCCGTAGACATAGCCATAGCCTTAGCAGCCATAGCCATAGCCATAGCCATAGCCGTCATAGCCATAGCCACAGCCATAGGAGCCATAGCCATAGCCATAGCCATAGCAGTCATAGCCATAGCCATAGTTGCCATAGTCATAACCATAGCCATAGAAGCCATAGCCATAGCCATAGCAGCCATAGCCGTAGCCATAGCAGCAATAGCCACAGCCATAGCAGCCATAGCCATAGCCATAGCAGCCACAGGCAGAGCCACAGCAGCCGTAGACATAGCCATAGCCTTAGGAGCCATAGACATAACCATAGCCATAGCAGCCATAGCCGTAGCCGTAGCCGCCACAGCCATGGCCATAGCAGCCATAGCGATAGCCGTAGCAGCCGTAGGCATAGCCATAGCAGCCATAGCTATATCCATAGCAGACACACACATAGACACAGCCATAGCAGCCATAATCATAGCCATAGCCATAGCAGCCAATGCCATAGCCATAGCCATAGCCATAGCAGCCGATGCCATATCCATAGCCATAACAGCTGTAGCTATTGCCGAAGCGGCCATAGCCATAGCCACAGCAGCCTTAGCCATAGCCATAGCCAAAGCAGACATAGCCATAGCCATAGCCATAGCCATAGCAGCCTTAGCCATAGCCATAGTCATAGCAGCCATAGCCATAGCCATAGCCATAGCAGCCATAGCCAAAGCCATAGCAGCCATAGCCATAGCAGCCGCAGCCATAGCCATAGCCATAGCAGCCATTGCCATAGCCATAGCAGCCATAGCGATAGCCGTAGCAGCCGTAGGCATAGCCATAGCAGCCATAGCTATATCCATAGCAGACACACACATAGACACAGCCATAGCAGCCATAGCCATAGCCATAGCAGCCATAGCCATAGCCATAGCAGCCGTAGCGATAGCCATAGCACCCATAGGCATACCCATAGCAGCCGGAGCCAGAGCCACAGCAGCCGTAGACATAGCCATAGCCTTAGCAGCCATAGCCATAGCCATAGCCATAGCAGCCATAGCCATAGCCATAGCAGCCATACCAATGGCCATAGTAGCCAAAGCCGTAGCCATAGCAGCCATAGCCATAGCCATATCCATAGCGGCCATAGCCATAGCCATAGCAGTCATAGCCATAGCCATAGCCATAGCAGCCATGGCCATAGCCATAGCCATAGCAGCCATAGCCATAGCCATAGCAACCATAGCCATAGCCATAGCAGACATAGCCACAGCCATAGCAGCCATAGCCATAGCCATAGCTGCCATAGGCATAGCCATACCCATAGCAGCCATAGACATAGCCATAGCAGTCATAGCCATAGATATAGCCATAGCAGCCATAGCCATAGCCATAGCCATAGCAGCCATAGCCATAGCCATAGCAGCCATAGCAATAGCCATAGCAGCCATAACCACAGCCATAGCAGCCATAGCCATAGCCACAGCAGCCATAGCCATAGCCATAGCAGTTATAGCCATAGACATAGCCATAGCAGCCATAGCCATAGCCATAGCCATAGCAGACATAGCCATAGCCATAGCAGCCATAGCCATAGCCAAACCCATAGCAGCCATAGCCATAGCCATAGCAGTCATGGACATAGCCATAGACAAAGCAGCCATAGCCATAGCCACTGCCATAGCAGCCATAGCCATAACCATAGCAGCCATAGCCATAGCCATAGCAGACATAACCACAGCCACAGCAGCCATAGCCATAGCCATAGCAGCCATAGCCATAGCCATAGC